>NC_045775.1:19395000-19695000 GCF_008692025.1 Phocoena sinus
ATGAAAATTAAAGCTCTTGTTTGAAGTCTTCAGAGATAGACCACCTTCTGTGGGTTGGCCCTACAAGGCTTTCACTTTCAAATTTGGGTTCACAATAGTCTGTTACTTAAGGATTCTTGTTGTCCAGGGACTAGTTAGCTGAATTATTAAGTTATTCAGCCAAGATCTGCATTATTAAAATGAGATAACAATAGTTTCATTTGAATTAATAAGGCACACATAATATTAGTATCTTTCTTTAAGAGATCAAAACACTTTCATCACAATTTAATTAAGGTTAGCCTGAGGGACCAGTGAATAAAATTTCCTCCACTTTACCCACTGGCAACTAAAGCAAGATGTCTTATCTATGATCTCAGTTGGTAAGGAACTGGATTGGCTTCTAGACTAGCATGTTCTACATTAAGGACCAGTAGCTCAACAAATAAGTGCAGCCCACAGATCGGTGTTTGGCATTTGCCTTTACTTTATAAAAATACACAACTTAAATACATATGACACTCTCTATACAAGACATAAACAGCTGTTAGATTTAACATTTCCCGTTAGTTCAACAGAAAGCAAGTATGTCAATTACTTCGTAAGAGCAAAGGGTTTCTTTAGAGACTGTGCATTCCCGGCCCAAGGGTAGACCACCCTGCAGGCCACTGATGCAGGAAGCTCACCCAAACTGTACAACTTTCCAGCGAGTCATTTCACCAACATGGCCTTTATTGCACTGTTTGTCAGACATAATCTAACTTACCCACACCACAAGTTTAAGCTTTCGTCTTCTCTAGAAATGCTTAATGGAAAAACCAACGTACAAACAGTATTAACTGTCTCTTACAATTGTGCTAAGTACCAATCATGAGAAATATGAACCCCTCTTCACTTTGTAAAACTTGCAGTGGAAGGTGGTTAGCTGTATTTCACGGCTAAATTCCTCTGCAAAAGTTTTACAAAAACGCTGGCAGACTCAGAGTGAGCTACATGGAGTGTGGTGGAGAGGGAGTGACATCCCAGGGCCCACTGAAATTGCTTATAGGACAGGCACTGTTCCTGTCAAAGTCAATGTGCGCACAGCCCTACCCTTTCGAACTTGAGACCGAAATACCTCCCTCCCCCTCGAGATTCTGTCATTGTTCTATGAGGAACAGCTACCTCATTACTGATTCAGAGCTTACAGGGGCTGCCCACTTACTCTGGCTTTCTTTCAGAAATTTAGCTGCCTTATCTGTGGCTCATTTAGCGAACAGTGAATTATGTACTAGTTTATCTGTATAAAGAAATATTTACCAGTTGAGAATTCATTGCAAAAAAAAAACTATACTAGAGTGAGTTTCCTGAGGTAAATGTGAGCCTTAAAGATGAGACTGCATCTACAGAGTTATAGCAATTTATCTTGGGTAGCACCACAACGCCCCCAAGTCTGGACTTTACTGGGCACACATTTATGTGAAGAAATGAAATGACAGTGCTGAAGTAAAAGAAATGTTGACAGTTGAGAATATCAATTCAAAAGGAGGCAGGAAAGAGGAACAGAGGAACGAAAGGAGGGTATATTTTAAAGTTCTTAGGTAGGTTGGACAATTAATTTCAAAAGCCTGCAGGTATTTCTAACAAGTTTTATAAGTGTTCATTTTTGGTGACTCAGATGCAGAAGAAATGGCTCTTCTTGAATAATAGCTGTTCGAACTTTTTCGAAAAACATGACTTTCTATAAAAATTTTTTAGCCATTGAAATTACTCTGCTAGTTATTACTCTCACTGATGTGTTGTGCAATCCTAACTGGCTGAAGAATTTTAATAAGGTTGAACTGCAAAGTACATATTTGCACCAAGAATTTAAATTAATGCACAGAGGTCTGTAAAATTTTGTATGAAGTTACTTTTCATTGCAGATCAGGCTTCATTACTTCTTGATATTCTACTCAAGGATTATGGAAATCAGGAAAATTCTAGGACTCTGAAGCTTAACTTTCTTTTACATAAATGAAGTAGTACATGGTCATCCTTAACATTAATAACCAAGGTGCTGGGAACTGAGTCTCAAGACCTACAAATCAAGATCAGGCCAAATTTCAACAAGTCACTCACTATATAAGGACATGAATGGAAGCACTAAAGAACTCTCTCTGCTCTCATTGCTCATCTGCACCATGCACCTTATTCAAGGTGGCCAACCTAGTGTTTGATAACAATGATGAAAACTGGCACCAGGTTTTACCCAGGGCCACATACTCAGTGACCTGTCATGCCAATTTGGGCTGACACCACCATGCACAGTCCCTCATAAATATGACCCTCCTAAGTCCTGCTGTAAGAACAGATCTATGTTTAATTACTTTAGGCATGATGAAGGCCTTAAGCAAGATTTAGGCCCCGAAGAACTTTGGGCTGGAGTTCTACAGGCCCAGAGCTAAACCCCACAAGAAATCATACTCGTATCTCAACTTATAGAAAAAAAAAAAAGCATTCAATATCACCGAGATGAAAATTCATACTAGCAAACAATGCTCTGGTTTCCTGACGACCAGCTCAGTGCAGCGCAAGGGCAGCCACACGAAGCAAAGCTGCTCTGGAGCAGGGAAGAGCCCAGAAGGCTGCAGTGGGCTTGAATTAAACGGAAGCGGCTTTTCTTCTCCGGGGTAAGGTGAATGCTCCTTGGCGACCAATATGGAATAGCTGTTTAAAATTCACAGACAGTAGTGTTTTATATACTTTGAAGCCCCAATTGGTGCAGCCTGGTCACAGCTAAAAATCTGAGTAACATGAGAGTGATGGTGTGACGAGCCAAGCAGTGGCACTGGCTCTGTAAGCTCTGGAAGAAAGGCTGGTCCTCACACTTGCTCTTCATCCATCCCTTGGATACTGAGGAAGATACTACAGCAGGAGAATGTATTTCTCTATGTGAAATTAATTTTCATCATCTGTAGCTTAAAAATATTACTAATCAGAAATTTGTAACCCAAGCAAAAGTAACAGAGGTTCTTCTCACACAGGCCTTAAGATCTCTCTGTCCACCACCCAAAGGATCCATACTTGTCTCTGGTCAACCAGGCCCAGGTGAAGGCTGCACAGGAGGATGGAGGAGTCAAGAGCCGGAAGGCACGGATTCAAGAAAAGAGAAATGGCGGCAGATGTGGACAGGAAGAGAAGAGGGAAGAGAGAGGGAACTAACACTGATGAGGAAGTGAAGAGGAGGCCTGGCACCCCTGCCTTTCCCACCTGCTGTGATGCAGAACGTGATGTAGAAACAAAGAAGGCACAAGCCTCATATGGAGGCTCTCCTAGGGCATCAAACATGCCCGAGCCAGGCCGGCCGTGCCCTCTAGGCATGTGTGCTCAATCTAGTGTGACCTGCAGGCACTACTGTCTTGGAGTCTGACTCCTGATTCCTAGGCGATGATGCTCCCTAGAGCTACCAGCACCCACTTCCATGGCCAGCGAGAGGCCTCAGATTCAGGGCCAGGACTAGCAGCAGCCAGTGTACCAGAACTTGCGGCCGCCATCACTGTCTTTGCTCTCTTAGGACTGGCTGGTCTCTCCCCCTGGTGGCTGGAGAAGGGGAACAGAGTGAATGTCACAAAAGGGCTGCTCAGTTCAGAATTGTATCACCTCGTTTCACTTCCAAAGGGCTGCCAAGAGTTCATTAACTATAGATTGATGCTTATAATACTACCAAAGAAACTCACTGTAAAAGGGGCAACTTGCTTGTGAGGTCACCACACTTTCGGGGATTCTGCTATGTCTGCTTCCATTTTTGTTTTCTTCTCTGATGATGAATGTTTTTAAAAAGAAAAAGTGAAAGGATCCTCCTATCCTCCTTCCAGAAACCTCATGGACTTTCCTGAGCAAAGTGCCTAAGGGATGCTACACTGACAGAGCTAACAAACTCATGAGAAAAATCTCTTACATCATTCAGAAGTAGGAAATGAACGGTAGTGTATAAGTGGCGCTTGGTTCTCTTCACTTCATCTCTGCAAAATGTCTATGGCATGGTAACAGGCACCCGAATTACTGATTTACAAATGACAGCACATGAGTGAAGACAGCTGTAAGATTCTGTGGAGGAAAAACCCATGTTGGCTACTTTACCTCTAGGGAAAGTCTGTTTGGACTCGAGGCCCACACTTGTCTTTTTTTTTCTACTTTCTATTTGATGTTTTTCAGGAGGGCTGTTCGGGCATTCACAACGGCTTTGAAGGCATCTTCACTACCAGGTGCTACACACTTGTCAGGGTGAAGCAGCACAGCAAGTTTCCGATATGCTTTGTTGACTTCATCTCTACAAGGAAAAGCAAAGCTCTATGTCAGTATCGAGGTCAGCCCCCACCCTCCACCCACTGCATTTTAGCTGTTTGGATATCATAATATCTCTTACAGTAAGCATATCCCAAATAAATGTTACCCTTTCTCAAAGGCGGGACTAAAGGACTAGGAAACAAACAATGCACAAATAATATGTAACATTCAAGTAGACAAATACACAACGCAAAGTGAGTATACAAACAAACATGATCAGATGAAAATAGTACTCGGCACTTCACAGGCACTCGGCATTTGCGGACGGAAGCAATGAGGACAGGGGCCATCAGGGCAGGCCCCCTGGAGGAGGGTTCTGGAAGAAGGTTGGGTTCAGGGATTGACACAGTGGTGGGGAATACAGAGCAGCAGGGAGAAAACCGGCAGAGGCCAGGAAGGGAGCCCGCATGCAGTTCCAGGAGGAAACTGCACTGGGAAGTAACAAGAAACAAAGTTGGCCAGGGAGCAGGGGTCAGTAAGTGAAGGGCCTTGAAGGCAAAACAACAAAAAAGTTGGATTTTTAACAGTAGGTGTTTCATGACAAAATGGTGCTGGGAAAGCTGTTTTTGGAAGTTAGGAGACAGGTAGGAGGTTGTTACAATAACCCAAGCATGAATACAAGGGTTTAGATTAAGGTGTTTGTGGAAGCCAACAAGGGAAGGCAAAAGAGATAACAGAAACAAAGTCCTGGCAGAAGCAGATGATGAGCTGGGTATAGGGGTGGAGAAGACTGAAATGAGGGCTGAAATGAGTTCCAGGGTCATGGGGAATCTAAGGCCTCGGGGAAGATGGTGGCACCACTGACCAAGAAAGAGCCAATGGAAAGGGGTACCTGAGAGTTACAGTGAGCTCCCTGAGACCAAAGAAGAAACAAGAGAGGATTTAACGTTATCTAGAGAGGAAAGGAGCAGTACGATCAGTGTTTCACCAAAGACCAGGAAGCCCCAGGAGAGACCTCTAAGGAGCAGGGACTGCTGGGGTGGGGGCTGGAGACCACCTGGCCCTGCAATTCTCCCCGCTCTTCATATCCTCAGGTGTCAGGTCTCTGAGAGGCTTTCAAGTGCCCAGCCACTCCCCTGGTCAGAGTCTGGCTCTGTCTCTACCAGATGGTTTTATTTCCCACTTCCCTTTTGAATTCCTTTTGTAATTCAAGGTTCTTGTTAACTTATAAGCCTGGATTTGGTGCTTCCCCAAATCTCCTTTATTCTTTATCAGAAGGACTTCTAGTCTAGCTCTCCAAATCAGGGAGATGGTCTTTGATATCTTGGATGTGATATCTGATCATGTTTGTTTGTATACTCACTTTGCATTGTATATTTTTCTACTTGAATGTTACATATTATTTGTGCATATGTGATATCTTACGTGTCAGCTTGGGGAGACTGAGGTCATAGGGCTATGTTAACAGCTGTCCATGTCATAGGCATACATTCTAAGGCTTTTTCTGCTTTCTGATCTTAGAGGAGTCCTTCTGAATTTTCTTGTTTTACCTTTCATGTAGCTTTTCTACATAGATAATTTCGATATTAGCTAATAAGAATCACATTCTCCCTAAGACTCTCTGTCCTTGAGGCAGTAACAGCATCCTCTCTCTTTCCCATGAGTGAGTCTTGGGTTGGGCCCCTCTAGCCACGCTGCTTCCCGAGGAAACATGTCCATATGGGGTTAGTGGTTAGGCCTGATACCTTTCAAGAATTCTGGATAGCAGGAGAAACTTTCAAGGAAAATTTTAGAGAAACAAGACTGAGTCAGGTGTGTAAAAAATACATTAATTCTACTGAAGAAGATTTTTCTTAAAGTTCAAGAATAGTAAACATAGCACTGAACAAACATTAAAACTCTCTATAACTTAAAAAAAAATGTTTTTAGGGAATTCCCCGGTGGTCTAGTGGTTAAGACTCCATGCTTCCATTGCAGGGGGCACAGGTTCGATCCCTGGTCGGGGAACTAAGATCTCGCATGCCACACGGCACGGCCAAAAAATAAAATAAAGGTGTATTTAAAAGATAAAATGAAATAAATGTTTTTAGGTTTTGCCCAAACGTGCTCATGCCATACAAATTAGTTTGATAGACCCAGAGGAACAAAGGTAAGAAAAGAACATGTTATATTGGCTAAGGATATGGAAATTATGGAGGCCCTGTAAATTTTGGGAGATTCCAGTTAACCACAATGAATAAGTAAGAAACCAAAAGTTTCTTTTTCCCTAATGATTATTGTTCTAAGTTAATTAGTAAGTAATAGTTTCTTAGTTATAGAGCCAATATCCCTTGGAGATGAAATGGAAGAATTTAGGATGTGACTGTGGAAGTCTAAAAGGACATTTAAAAGCCACCAATTAATTTTGTGCTATGAGGTCATCTGAATTCCTTCAGGTGTTTAACAGCTCCTCAGTAATGCCTGGCAAGTCCAGGGAGACCAATAACTGTCTCCCTTTTCCCGTTCCCTCTTTCCTTCTGGACTCAAAGGTATGCTATGAGACCAAAATGGAGGAGATACTTAATGCTGTTGACGCTGACAAGGCGATTTCAAGAGCCACTTTTTCTTTTGTGGGAATCAAGGTGAAAAAGTAGAAAGGGGAGGAAAGCTACAGTGCAAAATAAAAATGTCGGGCTTCCTTGGTGGCGCAGTGGTTGAGAGTCTGCCTGCCGATGCAGTGGACGCGAGTTCGTGCTCCGGTCTGGGAGGATCCCACGTGCTGCGGAGCGGCTGCGCCCGTGAGCTATGGCCGCTGAGCCTGCGCGTCCGGAGCCTGTGCTCCGCAGCGGGAGAGGCCACAACAAGGATGAGGCCCGCGTACCGCAAAAAAAAAAAAAAAAAAATGTCTGAGAACTCTAATAATACGTATAGTAACAGTATTATTATAGCATTAAAAGTTATATAACAATTGAGAGTTGTTAAGAGAGTAGATTCCAAGAGTTCTAATCACAAGGAAAAAACATTTTTTTTGGTACCGATATGAGATGGCAGATGGTAATTAAACTTACTGTGGTCATCATTTCACAATATATGTAAGTCAAATCATTATGCTGTACACCTTAAACTCATACAGTACTGTATATCATTTATATTTCAATAAAACTGGGGGGAAAAGTTATATAATCATGCTGGATAATGATTTATTCTTTCACAAAGAGTAGCGATTGTATTGCCTTTTCTCCCAAATAATTATTTTGTTTTTTGTTTTTTGTTTTTTTACACAGCCCTCTCTCTGTTGTGGCCTCTCCCGTTGCGGAGCACAGGCTCCGGACGCGCAGGCTCAGCGGCCATGGCTCACGGGCCTAGCCGCTCCGCGGCATGTGGGATCTTCCTGGACCGGGGCACGAACCCGTGTCCCCTGCATCGGCAGGCGGCCTCTCAACCACTGCACCACCAGGGAAGCCTCCAAATAATTATTTTGGATAAAATAAAATAATTTAATATCAACACACACAGACGAGGAACTAGCAGGATTTTTGACAGAGATAGAAAGAGACAGAGACAGGCAGACACACAGTGCTCAGGGTCAAGAACCAATTCTACCACTAACTCCTGAGGTCCTTGACTCTGTTTTTAGTCTCAATGAGTCCCAGTTTTCCCACCTATGAAATGAAATGTTTGGACAGGTTGATTGCTAACACTTTCCTTCTCTAAAATTCTATGATTTAAGAATTCTCTTTTTTTTTTCTTTTGAGGTTACATTAGCTTCAAGGCTCTTAGTCAACAAAAGCAGAGCATATAATTTCAGAAGGTACTTATATAATATACAAACCACATAGTTCCCACAGTAAGCAGTTGTGCCCTCTGTTTTCTCCCTTTGGTATTCACTTAATTCAGTGAAGGAGCATTATTAAGTAATCTAAGATATTTCCACACATCTTCATATTTCTAGCCAATTACAAGAAGATATCACACTATAATTCTGATGATTGAGTCTTTTTCTATAACAGAAGGCAGCACTAATATCTGAGAGCACTGCTTACCTTGAGGCCCCAGGTTTGACTCCCAACATGTCCCAACTATCTTTACTATTTCGAATTCTGCGAATGCTGTCTGCTTGTTCTTTGGTGAAACTAGCACTGCTATTTGTGATAGGACGTTTCCCGCCGTTTTCACATAAATCAACTATGGATACATAAAAGGTCTGCAAAAAGAAAACACATCCCAGAGGAGAACTGATTTTGAGAAAATAGGAATTCCTTCTAACCATCAACTTAAAGAATTTTAATATATTCCAGTAACTTAAAATTCACAATAAAGCAAACGTACTTTGGAAGATGTTTTTCTTTCATACTATACATACATATATGTGTATATATATATATATTTAAGCACACAGTAAGGATAAGGAATAAAATTTCAATGGCTTATAATCCTACTCTCAGATAACCACACTTGAAATTAAAAACTAGTACATGAATATTGTTAGAAAAATTCAAATAGTAGGAAAAAGTGTAAAATGAAAACTGTTTCCCTACCCCTCAAGTTCCTCTCCTTGAGGTAACCATTGTTAATATATTATTTCAGTATCCTTCCAGAATAATTTTCTATCAGTACCCAGTCCATACACACATCCAAACCCTAAGCATTTACATAAAAGAGAGCAAACTAAACACACTGCATTTTTTTTTCACATAATAATAAATCTTGGAACCTTTCTCTAGCTGCATATAGACACTTTCTTCCTTCTTTCGTTTAGGTTTTTTCTTTTACATCTTTATTGGAGTATAATTGCTTTACAATGTTGTGTTAGTCTCTGCTGTATAATAAAGTGAATCAGCTATATGTATACATATATCCCCATATCCCCTCCCTCTTGCGTCTCCCTTCCACTCTCCCTGTCCCACCCCTCTAGGTGGTCACCAAGCACCGAGCTGATATCCCTGTGCTATGCGGCTGCCTCCCACTAGCTATCTATTTTACATTTGGTAGTGTATATATGTCAATGCCACTCTCTCACCTCGTCCCAGCTTACCCTCCCCTCCCCAATTCCTCCTTTTAAATGACGGTTCAGTATTCTACTGTGTGACTATACCATAATTTATTTAACCAACTCCCTATTCTTGGACAGGTCAATTGTTTCTAGGTTTTTTCATAAACACTGCTTTAGTGAATATTTTTTTATGTGTATATATCTCTGCACACTTGTGGGAATACTGCTTTGGGATAAATTCCTAAAAGAATAACTACTGAATAAAAGTGTATGTGGGGCTTCCCTGGTGGCGCAGTGGTTGAGAGTCCGCCTGCCGATGCAGGGGACGCGGGTTCGTGCCCCGGTCTGGGAGGATCCCACATGCCGCGGAGCGGCTGGGCCCGTGAGCCATGGCCGCTGGGCCTGCGCGTCCGGAGCCTGTCCTCCGCAACGGGAGAGGCCGCAGCAGTGAGAGGCCCGCGTAACGCATAAAAAAAAAAAAAAAAAAAAGTGTATGTGCATTTTACTTTTTGATTTTGACAACTTTCATACAAAAAGGTTATACCAGTTTATACTCCCATCACTGTGTATGGGAGTGCCTATTTTCCCACACTCTTGTCAACACTGGGCATTATCATACATCTTCACTTTTGCCAAGCTGATGTGTATCTCACAGTTTTTATTTCATTTCTTTAATTATACGTGAAATTGAGTATCTTTTCACTTGCTTATCAGTCTTTTCTTGTTCTGTAAACTGTTCATATTCTTTTCCTATTTTTATAATGTTTTTCAAAGTGAAAACTATTTTTGATCCTGCTCATATTTCATGCTCTATGCACTATTATTGTTGTTGAATAACTTCACACAAAAGACTAATTTAATACACTATGGCTGCTTTTAAATTGACTTATCTCCTCATCCCTCCATTTCTTTTTTAATCTCTTCCTCTTTTTTTTCCAGATATTTCTACAGTGCCTATTATCATCTAAAACTTTTATCCTTCTCTTTGACTCCTCTTTCTTATCTCCAGTATTAGCTAATCAATTTGGCAACCTAAACAAGAAGCCTTGACATGTGAAAAGGGGTGTCAAAGGAAAAGCCGTTAGATACCAAGACAAGAGAAGTGTTAACTTAGTTTTAGTCTATCTTAATACTGCTCTGTGTTAACAGTGTAAGATAAAACCAAGTTCCTTCCTGATATAAAGTGTCTATTAAATATATAGGAAACAAAGAAAGTATTGATTAAATTGAACCAGCAGGAATGCACTACTTCTAAGTACTTACAGAATAGTTTATTATACTCTGTTACCCTTTTTTTTTAAAGACTATCCATTAGTTCTACCCAAGATTAATCTAAAAAAATAAAAGCAACCTAAAAGGGATCATAGTTCACAAATGTTTGCTTGTGCTACGTATCAATAAGGTTTTCTTCTAGTCTGTAAGTTAACCTAAAATATAAACACTCACAGATTTCTGAGGGCACAAGCATTTACTCATAACACATAATGTTACAGAAGGCTAGCTGTGGTGATATAGAGAATGCTAGAACTGAAGTCAAAAGTCTGTTCAAATTCCTTGTCTGAGTGCCAGCCATGTTGGAGTAATGGGTACTGGACTGAACCTCCTGCCATAAACTACTATAAAAGTGAACAAATATATGAGGTAACTCTTTTCAGGTAGTGGACAACAGCAAGTGCAAGACTGCTCCTTGGTCTTCTACCTGGAGTCCATTTCCTGACCCTGTCACAGAAAGCCAGAGTCTGAGCAGGCACAAAGTCCCATTGAGCTAAGGAGGTAGAGGTGAGAGCTTGAGGATGCTGAAGTGGCTAGAATCTGTGGAGCAGGGCCTTGGATAGGAGGGAATTGTGCAGAGTTGGGCCCCAGAAGTCCATGTGAGGGTTCCCTACTAGTTTGTAGTTGAGGGCTAGGCTATAAATACATAGGATGAGATCACCTGAGGCTTATCAGATAATAGCTACTAAGGGGTTGAGAACAGAACTGGCTAGTGGTGGGAACTGACTACTAAGGGGAAGAGCCATCCTGGGGACACCAGAATTTGGCCTTGTTAGAGGAGAGAGACTGCCTTAACATCTCATTAATACCCCTAGCATCTAGCTGAGACACCACAGAAAGGCTTTGCCTTACGAGTTAGATTCATTCTAACAAAACCTAAAACCAAGAACGACAAGATCTGCAAGGGGGACAGAATTTGCAGGCTGAGTCCTGCCAAATTAGAAGGGCTTGGGAAACACTTTGGGTTTCCTTCAGATCCTTGCTATTAAAGCAAAAAGTCAAGCCTATACAAGTTCAATGTAATCTGCCTGAACTGCCTGCTGAAACAAAACCAACATTCTTCTGAGGCAAATAAACAAATCTAGAGTCTCTATAATGTATTGTCTACAATGTCTGGTGTTAAATCAAAAATCACTGCTCATACAAAGAAACAAAAATGTGATCCATAGTCAAGAAAAAAGCAGTCCATAGAAACTGAACCCAAGATGGTTCAGATATTGGACAAAGACTGTAAAGCTGCTATTATAACTATTTCAAAGAGATAAAGAAAAATATGTTCAAAATGAGTAAACAGAGAATCTCAGCAAAGAACTGGAACTACACAAAAGAACAAAATGCAAATTCTACAACTGAAAAGTAGTGAATTGAAAACTTCACTTGGTACATTTAACAGCAGATTGAAATCAGATCAATAGAGACAATGCAATCTGAAAAACAGAGGAAAATGGAAGAAAAATAAACAGTCTCAAGGACTATGGGAAAAAACAAAATGGCCTAATATATACATAATTGGAGTCCCAGAAGGAAAAGAGTGAAAATAGGGCCAAAAAAAATTGGAAGAAATAACGGTTTAAAAAAAAAATTCCCATATTTGATGAAAAACACCTGCTTACCAATCCAAGAAAATCAACAAACCCCAAGTAAGATAAATATAAAGAGAGCCACACCTAGGCACATAGCACAACTGCTGAAAATCAAAGATAATCTCTTGAAAGTAGCTGGAGGAAAAAAAGGACACAATATATATAAAGGAATAAGAGTAAGAGCAGGTGCTAACATCTCATGGGACACAACAGAGGCCAGAAGAGAATGAACCAGTGTCTTCAAAGTGCTGAAAGAAAGTTAATCTCTAACAGTTATTTATACCTCTTGGACAAATCACTACTACTCTTTGATGTCCTCACATCTGAAATGAGAATGATACCTGCCACACATTGTTAAGAGTCTCATATGAGTGAAGCATGTAAACTTCTCCAGAAGTTTAATTGGTTAATTTAATTTAAATGGTTAAGTATCATGATTGCATACATATAGGTACAAACTATGTACCTATATAGTCTATGTATTCAAAAGAATAGAAAAGTGGCAAACCAATATCAACTTATTTCGTCTTGAAATAGACGCTACTGATGCCCAATTCAGCCTGTCAGCCAAGGATAAAACCTGTCTTCTAGTAGAAGGGGTGACATCTTGTCAGAAGGAAATTCAGCACAAAAGATTAAATAAAATCCCACTTGATAATTAAGAACAACTCTTTATAGTATAGCTACATTATTTGAAATGCTAAAAATTCCCAAAATATCAGATATATTCATAAGAAAAAATGCATTATTCATGACACCACTTACTTTCAAATGTATCTATAATTAAGAGTTGACTGAACTTCCCTGGTGGCATAGTGGTTAAGAATCTGCCTGCCAGCCTTTCTCACCTTCTGAGATGGCCCACACTCTGTCTGTGGAGAGTGCTTCTCTCTAAATAAATCTACTTTAGGACTTCCCTGGTGGCGCAGTGGTTAAGAATATGCCTGCCAATGCAGGGGACATGGGTTCAATCCCTAGTGCGGGAATATCCCACATGCTGTGGAGCAACTAAGCCTGTGCGCCACAACTACTGAGCCTGCACTCTAGAACCTGCGACCCACAACTACTGAAGCCCGCACGCCCTAGAGCCCACGAGCCGCAATGACTGAGCCCACGTGCAGCAACTACTGAAGCCCATGTGCTCTAGGGCCCGCGTGCCACAACTACTGAACCCATGTGCTGCAACTACTGAAGCCTGCACACCTAGAGCCCATGCTCTGCAACAAGAGAAGCCACCACAATGAGAAGCCTGCGCACCGCAACGAAGAGTAACCCCCACTTGCTACAACTAGAGAAAGCCTGCGCACAGCAATGAAGGCCCAACGCAGTCCAAAAATAAATAAATAAATAAAATCCACTTCTTACCTAAAAAAAAAAGAATCTGCCTGCCAATGCAGGGGACATGGGTTTGAGCCCTGGTCCGGGAAGATCCCACATGCCATGAAGCAACTAAGCCCCTGTGAGCCTGTGCTCTAGAGCCCACAAGCCACAACTACTGAAGCCCGCATGCCTAGAGCCCGTGCTCCACAAGAGAAGCTACCGCAATAAGAAGCCCAAGCACCTCAAAGAGTAGTCCCCGCTCACCACAACTACAGAAAGCCCGCACGTAGCAACAAAGACCCAAAGCAGCCAAAAATTAATTCCTTTTTTTAAAAAGAAAAAAAAATTTTTTTAAAAAGGACTTGACTATAATTTGTTATTTAGGTAGTCTCCCCCCTTAAAATTATTCTAGATTATTAAATTCTAAAAAATGACCATCTATTCAGGTTGCCATGTTAGTCCATCCTTCTATTGCCTACGTGATCGGTGAGACCGAACTTTTACGTATGACTGGCTGGATTCTGCAATGATAGTCTCCTGGTCTCTAACTGTACCCCCAGGGGCTGCGATATAGGATTATATTGGCTATGGCAAGGCAATTTTGCCAAAGTAGTGCCTTCATTTGATTATGCATACACATGTAACCAAAGGTGGTTTTAAAGAAAATCTTTGTCCCATTTAAGTAAGTATATAATAAGTGTTGTTAAACTTGATGATCATCAGGATCACCTATAGAGATTTTTCAAAATACAGGTTCCAGGGACTTCCCTGGTGGTCCAGTGGTTAAGAATCCACCTTCCAATGCAGGGGATGCGGGTTCGATCCCTGGTTGGGGAACTAAGATCCCACAGGCCGCGGGTCAACTAAGCCTGTGCGCCGCAACTACTGAGCCTGTGTGCTGCAAACTACAGAGCCCACATGCACTAGAGCCCACACACCACAACTAGAGAGAAGCCTGTGCACCACAGTGTAGATCCCACACAGCGAAATAAATAAATAAACGAAACAAACAAATAAATAAATAAACAAAATACAGGTTCCTCAGCTCCATCAAAACATTAAGCTTCCGGTAGGTCTGGAGCCCAGCAATTTGTATTTTGAAGAATTTCCCCAGGTAATTCTGATGAGCAGGTAGATCTGGTCTAAAACAGACAGCAGACAAATATCACACATACACACACACTCATTCTCTCCCTCTCTCTCCCATTCTTTCTTTCTTACTAGCTTCGGAAAAGAAAGCTTATTCTAATTGAGAAATTCCTATTACTATTTTGCTTCTCATAATTTACACTAAAATTTGGTATGGTCAGCCTTGACACAAACTCTAAAACAATAAAATGCCAGGTTACCTGGAACATCTCACTGATTCCTTCTCCAGTTTGAGCCGAAGTTTCGAAGTACAGGAACCCTTTGCTTTCAGCCCAAAGACGTCCTTCACTTTCATCAACACAGCGGTGCTTAGCACAGTCGATCTGAAATTAAAAGTTGGGGGCAGGGGGAGAGAAGATTCCAACCTTGTCCCACTAGAATAGGCCCAGTAGGTCTCTGTCAATCCTTTGCTGAGGCAAAAACTCTTAAGTGAACCCCAGCACTAGCATATAAAATTATCAGGAACAAAAAAGATTTAAAAATTACTTATATTGAATGTGGACTGATTTTCTGTGGCGAAACCACAAGTGCCTGATACCAGCATTCTCCTTTGAGAACACTGCTGCTGCTCACCTCTGTGAAAGCTGGCTTCATCACATCTGCCACGCCTGAGGGCCATGGTCTGCCCTTCACACCTTTCCACAGTCCACATTTCACCTAATTGCTTCCCCTCCTCCAATCAGGTCAGAGTGTTATTATTAGGCTCCACCTCTCCTGCTCAGTCACCAATATCCTCCCCAAGTGTGGCACCAGTGAAAAAAAAAGGATAAAAATCCTGATATGCCAGGCTTTATTTTTTAATTGTTTTTGTTTTAGGGACCTTTGTTTTGAAAAGCTGTTGATTCCTGTATTACAGATTGCAGAATTTTTTTCTTTTTATTTATTCCCCAAAACTCAGCCACACTCTTCCCATAATGAACCTAGAAAGTTAAGCATACCATTTCCAAAGCAGTTACCTTGTTGGCACACACTGCAAATACAATATTTTCCATGTTTCCATGAGGTCCAAGATCTTGCTTCATTTCTGCCAGCCATGCATCAAGGGCATCAAAGGAATCTTTCTGCCCAACATCATAGACCAGTATCACACCCTGTGTGTCCTTGTAAAACTCATTACGAACCTTTACATAAAAGAACAGGTGCACAAAATGTAGGTATTATGATTTTATAAAAGTATATCTCACAGTCATTGACTTAGCAAAGTGTGTTCTTTTGTGTATCCATAGTGTTTTCTAATTGTTACTACTGGCCTTTCGAGGGCTTTTTATAAAATCAATTTTAAAAGTCTCTTAGTATAGAAGGACTTGTGATGGAACTGACAGCCTCCTGCCCCAACCCTCCTCACCTCCAGTTCCATTCCCCAGAGGCGATCAATCTTTCATTGTTGTTAGTAGGCCTTTAGAAGAACACAAATTATATAGCATTCTTCTTAAGGAGAACTAGGAAGGTGAATGAATAATTAAAAAGAACTTAAGGCAAAAAATGACACAAGTATCAGCAGTAGGTACAGCCATTTATATATCACATCCCAAAGCTGGCTTCCCCCAGGATGCTAGGCAGAACCTCCCTATGACTCTTGGGTCTCTATAGCAACTCTAGAACTCCAAACTCTTGAGTGTCTGTGTGATGCAGTGGAAAAGAGCATGGGCTCTGGAGTCAGATCTGGGTTTACACTTACTTACTAGTTGTGTGATCTTGGGCAAGTCACATAACCTCTCTGCATCTCAGTTTCCTCAACTGTAAAATGGGGATAACACTACTTACTTCACAGGGTTATTATGAGGATTAAATGAGATAATGAAGGCAGAGCACCTAAATAGTGCCTGGAAAACAATGTGTATCAGCACCTTCTCCTTTCCTTCCTTGCATTCATTCTGACTGTCCTCCTTTGATGTTCTTATTAAAAATGGCAACTGAGGACTTCCCTGGTGGTGCAGTGGTTAAGAATCCGCCTGCCAATGCAGGGGACATGGGTTCGAGCCCTAGTCCGGGAAGATCCCACATGCCGTGGAGCAACTAAGCCCGTGTGCCACAACTACTGAGCCTGTGTTTCTACAGCCCACATGCCACAACTGAAGCGCACGTGCCCAGAGCCTGTACTCCACATCAAGAGAAGCCACCACAATGAGAAGCCCGCGCACCGCAACGAAGAGTAGCCCCCGCTCGCCGCAACTAGAGAAAGCCCACGCACGGCAACGAAGACCCAACGCAGCCAAAAATAAATAAATAAATAAATGTTCCTTTAAAAAAAAAAGAGGCAACTGACCTCTGGGGCATATCTTCAATTCTGGGAAGAGGCAACATGAAGTACAGGGCGCAATAAAGTGGTAGAGGCGCTAACGTGACAGGTTGGCAGATGAGGAACAACACTGACGGACTGGGGTTTTCAGGCCAAAATTCCAGTAAGAATCCTGACAGAGGCCATGTATTATATGTTCTTTCCAGAAAATTCCAGTAAGTACTCAGACTCACGCTGGATATGTAGTAAGAATGAAGACATCTCTCACACATCTGGCATGAAGTATCTATAGGTTTCTGAGCATAGAGAGACACCTGGACCAAGAATGTAAGTCCCTCTTAATTTATATAAACATAGAAAGCTATCCCCTAAAATCAAAACCAACAAAATTGGAACGAATTTAATGTGATGAAGACCAGGAAGGTGTCTTCTACCCTCAGTACTCATGGCCCTTAGCCTTCCTGCAGGAGTTAAATAGAGTTTTCCCGTCTGTCTAGAAACTCCTGCTGCCTGGGCTCCCACACACCACATTCTCCAGGTTCTTAACTGATCTCTCTTCCACCGACTCCTATTCTCTCCATTGCTCCCACTCCAGTCTGCCGCCACATTTCCAAACCCTGTCCTGGGCCCTCATCCCTTCTTTGTTATCCTTCCTCCCAACTCAGCAAAATCAACCACTTGCGCGGTTTCAACTGTGAGAACCTCCAAGCTGAGTCCTTTCATCAGCACTTCTAGACCCACATTTCCAGTGAGCTCTAGACTTCCAGCTGAATGTCCTGTTGGAAACTCAGATTCCATCTGCACAACAGGAAACCCTCCAATTCATTCCTTCCTTAACTTTTCCTTCTCTTGAACTTCTAGTGATGAAAGCAGCACACCCCTCGCTGAGCCACTCAGGTTGAAAGCCTGGTGTTAGCCTCTGCTGCTCTTCTTTGCCCAGCAGATTCAAACAGTTCTGTAGAAGCCGCCTCTGCCATGCTTCTTGCACTGTCACTTCCTTTCCATTTTCATTGCCAACATTATCTCTTGACTGCACAACTGCAAGAGTCTTCTAAGTAATCTCCCTAGCAACGTTATATATTGTGCATATGTATCTTTTTAAAGCCCCGGCTCAAAAATTCTTCATTGTTTCCCTACTGCCCACCCTCCAAAGTTCAAACTCTTTTAGTTGATATTAACAGCATCTGATCAGTCCTCCACCAACTTCCCAGCTTGATCCCCCTCCTGTTCCCTGTACTTCAAACTGGATAATCTCTCATTCCCCAAACCTGTCCTATGCCTTCCTAACTCCACCTGGAAATGGATACCTCTTCGTCTTTCATTTTCTAAGATCTAGCTATAATGCTGTATCTTTCATGTAGCTTCTTCTTCCCCCTTTCTCACCATCTAATCCCCTCCACCTGCAAAACAGAATGCAATCTCTATGTCCCGTGGAATACCACAGCATTCTGTACTTCTAATAGCACTCATGTCACTTCCTGTCTAGTTTCATAGTTAGTAGCATATCCAGCTGTCTTCCCCACCAGACTGTAAGCGACATGAAGGAACATATCTTTGTGTCACCCCCTGGGCCTAGCAGGTATAAGTATTTGTGTAATCAAATGGCTGAATGTGCTATAGTAGAGAACAAAAGTAGAGGCCAAAAGGGAAAAGAATTCCAAAATCAGATCATGCTGTTCAGAGGGAGATTTGTGTGTAGAAAGAGAATTAAATGAGCTCAATGGATTTCTCTTTCAAGGGACTCAAGTTCAAGTTTGGGTTCAGCAACTAGCTGTCATCTTGAGTAAGTGACTTTATTACCTCCAGCCTTAGTTTCTGTAAAATGGAAAGGTCAAAGCTGATGCCTCAGTGGTCCCTAGAGTTCCATTATTCTTACCTCCCCAAACAGCTTTCTACTGTAATCCTGGCAGACTTGCTGCATCTGAAGTTTAATTAAATAGGACGCTGAGGGAACTGCAATTATTTAATTTTAAAGCAGAGGCGGCAAACTTTCTAGCTTGTAGGTTAGAGAGAGCTGTTAGTTTAATATCACTCAGGCCTCAGAAAGTCTTAATAGACCCACTAACTCATCCCAATGAACCCCAGAATTCAGCTGTGTGCACGAGTGGAAGCAAGACTCGTGGTAAAACACAGGCCATCATTCTCTTGGGAGTCCCCTCTCTGACACTTTCCTCCGAGATTGCTATCTGACACACTAAGCAGACTGTCTTTTCTCAGCAGGCCCTTTGGGTAAAACTGTCACACGGACTGGTGACAATGGAAGCTTCAATGGAGGACAGACGCTAAGGATTTGAGGAAGCCAGGGACCTTGAGAATGACTGTGGATGCTTCACTAGGTGTGTGCTGGGCAAAGGTGTACTTTGGTCAGTTTAGGGCTTAGAAAGAAGGTGATGGCTTTGGTCTCGTCAAATAGGAGGGTTTGAGCTACAGACAGCAAATACTTGACCAAAAAGGAGAGATCAAGGCTATTTTGGAGAAAAGGTACTTCAGAAGTGGTGATTTCAAGGTGCTTCTATTAATTATACTTCTATTTTTGTGAGCTGCTAAAAAAGTAGCTATTGCAATTTTGGGCTGCGTTAATAAGCGTCTAGTGTCTAATGATAGAAGTAACAGAACGCTCAGGCTTTTTCACTAGTTAGACAATATCTGGAATGTTGTGTTCAGTTCTCAGCTCCCTATCAGCTACCTAGAGGTTATCCACACAGGATGCTGACTGGTCTAGCTGTGGCAGGAAGAAAAAATGTTTTACCTGGAAAGGTGCAGATTAACAAATATTAGGAAGGTTCTCTTGTAGAAGCACAAACTCAGGCTATGTTGCCTCAAAAACAAGGCCAGAATCAGTAGCAAATTCAAAGGAAGGCAGCCTTCATAACAGAGAAGTTGTTAATGTAGAGTTTTTAACTCTGTAAAAGATTAACTCATGAAGTAGTGAGACCCTATCATTAGACATACTCATTCTCCAAACTTAACAGTCTGCACCACTCAAAACTGTCCTGTGTATTATACGGTCCCTGGATTCCCACCAACCTACATAATTCTTACTTCTCCATCAAGACTCAGTTTAAATGTTGCTTCCTTCAACAGGATTTCCTGACCTTCCAGAAAAGCTAGGTGTGGGTATTAAATGCTCCCAAGCATTCTGTCCTTTGTTTACCATGTGTCTTCTCTGACATAACTATGTGTCATGAAAACTGGGGCTGTGTATTTTCAGTGTGCAGCATAGAAACTGGCATACTGTTATCTGGTGAATGACTGATGGCCATCAATCAGGGATGCTACAGAAAGAAATCCTGCAATGAAGAAGTCTGGACCACATAATTCTCAGGCATCTTCCAACTTTCCACTTACATGACTTTGGTGTAATCTAAGATTTATGTTAGCATTTCTGGTAGTTAGAATCTACGTCAAACTTTGGTCACCTAGAGCCTCCATTCCTTTTTCACTGACAATATTCTACACTTGTAAAATTGATTTAATCCACTGTAAGGCTTCACATTTGAAAGGAATTCATTTAACCTAAATATTTGGGTATATTCACAAGATGGAAGATTATATAGCCATTAAAAGTTACGTTTCCTGTGGTAAGATGGAGTACGTGTGCTTTTCCCTATGCCTTCTGCTAAGTACAAGTAAAAATCCAGGATGCTATATATAAAACATACAGAGACTTCCCTGGCGGTCCAGCGGTTAAGACTCCACGCTTCCACTGCAGGGAGCACGGGTTCAATCCCTGCTCGGAGAACTAAGATCCCACATGCCACATGGCACAGCCAAAAGAAACCAAAGAAAAATCCCAAAAAAACAAAAGAAACAAACAAAAAGAAGATTCTGGAAGGTGGGAAGGAGAAGGCAGACAAGCTAGGTACCTCAGGACCTGAGGAATGACACAGCAGTGAGTTCCCTGGGTTTTCTTTTGCCTCATGTATCCAAACCTTAGAGCAGAAGTACAACCTGGAAATGCCAATGTGTACAGACCAATAAAAGCCTAACAAAAGCCTGCTCTCTTTAGTGAAGGATCAGGAAAGATGATAACCAATCTACTTCAGCCTGACACCTCAGAAAAGCTCTGTCTCACCACTCCCACCCACTCAAGCAAAGGCTGAGTGGAAATTTTAGAAAAATAAATTACTGAAAAATAGAATGAATGAAATAAAAAGCCTAGTATTATAGTTGAGCTCAAGAGCAGAATGGAGGAGACAGTGGAAAGAATCAGTGAAATGGAAGGCAAAACAATAATGACCTAATCTGAACAACAGAGAGAAAATAAACTAAAATAAGGAAAGAAAAGAAAAAGAAAAAAAGAAAAAAGAAAAAAAACAGAGCCTCAGGGACCTGTGAGACTATAATAAGATCAGAGACCTGGAAGGAAAGGAGAAACGTGGTGGGGCTGAAAAGTACTTAAAGAGAAATAATGGATGAAAACTTCCCAAATTTGGCAGGAGGCATAAACCTACAGATTCAAGCTGAGAAAACCCCAAACAGGAAAAACTCAAAGAAATCTATGCCAAAAGACATAATTAAACCTGTAAAAATTAAAGACAAAGGAAAAATATCATGAAAGCGGTCAGAGAAAAAAATGACACCTCTCCGAACCTAAATAAGTGAACCTTCCCAATAAATATCTCAGAAACCCCACTTCTTCCCTGAGAGTGGTGAAATTATAGGGGATTAAGAGGCTCAGTGAGTACAAGAGGTGGCCTCAAAACCGCAAATGATAAGGAAATCTAAGTAGAGAAGAGGAATATTATCATAAGAGGAGAAATGATTCTCATATAACATGAAATAACTTTGCATGGTGCTCAAGAGAAATTAGAGAAAACAGCAAAGTAGGAAGTTTTCTGTGATATGTACTATTTTCCCATGAGATACAATGTTTAAAAAACTGCTCTTTCTTAAATGCAGAGTTGAGACAATTTTACGGCAGAAATTTCTAAGTTTAAGATGAAATGGACCTGATCTCATATAAAAAAGTATTGACAATGTTAAAAAAAAAAATGGGGGAAAAAACCATTTCAAATGACAGCAGATTTTTCATCAGAAACCATGAGGCCAGAGGAAAGAAGTGTTGAAAAAAAAGAAAAATTGTAACCGAGCAGGACACCATGGGGACTTTTCAGGACAGACCCCTCCCCCATATCCTCTGCTGTACCTCCTCTCTGAAGTACCCAGATAATAGTATCTGATGCACACTTCCTGAGTTGTTTTACAGATGCTAAAACCACCAATGGAAGAAATTAATTACTTGATGATCATGAGCACAAAGCTACTGGCGCCGAAGGATTGATAATGTTAATTCCTATTATTCTGCCCTGTTATCCCACCATCAACCAATCAGAGAATTGTGCACAAGCTGATCACATACCCTGTGCGGGGGGGGGGGGGGGGGGGGGGGGGGGGGGGCGGGGGTTGAGGGGGGCGCCCTTGCTTTTAAAAATGCTTTGCTGAAATCCTTCGGGGAGTTCGGGGTTTTTTTTCCCCAGCATTAGCTGTCCGGAACTACCTGCTTGGCACCCTGCAATAACTGCTGTACTTTCCTTCACCACAACCTATTGTCAGTAGAACTGGATTTACTGCGCACAGGCGAGTGGACCCAAGTTTGGTTTGGTAACAATATCAAATCGGAATCCCATAACCCGCAAAAAAAAAATTCTCCAGGGCCAAAGGAGAAACCAAAACATTCTTAATCAAGGAAAACTAAGAGAATCTGTTGCCAGCAGACCTACACTAAAAGAATGGCTAAAGGAGTCCTCCACACAGAAAGGAAATGATAAAAGAAGGAACCCTGGAACATAACAAAGGATGAAAGAACAGAGTAAGTAAAAATACGGTGAATTCAATATGCTTTCCTTCTCTCTTAAGTTTTCTAAATTATGTTTGACAGTTAAGCAAAAATTAAACACTGTTGTGCTTCTAATATACTTAGAGAAAATATTTAAGACAATTATATTATAAATGGGAGAGGATAAAGGGGCGTAAAAGAAGGAAAAGTTTCTACACTCCACTCAAACTGTTAAAGTAACACCACCAGTAGCCTGTGATAACTTATATAATAACTAGAGTATCCACTAATAAAGCTATGCAGAAAGATTTACTCAAAAACACTATAGAGGGGCTTCCCTGGTAGCACAGTGGTTAAGAATCCACCTGCCAATGCAGGGAACATGGGTTCAATGCCTGGTCCAGGAAGATCCCACGTGCCGCGGAGCAACTAACCCACGAGCCGCAACTACTGAAGCCCATGTGCCTAGAGCCCGTGCTCCGCAACAAGAGAAGCCACCGCAATGAGAAGTTCGCGCACCGCAACGAAGAGTAGCCCCCACTCGCCACAACTAGAGAAAGCCTGCGCGCGGCAACGAAGACCCAACGCAGCCAAAAATAAAATAAATAAATGTATTAAAAAAACACTTGACAAATCAAAATGGAATTCAAAAAGTGTTCAAGTAACCCACAGGAGGGCAGGAAAAAGAAAACAGAAATGAAAAATGGAAAACAAGGGCTTCCCTGGTGGCACAGTGGTTAAGAATCCACCTGCCAATGCAGGGGACAGGTTTGAGCCCTGGTCCAGGAAGATCCCACATGCCACAGAGCAACTAAGCCTGTGCACCACAACTACTGAGCCTGTGCTCTAGAGCTCACAAGCCACAACTACTGAGCCCACGTGCCACAACAACTGAAGCCCGCGTGTCTAGAGCCTGTGCTCCACAACAGGAGAAGCCACCACAATGAGAAGCCCATGCACCGCAACGAAGAGTAGCCCCCGCTCACCACAACTAGAGAAAGCCTGCGGGCAGCAACGAAGACCCAAAGCAGCCAAAAATAAATAAATAAATTCGTTTTTTTAAAAAATGGAAAACAAACAAACAAAAATAATAAACTTAAACGCTAACATATCAATAACTACGTAAGAGTAGGTGATCTAAGGACAGAAATTGGCATAATACATTAAAAAACATGATTGAACTATGTATTGTCTTATCACTTCAAATATAATGATATAAACAGGCTGAAAGTGCAAGGACAGAAAAAGATGTACCATGCAAATATTAATCAAAGGAAAGCAGAAATGTCTATATTAATATCAGATAAAATAGACATTAGAAAGAAAATTACCAGAGACACAGGGGGGACAGGATATAATAATAAAATTATATAATGAAGGCATAGCAATCCTAAATGTATATGCACCAAACAAGAGAGCTACAAAATATGTGAAGCAAAAATCAATAGAATTAAAAGGAGAAACAGACAAATCCACAATTAATGTTGGAAACTTCAAAACCCCTCTTTTAGCAACTGACAGAACTAAACAGAAATTCAGCAAGAATATAAAGGAACTCAACAACACCACTGACCAACAGGCTCTAATAAACATTTATAGAACACTTTATCCAACAGTAGCAGAATATACATTCTTTTCAAGCACCCATGTAACATATACCAAGATAGACCACGTCCTGGGCCATGAAAAAGAAACCTCAACAAATTTTTTAAAATTGAAATCATATAGTGTGTTCTCTGATCACAATGAAATCAAACTAGAAATCAATAACAGAAAGATAACAGGAAGATTTCTAACACTTGGAAACTAAACACACTTCTAAATAATCCACAGGTCAAACAGAAAATCTCAAGGGAAATTTTTTCAAAAAGCTGAATGAATGAGATGAAAATGAAAATACAACATATCAAAACTTGTGGGATACAGCTACATAGTACTGAGAGGGGAATTTATAATACTAAATGCATACATTAGAAAAGAAAGTCTCAAATCAATAATCTAAGCTCCCACCTCAAGAACCTAGAACAAGAAGAGTAGAGTAAACCCAAAGCAAGCAGAAGGGAGGAAATAAATGAAAAACCCAAGGAAGGAAAAACAAAAGATAAAGGCCATGAGACTGATTTTGAGACTACTTAGGACTGATAAGCAGATGAAAGTAAACCAAGTGAGGCTGCTTTCGTTTCTTCTGGGGAGAGAGCACACATGACTGAGGAGTGCACTGGAAAATCGCTCTAGAACACTGCTACAAAGGGTTCATTTCTGAATTCCTAAGTTCCTATACCTATGTAATTATCTTTTCACATTCTGGGCTAAGGCACAAAGTAAAAAGCAACAGTCCTTTGAAGGTTAAAATGTCTTATCTAAGTGTTTGAAACATTAGCAGCAAAATTTCCTACCACTATTTAAGGGGACAGCACAGAAGACCAACAGATATCCATTAAGGTAAAGCTCCGAAGGGAAGCCACAAACACCAGCTAAATTTACCTATTTTTACACATGACTTGAATACTGGTTGTTCGGTAATTCGGGATCTTTCCTTCAACCCACTGACAATACTGGATATAGGTTTTCTCAAAAAGTCTTTCCTACCTCGTAGAAGAAGGGATGTCCAGCCATATCGAAGATGTTAACTTTGATTTCTCTGTCTCTGACTTGTACCCTGAAATGTTCAAATGCAAACAATCCCAAAGAAGGTCATGGCTTCTGTATTCATATTAATATCATTTATGTCGCTTATGAATTTCAAAAGGTTATGTGTATGAAATTTAAAAGAGGTACTTTCTTAGTGCCTCTTCTTGATTCCAGATAATCTTTACCACAGGAGTCACAACCTGGCAGGTGGCTCCTGTTTTAAGAACCCTGAACTCACTTGGAATAAACACCCTCATTTAGCCTCACCTTACCTCGACACTTCAGTCCACACCCCGTAACAAACAAATAGTAGCTATTACTGTGGTGCTAAAAAAAAAAATGGATTAGGGACAGTAGGAGCAAGATGAAGGAAAACAAAATGTTTTACTTCACTTAGTAAGACATCGTAATTACTACTGGTTATGCTTGGTTACCATGCAGTACAATAAATAGTATAAAATAAACAGTATAAAGATGTATATTATTAATGTTGATTGTTTAATTTTCCTATGCCCTTCATCTGAGCAAGAACAATAGTCAATTTGTTTTCAGAAATTTGGAAATACAGAAGAGAACAAAAAGGGAAGTAACAACCATTCATGTTAGAATTAACTACTGTTAACATCACAGTATACTTGCTTCCAGTCCTTTTATTTTTTTAAAGAAAAATCACTATTACTGTTTCTATAGCAAAGGCGGCTGGTTGGGGATGGCTGACGGAGTAGTGGGGCAGGCCGCGGGACCCTTGAAGGATTGTGCGTGACTGCAGGCAGCCTCCTTTGGGAGGCCGTTTCCATTCTTTTTTCACCTCGGTCCCCACCCCAGGACTCTGGGCCTCATTTTCTTATCTGGAAAGAAGGGTGTGAAGTCGTCTCCCCGCCCACACTCAGTGGTGTTAGGGCAAACCGAGGGCAAGCTGCCCAGCAAAGGTGCTGACCTGGCATGCGGTCCCTGTGGCTCCTGTGTGGCCCCATTTCTGCCCTCTGAAGCAGCAGAGCCCACGCACCAGATGTTACAGAACCTCCCTATCTTGGCTGCCCATCTCTGCAAATATGTGAACCAGACTAGAATGGTCAACCCCAGGAGAGGCTGGACACAGAAGGCACTGCCCTGCCTTTGAGAAACCTGGAACAACTGGAGGAGACACAGCTGTGTAGGTAAAGAATACCTGGATGGCAGAGGAGACAAGATTCTGTAGATAAACCCCACACTCACATCTGCACCCAACCAGGAGAGCAGAGAAGTGACTGGTCTCCACCACGGGGCCAAGGGCTGCCACCTTCCCTCCTCCTCCTTCTTTAGGACAGCTTTACTTTAGTATAATTGATGTACAGTAAGCTGCGCATGTTTAAAGTATATAATTTGATGAGTTTGACATATGTCTACGCCTGTGAAGCCATCACCACAGTCAAGACAATGAACATATCACTCATTTCCTTGGGCCCCTTTGAAACCCCTCCTTCCTGCCCTTCCTGCCCTACTTAGCCAACCACTGATCTGCTGTCAGTCACTATTAGGTCAGTTTACTTTTTCTAGAATTGGATATATGTGAAATCATACCGTGTGTTCACTTTTTTGTCTACCTTCTTTTACTCAACATTATTATTTTAGGGTTTATCTATGTTGCTGCGTATATGAATAGTTTGTTCCTCTCACTGCTGAGTAGTATTCCATCATATGAATATGCCACAGTTTGTTTATCCATTAATCTGTTGATGGACAGTTGAGTTGTTTCTAACTTGGCACTACTAGAAATATAGCTTCTATGAATGTTCACATACAAAAAAAAAATTAAAATCACTATTGGAAAATGGATGAATGAAACTTCATAAATAATTCAAACACTAAAGAAAAGTAGAAAGATGAAAGTTTAAAAGTTATCCCAAATCTTACCACCCAGAAGAAAAACCTTCATTAATATAGATGAACATTACTGTAGACTTCTTTGTGTACATAGATAAGACTGATAGACATAAATATTTTTATAAAATTGGGATTATATTAATTTAAAAGCGTAAAATTTACATTTCACTGAATTTAACAAAAGAAAAAAAAAGAAACTGATATAAACTGGGAGGAATTATTGAGCTTTAAATATAAATGCTCTTTACTACAGAAACAGTATTTCCTAAAAACATTCCTGTAAGGTTAAAAATGGAGATTATTAGCAATAAATTAACAGGTTAAAGTTATGTTTTTTTAAGTAGCATGTTTCAGTTTAGACAGCATTGATTAAGAGTCCCTCCCATGGACTACAAGGACAGCAGCACCTGCTCCCATTGTTTCTATACTACCTCCTGGCTTATTTATGATTATTGTTCCCTGTCCAAGTTCATAATATCCTCTATTACTTTTCTTTCACTTTTTTTTCCACTTTCTTTTCTGAAACCATAATTCCTACAGTTGTTTTATATTACTTGTATATTTCAATCAAAGTAACTACTAATCATCATGATTTCTTCATTCCTGAATTCTCTGCCATATTTCATCAATTCTAAGATGCAAATTTGTTTTCATTTTAACATCTGTGAAATCAGGATCCATTTTACAAAAGACAGTGTGAGAACAGCAAAACAAAACAACAACAGAGTTGGAGAGCATCTGCATTAGATCTCGTGTAACAATTTATATTAGAAAGTTTTGCCAGATAGCAGCTGAGAAGGGATGGAACTGAAGTTTATAAAATCAGGAAGTAACACAAATGTGTTCACAAATTGAAACTCAAAAGAGGTCAATTTAATTCAGAAGTCTGACAGAGGAAATTACCTTGAGAAAAATGGTAATTCATTACCTCAAGCCAGTGCTTGCTTTCCTAAATTGTGGCCTGAAGACCACCTGCACCATTATATGGAAATATGGGGAGGGTGTTTAAAATGTAGTCCTGTGCCCCACCTCAGATCCCGTGAATCAGAATCTTAGTGGGTGGGTCTTAGGAATATTCATTTTCACAAACTCTACAACTAATTCTTAAGTATACTGAAATCTGAAGGATGGAGTGGGAATCTATTTTTGTTTTGTTTTGTTTTTTAACATTTTTATTGGAGTATAATTGCTTTACAATGGTGTGTTAGTTTCTGCTTTATAACAAAGTGAATCAGCTATACATACACGAATCTATTGTTTTGACTGCCCAAAAGAGTACCCTCCTTCTCCCAACTGTGGTTTAAATGGGTTCTTCCATCTTCTTTTTTGATGCCACTCTGCTGGCCACAGTTAACTGAGCTGGGGAAAGGCACCTATCTCTACCTGGACAATCAAAACCTTACCTGGTATTTTTTAAATTTGTGATTAGTTTTGGTAAACTTGAGAGCTACCAGCAGCTGTGGAGAAGGAGCCAAAAGGTAGAGAGAGACACGTCATGAAAGGACCAGGTTATATTCTCTCCCTGGTTCCAGCGATCTCTGAGACCCAGCTACATCCTTATAATTGGATTATGTGAATTGATTTTTTTTTTTGGCTTGAGTTGGGTTTCTGTCAATCATATTCTCCTCCTCACCATAAGACAAAAAATAAAAATAAAAAATCAACCAGAAACAATACAGTCAGCCTTACGGAAGGCTCTGTATCCATGGATTCGACTAAACTTGGATCAAAAATATTCAGAAAAAAATTCCAGAAAGTTCTAAAAAGCAAAACTTGAATTTGCCACAAGGTGGCAACTATATATTTACATAGCATTAACACTGTATTTAAAACTATTTATTGATATATTGTATTAGGTATTAGAGAGATGATTTAAAGTATTGAGAGGATGTGCATAGGTTACATGCAAATACTACACTATTTTATATAAGGGACTTGAACATCTGCAGATTTTGGCATCCACAGGGGATCCTGGAACCAACCCCTTGGATATTGAGAGGTGACTGTAGTCTGTTGAATAAACCACAGTTCTAGGGCATAACATGGTAACTCTTATTTCTTAAATGAATAAATTAGCTACTTAACATGGATTCAAAACAAAACTGCCTTGAATAGGATATCCTACCATATAACTGAAGAAATCCTGTGCCCTGAAGTATAGATACACCCTACACTTTAGTCTACCTTCTTGAATGTTGCCCTCCTATTCTAATGTTGCAAACTTCCTCTTCAGATGTATCATCTTACCTAACAATAATTATTTATTGAGTATCGACTATGTATAAGCACTGTGCCAGGCACTTGGAGGTAATTTATACTAATAGCCCCTTCTTAATGGAGCTTTAAATCTAGCAGGAGACATGAAACATATACAAACGATAACACAAGACAATTTATGCTAAGACCCATGAATAGCAGAGAATTTTAATATTTCTGTCATTTTCAACTAAAATGAGTCCTGACTGATAAAGGAGCTGTTCAGAAAGCCATATGGGAACAGTTACACTTTATACCTTGAGGAGATTGAGAGGCGGAGAGATGAGGGGAAAGGACATTTCAGGTGGACAGAATGAATGATGGCACTGAGATAGGAAAGTATGATGGCACAAATTCAGCATGGGTGGAGAGTAAAATGTGTAAAAGAATGAGATAAGAGAGAAGGGAAGGGGCAGGTTGGGGTCTGAACAGTGAGCACCTAAAATTCCACCTTTGGGGATGTGCTGTCTACCCCAATTCTACTTTCCCCCAGTGTAATTTCCTGTTAATGTGACCCTATCTCCCCAAGCTCAACCCACCCTTGATTCATCTCCAAATAAATTCCCATTTATACCTAATTTTACTCTTCCCAGATCATTTTTGCTGGATTCTAATAGGATGTAAAGATCATAAAAGGAAGTTCTCTGATAGAAAATTTTCCACATAATATTTAGGCTTTTGGGAGAGAATATTTCAAAATTCTCTAAAAATATACTTGCTAACGAGAACTGCTTATATAGAAACATGCTTCCTGAAAAGCTACATCTGCCAGGCAGGCTTCGTGCAGACTTGCTCATCACCAGACCCTACACCCCACACGAAGCCTGGCAAACAGAAGGTACTCCATGATGAACAAATGATGTGATTACTACTATCTGTAAAGGTCTCATTCTTATGTGTCCCAGTTTATCTTCAGACTCTCCATTTCAAGACAGATCAGTTTAGAAGGGTTCTGAATTTCTGTGTAATTTGCAAGCCCAAGGAAAGAATATATGTACTCACTTTGTGACTCCATAGTCAATTCCAATTGTTGCAAGGTATTTAGACACAAATCTTTTCTCACAGTATCGCTTTATAATACAGCTCTAAAAAGGTAAAAATACATGCTTTTAGTAAAGACACTCTGGGAACATATACAAAATAAGCACATTTCTTCATTATGGTTTCTTTTTTTTTTTTTTTTTTTTTTGCGGGACGCGGACCTCTCACCGCTGCGGCCCCTGCCGTTGCGGAGCACAGGCTCCGGACACGCAGGCCCAGTGGCCATGGCTCACGGGCCCAGCCGCTCCACGGCACGTGGGATCCTCCCAGACCGGGGCACGAACCCATGTCCCCTGCATTGGCAGGCGGACTCCCAACCACTGCGCCACCAGGGAAGCCCCATTATGGTTTCTTCATTCACCACGAGACACAAAGCTTTTTCAAAAGCCAAAACTATAAAATAACTGAAACAAATACTAAAGGTGAAGATTTTAAAGAAAAATTATTTTAAAATTCTTCCCTTAATACCAAATATGGGTATGTTTTCAGTTTAGTGTTCAATCCTTGTTCTCTTTTCCTTTTTTTTTTAATAAATTATTATTATTTATTTATTTATTTTTGGCCGTGTTGGGTCTTCGTTGCTGCGTGTGGGCTTTCTCTAGTTGCAGCGAGTAGGGGCTACTCTTCTTGTGGTGCGCGGTTTTCTCCTTGTGGTGGTTTCTCTCGTTGTGGAGCACAGGCTCTAGGCATGAGGGCTTCAGTAGTTGTGGCACATGGGCTCAGTAGTTGTGGCTCCCCAGCTCTAGAGCGCAGGCTCAGCAGTTGTGGCGCACGGGCTTAGCTGCTCAGCGGCATGTGGGATCTTCCCGGACCAGGGATTGAATCCATGTCCCCTGCATTGGCAGGCGGATTCTTAATCACTGAGCCACCAGGGAAGTCCTTCTCTTTTCTTTTGAAGACCTCTTCTGCTCGTATATTTTTAATAATAATACCAAAATATGTGCCTACCTTGACCTCCCTCCCCAGACCAGATCCACATCTCCAAATATCTACCAGACTAATTTCTACTTAGATGCCCCACTCACTGTTCCACAAACTCAAAATGCCCAAAAATGAACTAATCTTATACATAAAAACAGCAAATCCTGCTCACATCCTAGTTCTGTTAATAATACCACCATTTTCCCAATTACAGGGTATTAAATTATTAAAGTCACGTTTGATTCTGAGTCTTTCTAAATCTTCTTTTGAATGTTGCTTCCATCTTTCTCCTCACTCCAATTCCCACTGGTACCATTGTGGTTTAAGTCTTCATCATCTACTTCTGTACAACTACAACTACAGGAAATTCTTTATTGGTCTTTATGTCCCCTTTCCCTCCCAACTTCAATCAGCACTGCATACCACTAATGTTATTTCACTTCCCTAACTCAAAAATCTTCAGTGGCTTCTCACTGCCAAGAGTTCAGCATCCAAATTCCTTTGTCCATTATTCAAGATCCTCCATAATCTGGCCCTAATCTGTCTTTTCTGTCTAAACCCTTCGAATATAAACGCTCCATTTCTGCAAAACTCCCAGGCCTGACTTTTGTCATTACTTTTCTCTCTACTTGGAAAGAGCTTTCTCCCTTCTTTCCAAATCTTACTTATCCTTTAAGGTCCAGTGCAAACTCTGAGCTTCCAGGTTATAAGAGATCTTGCCTACATCTGAACTTCTCTAACACTTTTAATATACTATATGTGTATATAGTACATATACTATATATGTATATAAATGTATATATACATATATAATGTAATAGTTATCAGTTATTCACTGACTTGTTATCTTTTCACATGTGCATATTTATCTTACTTCTTCAGCTAGACAGTAAACTACTTGAGGGCAAGCACCAGTATTTTACTTCTTTATATCTTATAACTTTATATCTGAGCAATTAGCTCAGTGCCAATGAAAAATTGAATTAGGGCTTCCCTGCTGGCGCAGTGGTTGAGAGTCCGCCTGCCGATGCAGCGGACACGGGTTCGTGCCCCGGTCCGGGAAGATCCCACATGCCGCGGAGCGGCTGTGCCCGTGAGCCATGGCCGCTGAGCCTGCGCGTCCGGAGCCTGTGCTCCGCAACGGGAGAGGCCACAACAGTGAGAGGCCCGCGTACCACAAAAAAAAAAAAAAAAAAAAACTGAATTAAAATGACTTGTACGTTAATGGCGATCCTTAGCACTCATGAAACATAATTTACTTGAAGTGCTGGTCATGAAGCTTATTCTGCTCAAATACTTTCCTGATGAAGCTCAATCTATATTAAATAGGACAGTTGCTTTAAAAAGTACTTAATAAGCTCATTGTGAACTGAAGGAAAAACTTCTTTGGAGTGAGTACTGCTAAGAGGCTATACTTTTTTTTTTTTTTTTTTTTTTTGCAGTATGCGGGCCTCTCACTGCTGTGGCCTCTCCCATTGTGGAGCACAGGCTCCGGACGCGCAGGCTCAGCGGCCATGGCTCACGGGCCCAGCCGCTCCGCGGCATGTGGGATCCTCCCGGACCGGGGCACAGAACCCATGTCCTCTGCAGCGGCAGGCGGACTCTCAACCACTGCGCCACCAGGGAAGCCCAGAGGCTATACTTTTAAAAAACACTTTACAGGTTGAAAGCAGTTCTCAAATGTCTTCTCTCACAATATCCTAGAATAATAAATACAGCCTTTTTCTAAATTATTCATGAGATTAAGGGACCTGGAAGTCCTTTAATTCCAGTACACTATTTAAACACTAGCCCTAAGTATTTAAAGAGATTCACATTTAATTAATGGTATGAATAACCACTCCCTATAACCAAAGAGACAGGGTTCCTGGACCTTAGGATCTTATAAACTAAGTTAAATAACATAAATATAGAGAGACTTTTTTGCTTTCTCTATTTTCTTAAATAGATTTTTTAGGTACTTTTTTAATGCAGTCCCAATTAAAATCTTAAGTTTTGAAAAAATAATCTTAAGGTGTGAATCTTTTTTTGCCTAATAGAATTAACCTAAAATTCATATGAAAGAACAGTTATCTGAGAAGAACTAATCCAAGTATGAAAAACAGGAAAGGGGCAGGGCAGTAGAAAGAGGTGGGAATTTGTATTGACAAATATTAAAATACAGTCTGAAACTGAGAGAGTATTATACTGGCATAAGAATAGACAAGTAGGTCAGTAGAACAGAACAGAGAGCTCAGAAATGGATCCCATTATATATAAAAATTTAAAAAGTGACAAAGGTGATATTTAAAGTCAATGGGAAAAAAAAATCTATTTAGTAAAATGTTACTGGCATAATTGCATATCCATCAGGAAAAAAATTAAGTTGGGCCCTGAATTTCCCTATATACAAAAATAAATTACAGATAAATTTATGATTTAAGCATTTAAAAATAAAACAATAAAAATTTCAGAAGAAAATGTGCAATATATGTACAACCTTAGGGAAACCTTTTCAACCAAGAAAGAAAACCCAGAAACCATAAAAGACAGGCATAATCTGTATGTGTATGGCTGATTCATTTTGTTGTGCAGTGGAGGCTAACACAACATTGTAAAGCAACCATACTCCAATAAAAAAAAAAAAAAAAAAAAAAAAAGACAGGCATAGCCAAAGCAATCTTGAAAAAAGAACAAAGCTGGAGGTATCATACCCCCTGATTCCAAGCTATACTACAAAATGACAGTAATCAAAACAGTAGGTTATTGACACAAAAACAGACACATATATCAATGGAACAGAATAGAGAGCCCAGAAACAAACCCACACTTATATGGTCAATTAATCAATGACAAAGAGGGAAGAATATATAATGGTAAAACACACCCCTTTCAATAAATGGTGTTGGGAAAACTCGACAGCTATATGTAAAAGAATCAACTGGACTACTTTCTCACACCATATACAAAAATAAAGTCAAAATGGATTAAAGACTTAAATCTAAGTCCTGAAACCATAAAACTCCTAGAAGAAAACATAGGTAGTACACTCTTTGACATCAGTCTTAGCAAAATTTTTCTGGATCTGTCTTTTCAGGCAAGAGAGACAAAAGTAAAAATAAACAAATGGGGCTACATCAAACTAAAAAGCTTTTGCACAGCAAAGGAAACTATCAACAAAATGAAAAGGTAGCCTACTGACTGAGAGAATATACTTGTAAACGATATATCTGATAAGGGGTTAATATTCAAAATATAGAAAGAACACAGACAACTCAACATCAAAAAAACCAAATAGCCCAATTAAAAAATGGGCAGAGGATCTGAATAGACATTTTTCCAAAGAAGACATACAGATGGTCAACAGGCACATGAAAAAGACGCTCAGCACCACTAATCATTAGGGAAATGCAAATCAAAACCACAATGAGGGCTTCCCTGGTGGCGCAGTGGTTGAGAGTCCGCCTGCCGATGCAGGGGACATGGGTTCGTGCCCCGGTCCGGGAAGATCCCACATGCCGCGGAGCGGCTGGGCCCGTGAGCCATGGCCGCTGAGCCTGCGCGTCCGGAGCCTGTGCTCCGCAACGGGAGAGGCCACAACAGTGAGAGACCCGTGTACCGCAAAAAAAAAAAAAAAAAAAAAAACCACAATGAGATATCACCTTTTACACCTGTCAGAATGTCTATCATCAAAAAGACAATAAATGACAAGTGTTAGAGGAGATATGAAAAAAAAAAGGAACCCTCGTGCAATGCTGGTGGGATTGTAAATTGGTGCAGCCACATGGAAAACAGTATGGTGGTTCCTAAAAAAAATAAAATAGAACTACCATATGATCCAGCAATTTCACCTGTGGGTATATACCTGAAGAAAACAAAAACACCAATTCGAAAAAATATATGCACCCCAATGTTCACTGCAGCATTATTTACAATAGCCAAGATATGGAAGCAACCTAAGTGTCCATCCGTAGACAAATGGATAAAGAAGATGTGACATATAAAAATGGAATATTACTCAGCTATTTTAAAAAAATGAAACCTTACCATTTGTGAAAACATGAATGAATTCTAGAGGGAATTATGCTAAGTGAAATAAGTCAAAGAAAGACAACTAGCATATGATCTCACTTATATGTAGAATCTAAAAAACAAAGCAAACAAACAAAACAGAAACAGACTCATAGATACAGAGAACAAATGGGTGGTTGCCAGAGGGTACGGGGGATGGGGAAGTGAAATAGATGAATGGGATTAACAGGTACAAACCTCCACTTACAAAACGTAAGCTACTAGGATGTGTTATACAGCATAAGGAATATAGTCAATAATATTGTAATAACTTTGTATGGGGACAGCTGGTTACTAGACTTGTGGTGATCATTTCATAACATATGCAAATGTCAAATCACTATGTAGTACACCTGGAGCTAACATAATATTATACGCCAACTGTATTTCAATTTTAAAAAGATAGGCATAATTGAGTATATACAAATAATAATAAAATCAATTGTATGGTAAAATATAAAAGTATTAAAAGACAACATACTGGGGCAAATATCTGTAACTCATATGACCGGCAAAAAGTTAATAACTCTAACGTCCCCCAACCAGAAAAACTGGTAAGAAAGACACATTATCCAACAGAAAAATAGGCAGGGACTATAAATTGAGCAATCCACAGAAAAGCAAATCCAAATGTTCAATAAGCATTTGAAAAGATGCTCAGCTTCATCTGTGGTCAGTGAAATGCAAATTAAAGTAACAATGAAATTACTTCTTACTAACCAGATCAGTAGCAATCAAAAGAATGACAATACTGTGTTGGCAGGGAGTTAGGGGAAATGTACCATCATATTACTGGTAGAAACACACCTTTTTGAAGAGCAATTGGCAATTGCTACTAAAATTTTAAAATGTGCTATTCAACTCAGCAGTTCTACCCCTGGGAATCTAGTCCAGGTATTTAAGGATATATATACCTATAGAAATGTATTATAGCAAGATTGTTTGTAGTAGAGAAAAAGGGAAACAAGTGAATTCTCATTAATAGAGGGGATACTCACATGTCATGGACTATTATGCAACCATGAAAAAGAGTGATTGGAGCTATGTCAGATAATTGGAGGAATCACCACAATCTACTGTTAAGAGAGAAAAAGCAGGGCTTCCTTGGTGGTGCAGTGGTTGAGAATCCCCCTGCCAATGCACGGGACACAGGTTTGATCCCTGGTCTGGGAAGATCTCACATGCCACGGAGCAACTAAGCCTGTGCACCACAACTACTGAGCCTGTGCTCTAGAGCCCGTGAGCCACAACTACTGAGCCCACATGCCGCAACTACTGAAGCCCATGTGCCTAGAGCCCGCACTCCACAATAAGAGAAGCCACTGCAATGAGAAGCCCGCGCACTGCAATGAAGAGTAGCCCCCGCTCGCTGCAACTAGAGACAGCCTGTGCGCAGCAATGAAGACCCAACACAGCCAAAAAATAAATAAATAAATCCTGGATGTCATTTAAAAAAAAAAGAGAGAGAGAGAAAGCAAACTCCAGAGAAGTATATATAATACTGTACGATGTGGCTACTTTTGACTGCAAGTAAGGGAAACCAATTCAACTGACTTAACAGGAAAATATTTACTATAACTGGAAATCTAGAATTAGGGCAGTCTTCAGAGTTGGTTGATATGAAGAGTCAATGGTAAGAACATCAGAATCAGATCCTAGAGGACACTGAGAACTGGGCTGGGATTCTGGGGTAAATTGATGCCAATGCAGAAAGCTGAATTGGATATAAACAAAGACCACAGAGAAATTCCCCCATTGAGGGAGTTAAGCCCTTGGGAATCTCCTTTTTCTTACTGCATCTCCAGAACCTCTAAAACAATGCTGAATAATAAAAGAAAATAGTATGTATCCTTTTCTGCATCTAATTTTAAAGGAAATGGACTTACCATTTGGTATGTTTGCTGTTGGTTAACAATAACTATTGTTTTAAAAATAATAATAAAAAACATTTTTCATATTTAAGTAGTTTCATTTTATTCTGATTTTGCTTAAAGTGTTTATTAGGTTGATTATATCATTTTTTTTACAGTACAGAAAATACTTTCTCTAGTAATCAGTTCATATAACAAATTATGTTGATTAACTTCTTGATGTTTAACCAAGTTTGTACTCCGTGGGATAAACCCTACTTGCTAATAGTGAAATTGTTTTGATATGTTGCTGAATTCTATTTGTGGATATTTAGGAATTATGCATCTGTATGTTTATGTGAAAATGGTATATACTTTTCTTTTTTGATACTATATCAAGTTTTGCTATTTAAGTTATCATGACTTTACATAAATAAATTGGAGTGCTGTTCATCTTTTTCTTTGCCTTGGAATAACTTAACTGAAATTATGCGTTATTTAGAGCTTAAATAAAGCTTGTTCATGAAGCCATCTGATCCTGATACCTTTTGGATAGTAAGTCTTTTAATTGCTTTTCCAACTTCTCCTTAAGTGACTGGTCATTTGGGTTTTCTACTTTTTGAGTCAATTTTGGTAATTTATATTTAGCTAAGAAATCCTCCATTTCCTCTACATTTTGAAATGTGCTCCCACAGAACTGAATGTAGTAGTCTCTAGTCTTTCTTTCAGTTTCTTCCAGTATGTGATTATGTCTCCTTTTCAGTATTAATCTTGTAATTTTTTGCTTTCTCTATTTTTCTTAAATAAAATTTTAGGCATTTTTCTTTTTCATTAATCTTTCCAGGAAATTCTCTTGGTGAATTTTGTGTCCTTTTTCTTCTGTCTTAAGTTCCTTTACTTTTTAAAATTCCATACCATAATATACCATAATATTCATACTTTTAAGGCGTACAATTCGGCGGTTCTAGGCATATTCGCAAAGTTGTACAACTATTATGTTCCTTTCTAGGCATACTCACAAAGTTGTAGAACTATTATGTTCCTTTAGTTTTTAATCTCCCTTTTTTAGAAATGAGTAAGATAATGCATTTTCCCTTCACTACAGCTTTAAATTTGCCCTGAAGATTTTGGCGTGCATTCTCTCCTTTCATTGCTTTCTAGTTATTTTGTCATTTGCTTTGATTTGCCCTTTGATGCAAGGATTATTTACTAGGGCATGCCTTAATTTTTAACTTGAAATTATTTATCTGTATATCTTCCTATATTTTCCAAATTCTTTAAAATGAGTATGTATTACTTTTATAACTAAGGCAAAATTCTTAAATTACATTTAAATCTTTTATCTGTGAAAAATTTATCTTTGAGAAAGGGATTCAATAGGAATCCACTCCACCCCCAAATAGTAGAAAGTTGTTGTAAAAGTGCTTACTAAATGGTCCCTACTTTCCCAGTTTAACTATATTTGTTGTAAACTGAATTTCCTTATATGTTTGGGTTCATTTCTGGACTCCATTCTGTTCCACTGATGTCCCTATATTTCCTCTCCAGTATCAATAGGAAAAGACTGTAACTTTAAAATATGTTTTAATATCTGGTAGTGTTAGTCTCCTCTCGTTTCTTTTCCATAATTTTCTTGCTGATTCTCACATTTAATTTTTCATAAGGACTTTAGTACCTTTTACTATGTTCTGAAGAAAAAAAAAAAGTATTGCTGTTTTAACTGGAACTGAATCACATTTGTAGATTATTTTAAAGAACTGACATCTCTGAAATATTGAGTGATCCTAATTAAGAAGAAAGTATATCTTTCCATCTGTCTAAGTAATTTTGTGTCCCTTTGTAGAAATGTTTTTCATATAGGTCCTAGGTGCTCCCTATTTCTTCGTAAGTTTAAACCTAGGCCCTTTATTTTGGTTGTTACTGTAAATTAAAATAGTTTTTCAGGGCTTCCCTGGTGGTGCAGTGGTTGGTAGTCTGCCTGCCGATGCAGGGGACACGGGTTCGTGCCCTGGTCCAGGAAGATCCCATGTGCCACAGAGCGGCTGGGCCCGTGAGCCATGGCCGCTGAACCTGCGCGTCCGCAGCCTGTGCTCTGCAACGGGAGAGGCCACAACAGTGAGAGGCCCGCGTACCGCAAAAAAAAAAAAAAAAGTTTTTCAATTATATAGTCCAAACAGTTATAATTTGATATAGTAAAGCTGTAAAGTTTTGTATATTAATTTTGTCTTTTCTAATAGCGTTTCAGTTAATTCTCTTTGGGTTTCCAGATAAACATCATATCATTAACAAATACTGATAATTTTGCTTTCTCCTTTCCAGCATTTTGTATGTTATTTCTTTCCCTTGTCTAATTGCATGGGCTAATAAATCTAGAACCATATTACATAAATGTGGTGACACACTGGGCATTTTAAGCTATTTCTAACATTGCACCATTAAGCATAGTAAAATTTTAAAAGTGAGTATACTCACCTAGCCAGTTTAGTACATAACCTTCTAGAGGTTTTATTTTTTTCTTTTCAATGCCTCGCACATAACTGACATTCAATAATTGTAGACTTTCAGCTATGTTAATACCCACATACACAAAGATACATAAACAGTACAAGATAATACTAAATGGAAAGAGAAGACACTAATAAACATTTACTGAGCATCAACTATGTGCAGGACACTGGCATAAACACTCCCATTAACAGCTTTTTTGGCATGTAGATCCTACTGGGAGTTGATTTTGACAGCAAATAATGATGGAAAGAGAGCACTGCAATGAATGTGAACACCCAGGTTCTAATTCTGTCTCAGTCACTGATTTGATGACCTCGGAAGGTTCTTAACCAACAGCTTCCATTTACCCTGAAGGAGAGACAATTTGGGTGAAGAAGAGGCAGTCTCAGAATTCATGTGGAGAAAGACCTCCATTCACCTCTCGCCCTCCCTCCCCCCATACTATGGGAGAGCTTAGAGCTGACAGCCAGTAGAAGCAGCACAGAAAAAGGCAGTGGAACTAAGACTTCTGTGAGATAATGGATGTGGTGACGCTACCAGAAATAAAAACAAAACAAACGAACAAAACAAAATAACGCAGGTTCCTTGACATCCATTGCACGTACCCTGTGAAACACCTTCAGCATCAGTTATGCTCTCTTACAAATGAAATGTAGATTCTGGTCTCCACGTCTGCGGAGTAAATTTTACAAATCCCCATCCTCACACACGGCCCAGTAAGTTCCCTTCGGCTCCCCAGCTCTGCTGGGGGTAACTAAACTTTTTTTCTCCACCTCTGAGTCCTGGACGGGTCACCTAGAACGCAAATATGGTATCCAGGCAAAACGATCTGACATAAGGACCCAGGCCTCCTTACTCTCTTTGGGATACATTCAAGGGTTAGAAGCCACTAGAAAACCTTCTTAGGTGTCGGAAGTGGGCAACCCAAAGGTCAAAAAGGATAGGAGAGTTTTCCCCGCCGAGCCGCATCCCCCAGGACACCCAGGCCTGCTCAGGGGCGGGAAGGAGGCTGGGTCCCAAGCTGTTGAGTGGCCGCCTTCCCAGCCAATCGCCACGTCGCTCCGCTGCGCTGTGGTCCCGCCCCTCCCAGCGCGGTACTCACTTTTCCCACTTCAGCGTTGCCCATGGAGATGACTTTGATACGCAGGGACTTGCCAGGCTCCTTCCGCTTCGGTATGTTGGCCTCCATTGCTCTGGCTCTCTCGGGGCCACCGCCTTGGTCTCTCCTTGCTCCCCACGCTGGCCCGTCCCTCAGGCTTCCTCGACCAATGGCGGAACTGCTACTCTCGTCACCACCCCGGATCCGCGGCTTGCCATGCCTGCCTCTGTCTGGCAGCGGGCGCGGGCAGCTGGGAGCTTAGGGAACAGGGTGAGGGAGGAGAGAGTCTCGCGATGCTAGAAAGGGACAGCATGACGTCATCGCCAGGCTCCGGAGCCTGTTCTCTGGGGTCGCGGGATTTACTCCAGGCTGCGTCCCTCGGCAGGAAGGTGGCTTCGGCAGGTTGCTGAGAGTACTCTGCCGGGAGGGCACTCCCTTGTGTTCAGGGGGCGACAGGACATAGACATTTGTTAGGTTCGCAGCAGAGTGGTAGAAATTTATAGGCTATTCAGGGCAGATCCTCGGACTGGAAGTAGCTGGAATTATGGGTTAGTTCAAGGGCCAGTGGCGCTAAATATTCGAAGTAGACCACGGTCCGTTTTGGGGTACTTTTTGTGTATGCTTCAGTACCCATGGGCCGATTCACTGACCCCTCTTCCAATATGATGTTTCCCTTCGGGCTTCCTGAGAGGACTTTCTCCTGAGAACTGGAACCAGGGAAGTGGGGAAGTCGGGCTTTGGTTCTGGAAGAGGGCCATTAGGCAAGATCTGAATCTTGTACCTATCATTAAAAAAAAAAAAAGGTTGTCCATTTGGAGTCAAGACAGGTTTTAGTTTAGTCCGTGATCTTATATTACATAGTTCTCATCTGCAGGCGGAAAGCTCAGACTACACGTTTCTTACACTCTTTTAGTTCTATCAAGGTGTGTGTGGTTGTAGCTGTGTGCTCTGTTTACCTCCTTTCGCTGCTACTCATGTAAATTTAACCCCATCTTCTGTTCTCACCTTTCCTTTAGCTGATAATATAACAGTAGAATAATAATGAATTCTAAGATAACCACTCTATTCTGATTGCAAGCGATGAGAAGAAAAGCATCTGCTAGAATAGAAATCAGTCTGAGAGGAACTGTAGTTTTTTGAGTCGATATCTGTAGTTACAGAAGATAAATAGAACTTGACAAATGATTATTTAGTACCCTGAAAAAGAATGGCTGCCAATTTCCCGGTAAATTACGAGGGCAAAGGCAGCATTGCTTCTGTTCTCACATAGCTTTAAGCATCATTAATACATTGCAGGAAGATAGTGACTAGAGGTTCAAAATTTTGTAACAGTTATTTTAAATTAGACTTTCAAGCATTTTAATTTTAAAATTTAATTTTAAAACAGTAAATGCTTTGTAAGAAAATAGCTTATTTTGGATTGTTTTCATAATCAACAATATAACTTAGTTCAATGAAGCTTCTAAAATTCTTTACAAATATGAAATATAAGTCCTAGTTAGCATTTTGATAGTTTAAAGCTTAAAAGAATTGGATTTATACTGATTTTCCAGATGTTAATCTCTCAGTATGATTTGATAAATCAATAAACGTCTGTTTCTTTGATAGTTCAGCTCTGACCCGGTAATAGAACTGGTATTATAGAAGAGTAATTGCAAAATGTCAGATCTTCAACTATTAAAGACTGGTTAGGTATAATACTATTGAGCATAAGAGCAGTAAAATGTGCTGAAGATTAAAATTTATTACCGTTTTTTCATACTGATGTTTTCAAGGTTTGAATATGTACAGCCATATTGTTTACTAGGTGTGTTAAGTTAGTTTGAAATTGAAAAAGCTAGAAAGTTAGTTAGCTTTCTCTCCCAGTCTAAGGTAAAAAGAAGAAAGAGAAGCATGAATTAGCTGTGTATGGAGCTGGAAGATATGGTATGGGGGTTAGGAATGTGAGCTCTGGAGTCAGCCCTATTATACATTAAGTTGGCATGACATGGGCATGGAGTGGTGGAAAGGGTTACAGAAGATAATGTACATGAAATACATGGTAATCCCCAATAAACAACAGCCATGTGCTTTCATTTACTCGTGTTTTTTAATTTTTATGTATTAAGAAAGATTCTAGATATGTATTATTTAAAATAAATTATGAAATATGTTGGACATACTTAAAGATATTAAGAATAATGTGATGAATATCTGTGTATCCACCACTTAACCTTAACAAATAAAACATCAGCAATATTGTGTGTATTCTTCCCCAAATGTACATCCCTCTTCCCACTCTACAAAGCATCGCAACTATTTGAGTTGGTGCTTTTAATTTCCACCCATTTAAAAGTTGTTTTACTACATATGTATATACACCTCGAAATATAGTATTGTATTTCATCTTTTAGAAATCTTTATTTTGAAATAATTTCAAAAATTTCAAGAATAGTAGGGGGAAAGAAAACCTTTTATACCACTTACCCAGATTCATTGTTAATATTTTGCTCATTTACTATATAATTTGTGCTAACTATCTATGTATACACAAATATACACACATTTTCTTCTAAGTCATTTGAGAGTAATTTGCAGACATCTTTCTTTATTCATAAATACTCCAGTGTTCATTTCCTAAGAACAAGGACATTCTCTTACATAGCAACAGTATATTTATCAAAATGAGGAAATGTAACATTGATACAACACTATTATCTAATCCTGTGGTTCTCAGACTGTGCACTGGGTGCGCCACAGCACCACAGTGAATTCATAGGGGATATCTGGGATATTTTAATTCTAAATTCTCAAGGCAAGAAAAACTATGCAAAACTACTCACTCGAGGTTATGTACAATTTTAACAATAGATGGCGCCATATTCCTTGGCTATGTCATATATTTGGGAAGCTGGGTTTTCTGGTGTTTGTGATAAAAAGTACAGAGCAAAAATCAATGTAGAGCAGGAAATAAGTGTGGTCGTGGCCAATCTGATTCCAAGGTTTGAGAAGTTGTGCAGTGCACAGTAGCTGCATAAATCCCATTAGTAAGTAATTGTGGTTATTTAAGAATGAAATAAAAATATTTTTCTTTCAATTTATCTGTATTAGTTTTGCAAATGGCAACTAAATTTTTAGGGCATAAATATATAATAAGTTGTTTGGAACTAGATTTTTTTTTTGGCTCTGGAACCCCATGAAAAAATTATCGAGACACTAAGGGCACCTTGAACCAAGAACATTTGGGAAACTTTGATCTAACTCACAATCCTTATTCAAATTTCACCATTTATTCTAATAGTATTCTCTATAGCTATGTTCTTTACCCCTGGTCTGGAGCCTAGTCCAGCATCATTTAGTTGTCATAAACATCTTTTGTCCTTTTTTATCTGAAGTTATTTTTAGGATACCCCTCAATCTGTATGTAATCTAACATAACTGATTAGATTCAGTTATGTTTAGTGGAAATACCACAGGAACGACATTGTGTCCTTTTAAGGACATCATATCAGAAGATTGGTAATGTCAATATATTCCACTTACTAATGATATAAACTTTAGTTAGTTGGTTAAGGTGTAAGGTAGTGTTCACTAGGTAATTCACAGTAAAGTGACTTTTTTCCTTTGCAGTAAGTAATTTGTAAGGGGATACTTTGAGATTATATAACTATCCTTTCTTCATTGAACTTTCACCCACAAATTTTTGTGATGATTCATGGCTGAAGAGATATTACTATGATGGGTGCAAAATGATAATTTTCCAGCTCCACCTTTTGGCTTATATTTATTAGTTGGTAGTCTACCATAAGGGAGAGCTTTCCTTTCTCATTCATTCATTTATTAATGTTTATCAGGATGGACTCATTTATTCTTATTTTACTCCATGAATATTCTGCTATTATTATTATTTATTTTAATGCTCAAGTTGGCTCTTATATTTTTTTGATATGTTTCCACCATTTTTTTTAGCACTTCCTTGCTTTCTGGCACAATAATTAGCTCTGGTTCCCTAGGTTCTTTTAGTGGAGAATGGTATTTAGAAACCAAGATCTGGGTGCTACACATGCTTATTGATACTAGGGTGTCTTTGCTTTGGGCCCTTTCGGTTGACTGAACCAAAAAAAAAAAAAAAAACATATACATACATACATGCATCGATGCATAATATGTGGGTAATAAATCCATATACTAAATTATAGTTCATACTGATATCCCCAATCCATTTTAGCACAGCAGGATTTGTTCTAGTCTTCCCCCTTTCAATATTTATTACTCCTTTCTTCAACAATAGGAAACCTGGCTCTCATCTTCAATATATTTACTCATTTTCTCAATCCTACAATGCAGAGGAAGTAGTTTCAGAATTGCTAACCCATACCATGTCAAAAACCAGAAACACTTGGAGAAACAGTTCAATATTTGCTTATCGCTACTTTTGTCTTAAACTGACAAATATAGTTTGTCATATACTTTCATATAGTCTAAGTATTATGTTCAAAAGTTACTTGGGTTAATCCTTTTTTCTCCTCTTTGGTGTCATTATGATTTTCATTTGAAATACAATTAAGGGACTTCCCTGGTGGTCCAGTGGTTAAGACTCCCAGCTTCCACTGCAGGGGGCACAGGTTTGATACCTGGTGGCGGAACTAAGATCCCGCATGCTGTGCAGTATGGCCAAAAAAAAAAAAATTACAATTAAGTTCATTTGTTAATGTTTGTACTTTATTTTAGTTTTTTCCCCTTCATTGCTTTTGACTTTATTAAGTTTTTTGAGTATGTAAAACATTAACATAGTTTCGAAAGTAGAATGATACAAATTGGTATACTTGCATAAGTATCACTTTCACCCTTTACCCCAATTCTCTTCACTGCTTCTCACCTACCTCCTGTGGGCAACCAATCATATTAGACTCTAGTTTATTCCTTCCTGTGTTTCTTTTTACAAAAAATAAGCAGTTAAGTATATATTTTCTTATTTCTCCTTATTTATTGCACAAAAGGTAACTCTGTGTGCGTATGTGTGTGTTCTTTTGAACTTTGCTTTTTTCACTTAACAATATATCCTGGAAAGCACCCCAGATTAGCTCACAAAAGTCATACTCGTTTGTTTTTTACAGCTACATAGTACAGTACTCCGTTGTGTGGATATGCCATGGTTTTTTCAATCAAATATATTTATGAGCATTTATGTATTTTCATATTGTTGTCAGTGTGTCTTCAGGGTAAATTTCTTAAAAACTGGAATTACTGGGTCAAAGGTAAATGCATGTTTACTTTTGTTATACATTGCCAAATTCTGTAAGGTAAAATTTTGAGAATTTTTGCATCAGTGCTCTTAAGTAATATCGGAATTAAGTAATATTTGTTAATACAACAATAAATTAAGTAGTTTTGTGAGAACTTTACCTGGTTTAAATATTAATGTTATACTTTCTTCATTAAAAAAATTTGGGGGCTTCCCTGGTGGCGCAGTGGTTGGGAGTCCGCCTGCCGATGCAGGGGACACGGGTTCGTGCCCCGGTCTGGGAAGATCCCGCATGCCGCGGAGCGGCTGGGCCCGTGAGCCATGGCCGCTGGGCCTGCGCGTCCGGAGCCTGTCCTCCGCAACGGGAGAGGCCACAACAGTGAGAGGCCCGCGTAACGAATAAAAAAAAAAAAAAAAAAAAAAAAAAAAATTTGGAAGTTTTGTTTCATTTTCTATTCTCTGGAATAATTTGTGACAAAATGTATGCCTTTGCAATAGTAGAGAGAATAATGCAATCAGTGCTCTGTGTACTCATTTCCCAGCTTCAGCAACAGCAACCTGTGGCCAATCCTATTTCATCTATACCCACCTCCTTCCCCAGAGTATTTTGAGGCAAACATGTATAGCAATACTTATCTTTGTATGTATCTTTAGACAGCAAAGCTCTTAATTACAAACATGCCCACAATACCAGGGCACACCATGAAAAGCAGAATTCCAGGATGGCCTCCAAGGTTCATGGCTACTAGTGTCCATATGTCTTCTCCCAGTTCATTAATTAAACACTAATCTGAATGTTGCCATGAAGGGATTTTGCAGATATAATCAAGGTCCCAAATCAATTGTTTTTAAGATAGGGAGATTATCCTCCCTGGGCCAGACCTAGGATTCCTAAGGTAAGTTCTTAAATGGGACAGGACTTTTTCTGGCAAGAGATATTCAGAGTGTGAGAGAGATTCAACGTGAGGGAGGTTCTCCATTGCTGGCTTTGAAGATGGAAGGGGCCACATAGCAAGGACCTTGGTGGACTCTCAGAGCTGAGAGCAACTCCCAGCCAACAGCTAGCAAGACAATGGACACCTCAATCCTACAACCTCAAGAAAATGAATTCTGCCAAAAGCCTGCATAAGACTGGCAGGAACTCCTGAGCTACAGATGAGAACACGGCTAACTGATACCTTGATTGCAGCCTTGTGAGATTTCTGATCCAGAGAACCAGCTACCCTGTGCTGGGACTTCTGACCTACAGAACTGTGAGATATTAAATGTCTGTTGTTTGAAGCTGTTGTTATACTGCGACAGAAAACTAATATACACACTGAATAGTTTTTATCTACAGATTCAGTTTCTTGAGAGGCTCTCTTTCCAGTTTGGCAGTGAAAGTCCCTGCAGATGAAGTCTTCCACTACTAACTATAAACTGAAAAAAAAAAAATGCAGAACAACTACCTGGGGATTCTGAAGAGCAATAATAATCAGGCAGATGATGGAGGGGAGTGAAAAGCTTGGAGAAGCAACTGGCATAGGATGAGTTTCTCCTGAGCAATACAAGGACCTTGGAAGATACTGACTCTGATTAGCCCTTTCTGTCTTACATGTTAGTGTACAGGATTTTAGTTCTGAGCGAGCACTACAGCCTCAAAGGGCATGAATATCGTGCTGCCATACAGCCATCTACACACTCATCCTGTTATCATCCCAAGGACTGAATGGGTGAAGCAATATCTTCCATCTGATATGGTTTTTTCTTTATGAAATTTACCATCTTAATCATTTTTAAGTGTACTGTTCAGTACATTCACATTGCTGTGTAGCCATTACTGCCATCCATCTCCAGATCTTTTCATCTTCCCAAACTGAAATTCTGTGCCCATTAAACATTGATTTCCCCTCTTCCCTCCCGCTAGCTCCTGGCAACCACTATTCTACTTCTGTCTCTGTGAATTTGACTACTCTCAGCACCTAATATGAGTGGAATCACACAGTATTTGTCCTTTTGTGACTGACTTATTTCACTTAGCATAGTGTCTTCAAGGTTCCCTTATGATATTCTTATAATGGGACCGCCATTCCTCCCCTTGAGAGGTGTTGTCGGGGGGAGGTCTATGTCTTCTCTCACTTGAATCTGGGTGGCCTTATGACTGTGTGTAAGTGCTGTTATGACACTTTCAAAACTAGATAATAAAAAGTGTGATTTCCGGGCTTCCCTGGTGGCGCAGTGGTTGAGAGTCCGCCTGCCGATGCAGGCGACGCAGGTTGTTCCCCCGTCTGGGAAGATCCCACATGCCGCGGAGCGGCTGGGCCCGTGAGCCATGGCCGCTGAGCCTGTGCGTCCGGAGCCTGCGCTCCGCAACGGGAGAGGCCACAGCTGTGAGAGGCCCGCGTACCACAAAAACAAAAACAAAAACAAAAACAAAAACAAAAAAGTGTGATTTCCTCCTCGTTCTCTTGGAACGCTCACTTTGGAAATTCTAACTATGCAGAAGTCCCAGCAGTTCGTGGAGAGGCCCACGCAGAGAGGAACTGAGGCCCCCGACCCCCATCTACAGCCACAGCCGTTTGCCAGCCGTGGGATTGAGCCATGGGATCAGCCGTGGGATTGAGCCATCCTGAAAGTGCCAAACCAACGAAACAGGGATGCCAGCAAGAAGCGGAATGTGACAACAAGGAGTTTGTGGCAAGTGATAATCAGTGATATAGATACAGCTAAAAAACTGCCATTTACCCTGCCAAGGAGTTTGAACTCAAAGCAAAGTGCAGATCCCTTGGAAGACATCCTGGGGCACCAGGTGAATTACTAGAGTGAAAGCTCAAATGCCATCGTCCTCCCATTCTTGGAATGCCAAGTTCGTTTGAAGCTCATGGACTTTGTACTTAGTTTCCCTCTGCCTAGCATGCTCTTCCCCGGATCTCCAGGTGCTCCAGCCATACTGGTCTGGTTACCAGGGAGTAGAGATTTTGGCACAAACAAGTGTTTCCATTTGCATAGCCAGTTGCAGTGAATGGCATCCAATAGCCTGACAACAAGTTTAAGAAAGAAAAAAGGGAAGAAGGAAAAGGGAAGGGAATGACAAGAAATACCATGAAAGAAAGAAGGAAATCCCTAGTGCTATGCCATAGGATTCTGCTTTTTACCCAGCTCTCTTTAACAGTTCAGGTAAAGATACCAGGGATGTTAAAAAAAGTTGTGGATAACGGTTAAAATGTAGGAACTATGCTGATTAAGATGGACGACAGAGAGAAGGTGTGAAGTGATCAGTCTGCCACTGACTGGTCACGGCTTTTAGCAGCTTAATGCAACTTTAACATTTTGCAGTGAAAGTCCATCAAAATTACTTACGTTCACATTTCTATGGGGTTGAATCACTTTGTCAAAGGGTACGTATGTGTTCAGCTTTGGTAGGTGCTACCAAACAGTTTTCCAATGTGGCTTTATCGATTTACACTCCCATCAGCAGGGGACGAGCACTCCCGTTGTTCCAAATTCTCGTTGGCCCTCAACTTTGTCAGTCTTTTTCATTCTAGCCTTCTTTTATAGGCCTGTAGTAGTATCTAATGGTCGTTTTAATTTGCCTATGCCTGATGAGATTCGGTGCCTTTTCATATGTTTATATGTTTCATATGTTCATATGTTTACTTCCTCTTACATGAAGTACTTGTTCAATTATCTCATACAATGTTTTATTTTTTTATTTATTTATTTTTTTTGCGGTACGTGGGCCTCTAGCTGTAGTGGCCTCTCTCCCGTTGCGGAGCATGGGCTCCGGACGCGCAGGCTCAGCGGCCATGGCCCACGGGCCCAGCCGCTCCGTGGCATGTGGGATCCTCCCGGACCGGGGCACGAACCCGTGTCCCCTCCATCGGCAGGTGGACTCTCATCCACTGCGCCACCAGGGAAGCCCTACAATGTTTTATTGAGTTGTTTATTTTTTCTTATTGATTTGTAAGAATTCTTTATATGTTCTAGATATATATCTTTTATCGGGTATATATTCTTTGCATAGGAATATTTATAGCAGTACTATCAGTCAAAAACTGGAAACAACGCTTTCGTCCCGCAGTGGCAGAATGGATAAATAAATTGTGGTATATTCTTACGATGGAATACTATATTTTGCTATATAATGCTACACAACTGCTATGACTTTCTTAAATGTAATGTGGAATTAAAGAAGCGAGACACAGAAGAGTATGCACTGGATGATTCCAATTACACAAAGTTCAAAAACAGATAAAATTAATCAGCGGTGTTAAGAGTCAGGATTCTGGTTACCTTTGGGCTTAGTGAATGAAAAGGGGTGTAAAGCGGGTATCTGGGTGCTGGTCACGTTCTATGTCTTGATCCGGGTATGGTTACAAAAGTGTGTTCACGTGAAAATTCGCGGAGCAGCACACTAATGGTTTGTGCACTTGTCAGTAGTATGTTACACCCCAGTACAAAAAGTTCACAGAAACAATTCCTACCGAATTTTCACGAGGGCTTAAGATCTAAAAAAGCAGACACGGCCTGATGTTTTTCTCTGCTCAGAGTTTCTCGTGCTGTTCCTGTGATGGATCTTGGTGTCTATGGAAACCAGACAGAGACCGTGTGGTGGGGAAGCAGCACATGAGACAAAGGAACAGACACTCGGCAGGCGTCTTCTCCCCCCTGTATTTTCAGATCCCACTCAAGCCACAGCCGTTCCCTGCTAAGGCCACTGTCCGCTTGTGACAACTGTGACCAGTGCTTGTCATAACTTCCTGGGAATCCATCGCATAACTAGGTCCAGCTCACCCTCCCCATGACTAGTTTCTGCTTTACTCAACCCAGAAGGAAAGTTGGGCTAGCAGGGACTTGAAATAGAAAAGGCCTTCTCTGGATGGGCACATAACACCTCGCTAGCTTTAAGCTTTATGTGGTAACCTCAGCTCTAAAGTGGAACCTTACTGAGGGCACAGCCTAAAAAGGCCTTCGAGTAGGGAGAGTGAATGTTCCAGAGTCTGTGCATTAATGCAAAAGCACTTTACCTAGGGCGGAGTTCTTCAGGTCCTTGCTCAGAACTTATTAATTCTTGTTTTAAGCATCATCATATCACCTTATTATCTGATTTTCTAGGTCTACAAAAAGATAGATTAAAAGTGGTTGGGCAGGCCTTCCCTGTTGGTCTAGTGGTCAAGACTCTGCCCTTCCACTGCAGGGGGCACAGGTTAGATCCCTGGTCGGGGAACTAAGATCCCGCATGCCGCGGGATGGGTGAAAAAGTGGATGGGTGAAATTTGCCCCTAAGGGTGCACATATGTCTGGCTTTGCTAAGTTTGAGACTAATTATGGATACATCTAGATACAAATGTGTGCATGCAAGTGCATGTGTGGAAATCTATGTGTATACCAATGTGTTGGTTCTGTGAATGTGCGTGAGACAGCGTATGTAGGTTTGCATCCTGTGCATCTGTCAGTTGGTGTGTGTGTTTTGGGTGTATGATATGTGAGGACATTCATGCATGAGTTTGTCATTGCATGTGTTTATATGCGTACATGTGATCAGATGTAAAATATGTACATGAGAATTTACACCTATGGGAATCTGTATAAGAGAACGTTTGTGGGGCTGCATAAAAGTTTTTACCTTTGATCTAAACTGTAAATTTGTATAATGGATTTATGCAGGGATAGTCCTAGGTAAAGTTTTCAAGTCATATGGTTGGACCATATGGAATTGCCATTTTTGTGGATTAAAAATGGTTAAATATTCAGTGATTTTTGTATGATTGAACCTAATGTGTGTATGCATGTACACGTGTATGTATACATACATAAATTCAACCTAGCATACCCTCTGTACCACGTTAGTATTATTATCAGAGCCAAGAAGGAAACAACATCATGGGTGTGAGAACTGGGAAGAAATTTAACACAGATCTTGAAGGAAAGATAAGATATAGAAGGAATGATGCCTAACGCAACAGAACGTTGCAATAGGGGAATAATGAGAAATGAGACAAAGTCCTTTACTCTGGGAAGCCTCCTCCACCACCTGTTTTTTACCCACGCACCCCAAGTTTGCCTCTGCCATAGGTTTCTACACTACTTGTGGACTTCCTCTATGATAGCGTCTGTCACGCTGAACTGTAATTGTTGTTTTAAGTGGCTATCTTCCCCACTAGACGGCAAGTTTGCTGAAGGCAAGAACTGCGTCTCTGTAGTTCACTTATTTCCTAGCTCTAAAGCTTGGTATAGAATAGAAATTCAATTAGTATTTGTTGAAGAAGTGGATGACTAAAAGCAAGATAGATACTCTGATAAAGCTGTGCACATGTAACTTTTGTTCTGTGCAACTGATAGACATTTTAGAGAAGGGATTAACATGCACAGAATACCATTTTAGAAATATTCATTTAGGGGGCTTCCCTGGTGGCGCAGTGGTTGAGAGTCCGCCTGCCGATGCAGGGGACACGGGTTCGTGCCCCGGTCCGGGAAGATCCCACATGCCGCGGAGCGGCTGGGCCCGTGAGCCGTGGCCACTGAGCCTGCGCGTCCGGAGCCTGTGCTCCGCGACGGGAGAGGCCACAGCAGTGAGAGGCCCGTGTACCGCAAAAGAAAAAAAAAAAAAAATTAATTTAGGAATAGTATAAAAAATAGACAGAAGTAGCTGTGGTGAGCAATCAGAAGCCCAGTAGTCACCCAGGTGTAATAAAAAAATCCTAAACTATAGCGTCAATGGGAATGGAGAGTAAGGGAGAGATGAAAGAAGGACAGAAGAAGATTCTCGGCTATTGCTGGGTGTGAGGGAAACAGGGAAAGAGCAGGAAGGGGTGACCTCAAGTTATAGAGCCTGAGTCACTGATAGAAATAAGGAGGCCTAAGGGTAAACAGTGTAAGCATTGGTGAGCTCTGTTTTGAACATGCTGAAAATTTTGGATTTGTTGGATATAAATTGAGGGTGACAAAAGAACATTCTAGTAAAGACCAACAGGCAGTTAAATATGTGACAAGAGGCCAGGCAGGAGGCCCAGGGGGTAGCTATTCAGTCAGTCCCTCAGCACATATTCGCTCAGTACTTAACTATGTGCCAGTCAGTGGTCCAGGCCCTGGGCACAGAGCAGTGAGTAAAACCAAATTTCTACCAACTTTGAGAATTCTGCCTGCAGATACTTGAAGCTATTCTTTCACTTATTTAAATATACTAAGCTTAATTATAATCTGTATCGAAGAGTTCTGTATCTGAAGTCTTTGCTGGTCTATTTCTACCGCCTGTTGTTTCTGCTGAACCTTGCTCATGTCTTGTTTCCTTCCATGCTTGGTATCTTTGACTTTGGGTTGAAAAATTATTTGTAGGATTTTGTTAAAATGAAATTTCCTGAGTATTTTTTAAAAATTAAAGTTTAAAGATGTCAGTTCTCCTTAGATTAATCTACAGAATCAATGCCATTAAAAATACAATCCCAAAAGGAACCTGACAAGGTGATTCTAAATTTTACGTGGCTGAACGAAGTTGGGGAAACCTGCCCTATCAAACGGCAAGACTTATATCAGACCCTCCAAGATGAAATATGGGGGACTTCCCTGGTGTCACAGTGGTTAAGACTCCACCTGCCAATGTAGGGGACACGGGTTCAATCCCTGGTCCGGGAAGATCCCATATGCCGCAGAGCAACTAAGCCCGTGCGCCACAACTACTGAGCTTTAGAGCCTGCGAGCCACAACTACTGAACCTACGCACCACAACTACTGAGCCCACGCACCACAGCTACTGAAGCCCGTGAACCTAGAGCCTGTGCTCTGCAACAAGAGAAGCCAACACAATGAGAAGCCTGTGCACCGCAATGAAGAGTAGCCCCTGCTCGCCACAAGTAGAGAAAGCCTGTGTGAAGCAATGAAGACCCAAACGCAGCCAAAAAAATAAATAAATTTTTTTAAAAGATGAAATATAAACTTATCATCTACATATTCAGATCATCCGTAATCATTCTCTACCTTGTCTGTCCTACTTCATTGGCCCCTGCTCCTCGGCATGAAGTGTTTGTTCCAGTCTGTTTGATCTTCTCCTCATGTTCTAAATTTAAGCTATTGCCTCCCCTCTCTTTGCTCTTTCTGTTTTTCTTGCTTTTAATTCACAAATTCCACCTTTCTACCGACCCTGGCCAGCCGTCCTCAAATAGTACCTCCAAAATCTTCGTTTTTGCTCTTATCCAGCCCATATAAATTTCTTTCTTCCAAACGCTCATGTTCCTTATTGTTTCTGTCATTTACTTCCCTATTTTATCATACATAGCGTTGAAAAAGAGAGGAGAGAAGGGAGAGGGAAGCTCGAAATGGGTATTCAGAATTGGCCATATGTCGGCCTGCAATACCTCATCAGGAGGTAGCCGGTCTCCTTGAGCATGTATCCAAGATCTGACAGAAAGCCTGCCAAGCGTCATTAAACTCTCACCAGCTGATTTGTGTGGGAAATGTCGTACAGCCTGATAAAACCTTACAGGATGAACTGGCAACCCTGACACCGTTGCTGGTACACCAGAGCTGTTTTCACCTCTCTTCATCTGGTTACAGGTTTGATCATGAAAACAAAAACTAAAAGATCAATAACAACCTATTTGTCCATCGGGGAGGGTTTAGGTTCTATTATGGTACAACCACAGGCAGCTAGTGAAAAGAATGAGGCAGCTCTGTATCAGTGATGATAGGAAAAGAGAAAGATAAGGAAACAGCAAGGTGCAGACCAATGTCACCACCCACAATGAGTGGGTTTCTTATTTGTTTGGTTTAAGAGATATGGGGATATATGTATATGTATAGCTGATTCACTTTGTTATAAAGCAAAAACTAACACACCATTGTAAAGCAATTATACTCCAATAAAGATGTTAAAAAAAAAAAAAAGTGTGCATTCTCGTGGTTTTGAACATGCAGAGAGACTGGTAATTGTGGGTCCCTGAGGAGAGGGATGAGGGTTGGGAGATAAGAGTGGGGGACTTTCCACTGAATACCTTTCCCTGAATACTTTTTGTACCTTTCGTATTTTGTACCATGCATAGCTATTAACTATTCAAAAAGTAAGTGTTTAAGAGAAAATAATAAGGAGCAGCAATATTAGAAACAAACAGCAAATGAAAGAGTGCCAAAGAACAGAATTTGGATTTTTATTATTATTATTTTTTTGCTGCATCTTATGAGGCCAAAAGGAATGCTAGCAAGGGACAGCACACTCCTCATTAAGATGAAAATGAATGTGTCTCAGGGCAGACCTTCTAACCCAATCAAAAACATTTTCAACTAAATGTGAGGCAGAGGAAGCACAGAGCCAAGCTATACAGCTGCAAAATTAAATACCTCTGAAAAGATACTGGCATCAGAATTACAAAAGGAAGAGAATGGATTGCTTAGCACTGGCTGTTTGGCTCCAGAAAGAGAACAAAATTAATAGTCACACTAAACTGAGGAAGCCAAACACCCCCTCCCCACTCTGTGTAATTGCAAACCAGGCACTAATTTGTAACCTGCTTTCTGCTGGAAGGGGAGAGGAGGTCTGTGACAGTTGAAAGCTTCTGCCCAGCTCCACTGTGGAGACCAGATCCAGGGATCCACACCTGCTGTGGCACTTGCTATCAAGCAGGCTTTGGAAATGCTGCTTCAGGCGAATGGCTGCCAGAAATCCAAGAAATTTATAGAAAGGGCAAAGGTCAAGGATCTGAGAAAAGTACTTGAGTCATGGTCAACACATGCCGACTCACTGAAAAGGAGTGAAAAGCCTTGGAGGCAGAGAAATGCCACCAACCAAGTGACAATTTCCAGAGTCCCCTCCTGAGAAGGTGTTCGTGGAGATCAAAAAAGAAACAGTGTTGGGGACTTCCCTGGTGCCTCAGTGGTTAAGAATCCACCTGCCAATGCAGGGGACATGGGTTCGAGCCCTGGTCCGGGATGATCTCACATGCCACGGAGCAACTAAGCCTGTGCGCCACAACTACTGAAGCCCATGCGCCTAGAGCCCGTGCTCTGCAACAAGAGAAGCCACCACAATGCAAAGCCCACACACCTCAAGGAAGAATAGCCCCTGCTCGCTGCAACTAGAGAAAGCCCCGCGCACAGCAACGCAGACCCAGCGCAGTCAAAAATAAATAAATTTGTAAAAAAGAAAAACACTGTTACTTTGGTGTGAAGCTTCTTTACTCTCTAAAGAAAGTACAGCAGAAGGGATGGATAATTCGGGGGATTAAAATGTCAAATTCACCGTGGAGCAACTGGAATTCTCATACATTGTTGGTGGGAGTTTGGGAAAATCTTACAGTTTTTCATAAATCTAAATACACATATACCCTGGGACCCAGCAATTCTACTCCCAGGAAATTGTCCAAGGAAACTGAGATTATGTGTCCACAAAAAGTTTGTACAAGAATGTCCCTAGCAACATCATTAAAAATAGTCAAAAATTGGAAACAGCCCAGGTTCCATCAGTAGGAGAATAGATGAACAAATTATGATATATTCAGTTAACTGAATACTACTCAACAATAAAAAGGGACAAATTACTCATACATGCAACAGTGTGGATGAATCAAAATATTTTGTCCTGTGAAAGAAGCCATACATACGAGTAAATACTGTATGATTTCATTTGTATGTCATACTAAAAAGGAGAAAACTAATTTATGGTGGAAAAAAAGAATAGTGATTGACTCTGTGGGGAAGGGATGGGCATTGACAGGGAAGGGGCATGAGGGAATTTTCTGGGATGATGTAATGTTAATATTTTGAAAGAAGTTTTAATACATAGATGTCTGTGTTTGTCAAAACTGAGCAAAGGTACAGTTAAGATCTGTGCCTTTCACTGTATGTAAATTTTACCTCATAAGAAAAGAAAACCTGTGAACAAATATTGAACTTTAGTTAATGATATGAACTCTGAAATACTTAAGGGGTTGTGTACTGATGTAGGCAATTTAATCTGAAGTGCATGAGAACAATCTAGGTGGATTGATGGATGGATAGATGGACAGGTATGTGATAAGGCAAGAAAAGTGTTAATGGTGGAGTCTATATAAGTGCTCATTATAAAGTTCTTTCAACTTTTTTTGTATACTTGAAACTTTTTATTATAAAACATTGGAAAAAAAATAAAATCCAAATCTGCAAACTTTAAGTGAGAAATATGAAATAAAAGAATGCATGGCGGCGGGGGGGTTTTCCTGGTGGCGCAGTGGTTGAGAGTCTGCCTGCCGATGCAGGGGACGTGGGTTTGTGCCCCGGTCCGGGAGGACCCTGCATGCCACGGAGCGGCTGGGCCCATGAGCCATGGCCGCTGAGCCTGCGCGTCCGGAGCCTGTGCTCCGCAACAGGAGAAGCCACGACAGTGGGAGGCCCGCGTACCGCAAAAAAAAAAAAAAAAAAGAATGCATTGGGACTTCCCTGGCGGTCCAGTGGTTAAAACTCCCTGCTTCCAAGCTGGGGGCATGGGTTTGATCCCTTGTTGGGGAACTAAGATCCCACAGGCTGCACGGTGCAGGGAAATAAATAAATAAAATAAATTTAAAAAAAGAAGAATGCATGGAAGACAACTATTTTTTTTAAATGTCAAATTCATAACCAGCAAGAGAAGGAAATAGATCCACTGATGTGTTCATGCTAAAGTGGGCTATTCACAGGGGTCAATTGAACAAGGTCTGAAGGATCCGGGGCACTTGAATCAAGATGATGTAAGAATGATTGTGAACTAAAAATACGTAGTAAAAACATATCACAACCGCAAGGGTCCTATTGAATTCTCATAACTGGTGAATTATTCAGGGCTGGATAAGAGAAGAAGAAACCAGGATGGCTCTTAGAAAATGAGAACAGATGGAGGAGTTACGGTCTGGAGCAGCAAAGGAAGTGGTATAGCTGGGCCTCTGCCCCTTGAGCCAGATCTCTGACCAGTGAGTCTCAGCGCATGGAGGTCAGTGGTCCTCCAACCCCAGTCAAAGAGCTCTGCAAGCCGTCTGGGCTCAGATTGAAGACTTCACAGCCTGATTTGCTTGCAGTGTGGTACAATGTGTCACAAGCTGTATCACTGTGAATACTTGGTCACCCATCCCTTGGCATTTTTAGACCCTAATTTATTGCCCATGTTTGGGACTTGGGCAGATGGAGGATGGTCCCATATTTGATTGAGTTTTGGCAAAGAGGAACAGCTAGTGGGAACCTGCAGTCTTGCAATTTTTACCCAGTGAATATATTCTCTCTTGCATGTTACAGTGAACTTCTCCTAGAGAAATTCCCCATTCCTCCAGCCTAAGGATTTCAAGCAGAAGCTCTGAATAGTTAAGAATCTGGCAGCAGCTCTAGAGGCCTTCATTAAGAATTGCACTCCCCCAACAGGGGATAGGAGTGTACATATAAAAGAAAGAAGGATGGTCTAAGTTGATGTGTATCACTCTTTTTGGAGAGTCACAAATGTTTAATTAGGGAGAGAGAAAAGGAGTTGAGAGTGGGGAGAGAGAGACGTGAAGATCAAAAGGAATGAAGGAGAAGGAGATTTATATGACATCTGATAAGTTATGGATAGGTCTTTATTAATAGTCTTTGAAGGACGCAAAAAGAGATTGCAATTTCTTTTAAATACTTTTTGTTGCTGGACTCTTGATTTGACTGTGACGCCTGCAGAGATGGAGGAGCATGAGCTCAGGCTGACCTCTGGGTGACACCAGGCTCCACCCTTCTTAGAAGCAGTGGGGAGTATAGGTAACAGACGGTATTTTATACTTTACAAATATTTATTGTGGAATGAATAAATGAATGAATTAATGAAAAATTGCAGATAGCAAAGAGGGGAGATGCAATCTAAGAGGAACAGGCAGTGAACTGAAGGAGAGGTGAGGTTATTACATGGCAGTAGAGCAATAAATGAGCAAATGGGGGTCATTATTCTTGGAGGATGAGAAACTAGAAGAGGACTGAAATAGAAAATAGAAGCAGTCGTGTGGCTTAGAAAAGCTAAGTCCAGAAGTAAGGAACTGGACATGGCTTTATTCAGCGGCCAGAGAGAATATTACCAAGATCCTTGCTGAAGGCATAGTTCCACGTTGGACAAACAGAGCCTTTAATTCATTCAGTCAGCAAACATTTATTAGATACTTATTTGACAGGAATTGTCCTAGGTCCTGGACATTAATTATAAACAAGGCACAGCCCTGACTCTGTGAATCTTACATTCTAATGCAGGGTTCAGCAAACTATAGCCCAAGGGCCAAATCCGGCCTGTTTTTGTAAATGAAATTTCCTAGGAACACAGCCACACCCATTTGTCTACATATTGTCTACGGCTTTTTTTTTTTAATAGTTTTATTGAGATATAATTCATATAAGATTCACCACTTTAAAGTTTATAATTCAGTGGTTTTTATATTCAGAGTTGTACAAGCAGCACCATTATCTAATTTTAAAACATTTTCATTACACTCAAAAGAAACCCCATACTCATTATCACTCCCCATTCTCCCCTCTCACCCAGAGCCTAGAAACCACTAATCTACTTTCTGCCTCTATTTGATTTGCCCATTCTGCACATTTCAAATGAAATCATACATTGTACAGGCTTTTTTGCCTGGCTTTTTCTTCACTTAGCATATATTTGTACTTCTTTACATAGCTCTACGGCAGCTTTTATGCTATATTGGCTGAGTTACATAGTTGCAACAGAGTCTATATGGCCAGCAAAGTCTAAAATATTTACTAATATTTATTAAATACTATCAGAAAAGTTTGTGACTCATGTTCTAAGGGAAAAATAAAAGACATCTTAGAGTCTTAGAGTCGGAGTTTATGTCAGCAAGTTAATATCTCATTTAATTCTGGACTCTCTTTATTAGCATCCCTGCTGGAAGTTTTACTCAGCTGAAAGGACATCTGATTGACGCTTGACTTGCCTTGCCAACAGTTTATCAAGAAATACTGAGAGAGAACTGATTCCTAATATAGAAGTGGTGAGAAAATAGAGGGAAATGGTGGGGATTGGGGGAATAGACCAGTATCCTAGATTTTAGAAAACCAGATACAAAGAAAAGAAAATCTGATCCAATAGTTAAAAATTCAAAAAGGGCTCAGGGAAAATAAGTGGAAGGACATCCGTGCTCATGGATTGGAAGACTTAATGTTAAGATGTCAATACTACCCAAAGCAATCTACAGATTCAATGCAATCCATATGACATTCTTTACAGGAGTAGAAGAATCTATCCTAAAATTCATATGGAATCTCAAGGAACCCTGAACAGCCAAAACAACCTTGAAAAAGAACAGTCTCCCTGGGAGGTGTTTGAAAACCTGTGGGTGCATTTTGGTTGCCATGATGATTGAGGAGCCCCAGTGGCTTGGATGGCCAGAGATGCTGGACATCCCACAGTGTGTGGACAGTCCACACATGGAGGGCTGTCTCGTCTCCCACACAATTCTCCAATGCCTGCCAGAAATTCACACAGGAAAAAAACCCTTCTATACTTATCGAAGCCCAGCTGTGAACTCCATTTTACACATAAACACTCACAAAACATTTATGTGGTTTTACCATATACCGAATTCTCCACAAATGCAACTGCTAGTTAGATTGAGAGAAGATTGCATTTTGTTTTGTTGGGAACTTTACCAAGAGTTGCTCAAAGTTTCAGAAAATCATATCATTGATGGCAACGTTGCTTGTGGTATTTGAGTCAACACGCCTGCATCAGCCTGTGTTTGTGTCTGTCTGATTTGTGGTAATTTTATGGATATGTAGAAATATATTTGTTTAATCTTTCTTTCTAAATATGAAATACAAAGATGAAAGGTCAACAGTATTCAGATGAACATCATCTTACTTTTTTAAATGCAAACTTATTCGTTACAAGTAGGCACAAGCACCTACCTGCTTTACTACATCGTCTGGTTTAGCTGCGCCTGAGCATTTATGTATTAAAATAGAGTTTGCTTTATTATACATTACTTTTCTTTATTGCTTTTAAAAATCACAGGTATACGTCAATTTTAGGAAACTATGTGATTATGTAGATTACGTTGTTTATGAATTTCATTTCGGTATGTTTCAAATATTTGTAATAAAAAGCTAATGTTAGGTCTTACAGGATGGAAACAACTGCCTTAGAATATTAAATGAACTTTTAAATATAGCTGTAGAACTATAGTCTACACACACACACACACAGACATCAGTATGTCCATATATACTGCACATACAAAGAAAATCCCCTCTTATAGCTTGTTGTTATAAGCAATCAGATATACGTCAAATGATATAACCCAGGACATAACAACTTCCTGTGGAAAAACTGAACCTAACTTGTCTCTAAATATCCTTCCTGGCCAGACTTCTATTCTTGGAATGGAACCAAACTAAAACCGTTTTGATGTATATTATTACTTTTCTAACTTAAAAAGAAGCATGGGGCTTCCCTGGTGGCACAGTGGTTGAGAATCTGCCTACCGATGCAGGGGATGCGGGTTCGTGCCCCGGTCTGGGAAGATCCCACATGCCGCAGAGCGGCTGGGCCCATGAGCCATGGCCACTGAGCCTGCGCGTCTGGAGCCTGTGCTCCGCAACGGGAGAGACCACAGCAATGGGAGGCCCGCGTACCACAAAAAAAAAAAAAAAAAAAAAATAAGAAGAAGCATGATTCTTGTCCTTAAGATTTCACAGTCTACATAACACCGAATTTGCATAAGCAGTATACATTAGATTGTATTGCAAGTTACAGTAGTTACAAATACAGTAACACCCTTTAATAACTTTACTTTCCTCTTCCCTCCAAAGTGACATCAAACTGGACTACTAGGCCGTTGTGTGAAGGTATTTCATGTCATCATGTTGTACTTCAACAGCTGCAGAAGCCATGGGGGGAGAGCACCTTTATAGATTCAAAGTTCAGAGGCCTTTGTTCCTTTGCTTTTTTCTCCTCCCCCCCGCCCCCCATCTGTGTTTTCCTCCGTGTCCCTTTCCTCCCTCCCACTCTTTCTTCGATGTGCTGTCCCTCCACCCTTTGAGTCACAGGCTGCATCCCATCTTGAAGGCGTGATCATTAGTCAGGGACGCAGGCCCAGCCTTCCTTGGTTTTCCCTGGCGGTGGAGGGCTGTGTGCAGGCAGCGCTGGCTCTCTGCGGGCATCTGGGGAGACTGCAGGGCCGGCTCTGCACAGCCCAGTTCCTCCCGGAGTTGTGGCAACAGGAGAACTGGTGCTGGAAGCGGACAGCGGCTGTGCAGGGGATGCAGGAGGGGCTGGGCTGCCTGGAGACTCCAACCTGCCAGCCCGGAGAAACCTCTGAAAGTGACCCACAGCCCAGATATTAAACTAATTATTAAGCCTGTGATATCACCAAGCCCCACGCCAAGCGCCAGGAGGAGGGAAAGGCCACCCCCAGCTGTGCCTGGGCCTTTAACCTTCCCTCTCTCCGCTCAATGCCTCAGTTCTCACCCCTCCTCCCACACCCTCTGGGGATCAGTGCTCCTGGTACTTGATAATAGTTGCTATGAGGTAACACTCTGGAATCCCCAGGTACCTGAATTACATAAATCAGGGGACTCAGAGGAAGGAAACGTGCTCTCAGTATCCAGTCTTGTAGGCAACAAGGAAGCTTAGTCTTTTTTCCTTCCTTTCCCTAAGTTCACCAAGCTGCTCTTTTGAAACTTATGGTTAGCACCCTTGCATGTCTTCTTCAACTTAGAGTTCAGGGCAGAACTGGGACCCCTGCTTTGGTTGCATGAAGGGGGACACAAATGCTGAGAATGCCTGGAAGGGTGTGGCTTCCTGCCTGACAGAGATGTACCTCCTGGGGCACCGGGGGAACTATGGAAACAGGTTGGAAGAGAGAAATTCTGCTCTTCCCCATATCTCTTCTTTGTTCTGAGCCAGGTTTCTGCCTCTTCCTTAGGGAGGGAATTTGGTAGTAAGGGTCAGAAGAATGAAAGTCCACGTTTCCAAGCTACTTAAGGTTCCATCTCTACATAATTTCTCAAACATCAATAAAGAACTAAATGGGGGTGAAATTCATATTCTCCATCTCAGTTTACCTGCTAACCAAATATGGAATGTCATGCTATCAGATCTTGCATATATGTCAGGATTTTGTCAACTTAAAAGCAAGAGGGAAGGGAAGTGTTTACTCATGTACCAGGAAGTCTAGAACATGACTCTTCACTGTCATATGATCCAGCAATCCCACTCCTGGTAATATATCTGGAGAGAACCATACTTCGAAAAGATACATGCACCCCAATGTTCATTGCAGCACTATTTACAATAGCCATGACATGGAAGCCACTTAAACGTCCATTGACAGATGAATGGATAAAGAAGATGTGGTATATTTATACAGTGGAATATTACTCAGTCATAAAAAAGAATGAAATAATGCCATTTGCAGCAACATGGATGGACCTAGAGATTAGCATACTAAGTGAAGTAAGCCAAACAGAGAAAGACAAATATCATATGATATCACTTATATGTGGAATCTAAAAAAATGACACAAATGAACTTACATACAAAACAGAAATAGACCCACAAACATAGAAAACAAACTTATGGTTACCAAAGGGGAAAGGGAGGGAAAGGGATAAATTAGGAGTTTGGAATTAACATATACACTCTACTATATATAAAATAGATAACCAACAAGGACCTACTGTATAGCACAGGAACTATTTACTCAATATTTTGTAATAACCTATATGGGAAAAGAATCTGAAAAAAAATAGATATATATCTTTGTATAACTGAATCACTTTGCTGCTATACACCTGAAACTAACACAACATTGTAAATCAAATATACTTCAATAAAAATAAATTTTAAAAAAGTAACAGCTAGGGCAGAGTTGAAAATTGCCAAATTTGAATTTTTAAAAAGGTATGGGGCTTCCCTGGTGGCACAGTGGTTAAGAAACCACCTGCCAATGCAGGGGACATGGGTTTGATCCCTGGTCCAGGAAGATCCCACGTGCCGTGGAGCAAATAAGCCCATGCACCACAACTACTGAGCCTGTGCTCTAGAGCCTGCGAGCCACAACTACTGAGCCCATGTGCCACAACTACTGAAGCCCACGCGCCTAGAGCCCATGCTCCGCAGCAAGAGAAGCCACTGCAATGAGAAGCTCACACACTGCAACCAAGAGTAGCCCCTACTCGCCGCTGCTAGAGAAAGCCTGCACACAGCAATGAAGACCCAACGCAGCCAAAAATAAATAAAATAAATAAATTTAAAAAGGTATGTTGGGTAAAAATAGCGATAGAAATACTGTCCAATGGAATACTATACAGCAATGAAAATGAAAAATCACTACGTGCAACAATACGGATTAAAAAATACATAAAACATGACTCTTCAGATGTGACTGGGTTTAGGAGTTTAAATAATGTCACTAGTTCTAACTCCCTATTGTTGGCTTGTTTGCCCTTGTGGCGGCTTCATTCTCATGTAGCCTCTTCACCTTGTGACAAAGGTGGACCTTGACAGCAATGGCTGCTATATGGTTTTCCTTGCTTGTCTTTCCCACTAGCTCCTTCAGAAGTCCCAGGATGACTCTAATAGGCCTGGCTTGGGCCAAGCATCCTTACTTGAACCAACTATTGCAGCCAGGAGGATGAAGTAAGTCCTCTAATGTCTAGCTCACATTATGAGCCCACTATGTGTGGGAAGACCAGGAAAGGAATTGGCCCTCCTGTTAGATAGAGAAGGAGCAATTTTCTAAAGGAAAACATAAAATGGGCAGATAAAAAGTAATACAGCCATACCTGCTTGAAAGCTAATTCAAATTAACAAGCAATAGGATGAAAGATGTGAGCAAAACAAAGATTTATAAGACATGCTTTTTGTCCTTAAAAGAGCATATAATCTAGTTGTTCTGGAAACTGGTAACATTCTTTAAGAATCTGAGGCAACATGAGTTAGTCCATTGGAAAATATTTTCTGAGTGCTTTCTTAACACCAGACATCACGATAGATTCTTGTCATCCAGAGATGAAAGGCAAACCTCTTCCCACAAAGAGCTTCAATCAGGTGGGAAAGACAAGCAAACAAGCAAACATTTTCAATGTGGGGCCACACGTGCGATGATAGGCGTGTGCACAAGTGTCACGAGAGCCCCCCCGCCAATGGCACTGGTTCAACTTTAGGCTCAGAGGGGCTGAGGCGTGAGCCAGAGCCGGAAAAACAAGTGGAGGTGGGGGAGGTCCGATGAAGTTGGAGGGGGGGAAGGTCTCGCAGGCTGAGGGACTAGGGGGTGCAGAGGTCCAGGGGTGTGAAGTAGGGTGCTATGGTTGGAGAAGTGAGTGGAGTACATGAGGGAGTGCAGAGGCAGGTGAACCCAAAGAGGTAGGCAGGAGCCAGATCACAGATTTGAGCTTATCCCTGAAGGATTTTAAACAGGGCATGGATGTGTCCAGATTTGCAATTAAGTATGCTGCTTCTGGCAGCAGACGGAGTGGAGTGAGCCAGACTGGAGGCAGGAAAAGTAGTCAGAAGATGGCCGTGGGAGAGCACATGAGATGCAGTGAAGACTTCTGCTTGACAGAGAATGCCAGCTAATAAAAATGGACAATTAGCAAAAGCACCATTTTGCAACCCCAATTCAGGCAAGGATTCTGATTATCAACAGATGCTAAGATATTCATATGGTCTCAGAGAATCTCTCCACTGATTATTAACTACAAAGAGGAAACTGTACCATTGCAATAGAAAGACCTGGTGGCCGTCACCTTAACCTAGAGGTCAGATTTAACACAGTGGGACAATCTCATGTTATGTGCCTTCTGATGTGATGCAGTAAGAAACACATAACATCTCCTATATAGTATTCTTTTTAAAGATGTTTAGGGAATTCCCTGGTGGTCCAGTGGTTAGGACTCTGCACTTTCACTGCCGAGGGCCCAGGTTCGATCCCCGGTCAGGGAACTAAGATTTCACGAGCTGCATGGTGCAGCAAAAAAAAAAAAAAAAAGATGTTTAATCCGAATCTAATCATAAGGAAACAATCATGCAAATCCAGAATGTGGGAAATTAGCTAAGAAAACCGGCTGGAACTCTTCAAAAATTCAGTGTCATGAAAACCATAAATAAAAATAAAATGTGAGGGGACTGGTCTAAATCAAAAGAGATTAAGGAGACTCAACAGCCTCATGTATATGTAACACTTGATGAGATCAATGACCAAAAATTTGAAACAGCTATAAAAGATATTTGGGGGACAAATGGAAAAATTTGAGTATGAACTAAATATTAGATATTAGTTTTGGGGTTTTTTTTGCGTTACACGGGCCTCTCACTGTTGTGGCCTCTCCCGTTGCGGAGCACAGGCTCTGGACGCGCAGGCTCAGCGGCCACGGCTCACGGGCCCAGCCGCTCCGCGGCATGTGGGATCTTCCCGGACCAGGGCACGAACCTGTGTCCCCTGCATCGGCAGGCAGACTCTCAACCACTGCGCCACCAGGGAAGCCCTAGATATTAGTTTTTTTAGATGTGATAATGATATCATAGCTATGTCAGAGAATGTCTTATTCTTAAGTGATGCTGGAAAACTGAGGAGTGAAGTGTTTTGCTGTCTTCAACCTACTTTCAAATGGTTCCAGAAAATATGTAATATATATATGTGTACATATATGATATACATGGATGCTTTTACATATATATGATATATATATATATATATGGCATGTATGGAGTGAAAAAATACTGATCAAAATCCAACCCATCACTTGAGGATATGGGGAGGGGGAAGGGTAAGCTGTGACAAAGTGAGAGAGTGGCATGGACATATATACACTACCAAACGTAAAATAGATAGCTAGTGGGAAGCAGCCGCATAGCACAGGGAGATCAGCTGGGTGCTTTGTGACCACCTAAAGGGGTGGGATAGGGAGGGTGGGAGGGAGGGAGACGCAAGAGGGAAGAGATATGGGAACATATGTATATGTATAACTGATTCACTTTGTTATAAAGCAGAAACTAACACACCATTGTAAAGCAATTATACTCCAATAAAGATGTTAAAAAAAAATCCAACCCATCCATCAATGTCTGGCATAAACAACCTCTTTCCAAAATCTTTCTTCATCTCTGGAAAGTCATTCAACTAACATATGTTGAGTATTTGCATAAGCAAATGCAGAGTACTAGGTGCTGAGAATATGAAAATGAGTGCCAGGTGGTCCTGGCCTCAGGTAGTGCCTAACTCTGTGAGGGGATCAGGCACGTACGCAGATAAGTGTAAAACAGCCTGCTGAGCACACTGATATTAGCTATTACTGGGCACCAAGAGAGTACAGAGGAGGAATACCTAACTCAACCGTAGATTGGTGAATTAGAGAGGACTTCCTGGAGGAGGCAACCGCCAGAGTCATAAGATAAGTAGGAGTAAAAGCCAGATTGGAGGGTGGGATGGTGGGGAGTGTGATGGAGACAAGCAGCAGCCAGGCGGAGGAGGAGAGGTGAGTTTATAAGAAGTTCATTATTGCTGGAGTGGAAGTGGAAAGCCAGCGACACTGAATGCTGACACTTGAGAGCAGACGGAGGGCTAAACCAGAGATTCCTAGCTTGGCTGCTCATTGGAATCACCTGGGGACGTTTAACAAGCTATTGATGCCTGAGTCCCGATTTAAATGGCCTGTGGTGGGGCCTGGGTGTGGGGATTTTTAAGAACTCCTCAGGTGATTCTGATATGAAGCCAAGGTGGAGAAAAAGTCATGAAACTGAGTTAAGACTTGTTTCTGAGGGAACCTTGGCAGGAGTTGGGGATTGATGGGATGCGTGGTCAGGTGGAAGGTCAGTTTGACTCCCAGGTTTGTATCTTGGTGACAGGGCGGAATCATGGTGCCACCAGCTACATTAGAAAATCGGAGTTGGGGGTAGATGAGTTTAGTTTTGACTGCACAGTACCTGTGGGACATCCAGATAGAATTGTCCAGCAGGTAGTGAGATATAATTAAGACATACAGCATCGGATATACATCAGCTGGTGGCATGAATGCCTATTGATAGTTTTTGAGCCACTGAAAGTAAATGAGATGATTCAGGGAGAAAATAAGACCTTTGAGGGTATTTGTTGTGTATAGTGTGTGTGTGTGTTGTAAGAGAGAGAGAGAAAGGAAAGAGAGGGATGTGCCAAAATGTTACCAATTTTCTGTTTAGGAGAAGGACACATGAGAGTTCTTGCACTATTCTTTCACATTTATTTGTAGACTTAAACACTATGAGAATGAAAAGAAGGAGGAGAAACAGGAAAAGGAGACAAACTAATGAGAGCTTGACCCAAGACCCAAGCAGTAGGTTTGGGGAGGAAGGTTGGAGCCATGAGAATTACAGAAATATTGGGAATCTGTCCCAGTCACCTGGAGCGACGTTAGGGAAGCAGGCCCGTCAGGATTTCCACTCCTGGTCAAAGATTATGTGATGTCCTTTCATCATGCGAACAGCGGCAACAATCACAACGACAGCACTTAAACTCACCACCCCGGGAAGCAGAGAGCCATGGAATGGTTTTGAGGGAATGAGTTTAGCTCTTCTGAGGCTCTTTTCTGACAATGAGGAGATTGGAGCAGATGTCCTCCGAGGTCCTGTTTAACCTTCTCCAAATGCATAGTCACAGTTACGCTTCCTTACTGACGCTCCTCAGAGCCATCTGACCTAAGCATTAAAGGTTTTGTCACGTGTGCCATGTCATTCTCTCAGTCCTGATTTATTTCTCCAGCCCTTTTTGGCCATCCTCTTTTGAGAGCCTGTTCCTGACCAGACGCGGTCCTCACTGAACTCTGCTCAGTAAGTGGAGCTCTAACAGCTGCCGGCCCCTGACCCGGCTGCCCCTTGACCTCATGGCAGGGCTTCTTCCCAGACTCTTGGATATTGCTTTCTATTAACAACTCTTCTGATTTTCTCTCTGTGCTAAAGCTAGCACACACTTATGATAGAAAAGTGGAAACTTTGGGAAATTTTATAGAAGAAAATTTAAATTACTCACAATTCCACCATTTCCCAGATAGCCACTATTAAAATTTTTTCCGAATGCATGAGTGTGTATGTGTGTTACATAGCTGATCTCTTATCATCTACATAATTTTGTATTCTGATTTCTTAACTTAATAACATATCTTGAGCACTCTCACGGAGGAATGGGACAGATCGCCATTCTGTAATTTTTTTGCAGTTTCACAAGCATCAGATGTCATTTAGGAAGCTCATTTTTCATAACTCTCAAAATAATGAAACATGTTTTGAGAAATGTAATGTTAAAATTCAAGGTTTAAATATATTTCTTTATCATTATATGATAATGATGTAATTATCTCCTTATATAATTAAAAGATTCACTGTTTTCATATAAAGTGTTTTCCAAATGATTTGGCAACTCTGCCCGTTTCTTCTGGTTCTGATGTAAGCCTGACCTGTTACATCGTCACTGGTACTGGGGAAACACCAAGATAGGGAAAAGACAAGAGAAAGAAATAGATTTAGAATTTCTCAGTTTATGGTACCATATCATTAATGGCAGATCTGAGACAGGCTGGGACCTGGAACCTGGGACCCTTTGCTGCAGTGCTTGCACCTGGACAAACATCTCCTCAAGCAACAGAATACAAAGAAATTATAAGGGACTAAAAATAACTGTGTACATACACACTTGGGGCAAATTATGGATACCAAGATACGAAAAGACCAAAAACCCAACTGCCACTTCTGAGGTATCGGGAGCAAAAGCAGGGTACCGCGCAAGATCCCTGCACACAGCACCGCCGAGGGGGTGGGCAGACCACCTAAGCCACTCCTCTGGCCCGACCCATGGATCCGCCCCTGCCCTTAGTCAATTTAAAGGATCAGCTCACCCCCCCATCCCCCCCCACCCCCGCCCAGGGAGCGAGCACGGGCACCTGTTACTTGTTTTTGTTCCCTCCTGCTGCGGCACAAGTCCCAATAAAGCCTTGCCTGAATTTCTCATCTGGCCTCTTATCAAATTCTATTGATTAAGGAGTCCAAGAACCCTGGTCGGTAACAGATCCGTAGAACCAGTTCTGGGTGGTGTTGGTGCAATTTGTAGGGTGTGTGTGTGTGTGTGTGTGTGTGTGTGTGTGGTGAGTGGGTAGCAGGAGAGAGCCAAGTGGGAGGAGTAAGGCAATGAATTAAATATGATAGGTGTGGAGGCACACACGGTAACTATGGAGATTCCATCTCTTCCTTTCTTACTAATGCCAAATAATAAGGTCTAATTTTAATGTACTGTGTACATGTGTGTATGTGTGTATATGACAGCGGGGGTGGGGGAGACGTGAGGAGGGATGCAGTCTAGAATCTTAAAAAAAAAAACCAACAGAATGAATCACAAGCATTTCCTAATGTCATAAGTTAATTAAATTAAAACACCCTCACAGTTGACAGATGGATATTCTTCAATGTCTCCAAGGAAGTACCCGAACCATTCACCAACTCAAGCATCTAATATTTTCATCCAAGAAGTTCAAACCACTTAATTCATCCTTATGGTCTCCCTGGGAATCAAGGAGAAAAAAGAAATTACTCTCCACCCCCTCTTTTATATATGTCTATATACACTTTCTATTATGCACTTATCTTTATAGAAAAGGAAACCGCATAAGCCAACTACACCTCTCTGAAATCACTTCTAACGCTCATTAGAAGGTGCACATTCACTTGGAATTGTTGCCTACATACTCCTTGTCTTCCTGCATTTTTTCCAAATATACACATGTTGATGACCATCACACTTACTATTTTTAATGACTATATAATATTCCATTTATTGACATGCCATCGTTTATTCAACCATGTCTTTATTGTGAGAGACTTAGGAGCTGTTTCTATATTATTTTGAGCATCATAAGTAATACAGTGATTGCATCACCGTGCAAATATTTTTTCCTTTGGGATTCTTTACCTGAATCTGATGCTGGCTTTTATTATTTCACTTTTGCTATACTATAAACATATAATAGAATCTCCATGTTGTTTGATTGATATTTACCTAATTTCTATCAATAATTTAGAATTAGATAGTTTAATTTCTATCGATGGTTTCTATCTATTTTCCTGTGTATAAGTCTATTCTTATCCTTTTCTACTCTGATCAATTGCCAAGTAGAAGCTAATGATTAGCCATATAAATTTTTATTAGATCCAGATTTTTTAGGAATGTAAACTTCTACGAATTATATTTGTCATGAATCATTTTCACATTCCGTGGTCTTCCTTTTTTAAACTTTGTTCAGTTACATTAGTTCATATGATGTATTTTTAGATGTTAAGAAGGGATTGTAGGAGAATTTACTCATGGACTCTTTCCCAATGATTTCTATTGCCCTTGGAAACCTCCATATCACCCTGGCAAGTCCTAACAACTGAATCCTCTGATATTAGGAAAAAAGCATTGGGTCAAGGTTGAAGTGGGGCCTGGGACATCCCAGGAACATGGCCTCCTCCATGGGGAACGTGGCTAAGAGCTGGACTGTCAGTCTCCAGTGTTATTGCTACTAGCACTCTGCTTTCCCACTTCCCTCTTTGTTCCAAAATAGTCATCGTGATGTCTCAGAACTAAATCTCTGGCTGTCCCTTAAACCATGTGGCTAGGGACCAGCACTGGTTATTCCCAGAGCTGCCGGTGGGTCACACAGAGAAAGGAGCAAGGACAGCGTGTTTCCGTGACTCAGGCATGCTTGCTCCTGGCCACAGCGATGACACATTTGTCTCCTTTCCCATATCCTGAGCCTGAACCAGGCGTCACGCATTTCCCTGGCTTCAGCATAGAGGTGTGAGACAGATTCTGGCTCCAAACAGAAGGTTATCTTTATGGTCATTTGAGAGTGTGTGTGTGTGTGTGTGTGTGTGTTGCCTGTCTCTCTGTATTCTCTGTTGTGTGTTGTGCTTGTGTAGCAGCCCCTTGTACACAGTCCTTGTTGGAATATGGAGTAATGGTGTTTGGAGAAATGCTTTGTCCCAGCAGCAGTGGGGAGGGAGGGTGTTCAAATGCTGAACCTCATTCACAGACCCAGTCATCCTGCTCAGCTCTGCTCAGTCTGAACGAAGTAGGTTATCGCTAGTGGAACTGAGCTCTAATTCTGCTGAGGTGTCAATAACACGACCTGGGATGAGAACTCGTTATGATGCTGAAAAGGCTGGGAGGTACAGGTGGGCTCGAGAATGCGAGGGAAGGGGGAAAGAGTATGGGAATTACTGCATTTCAAAAAAGGCATACTCTAAAGCTTTAAGAAAAAAGAATAAGTGTTTTTTAAAAAACTAAAAAGGAAAATGCTGGGCTTCCCTGGTGGCGCAGTGGTTGACAGTCCGCCTGCCAGTGCAGGGGACACGGGTTCGTGCCCCGGTCCGGGAAGATCCCACATGCCGCGGAGCGGCTGGGCCGCTGAGCCTGCGCGTCTGGAGCCTGTGCTCCGCAATGGGAGAGGCCACAACAGTGAGAGGCCTGCGTACCGCAAAAAAAAAAAAAAAAAAAAAGGAACATGCTAAGAGCTCTGAAACTCATATTACCAGTCTGAATTAGAGGGCTGCAAAAACCAGTGTTGAGGGGATGGTGAGAGAAAGCTGTTCACACATAAGCAGAGTGAGAAATTTCAAGAACAAGACACAGAAGGACAAGACTTGGGTCAAACACTGTGTAGAGAAAGAGTTCAGGAGGGTGGGTAAAGGGGGCGGGCAGGACATGGCTGTTACTGGCAGGCCTGACCCTAGGCAAAGTGGTGCACCCAGCCATTCTGCAGCCTAGCTCCCCACCAAGAGCTCTCTAAATACAATGCCACCAGTACCATTATTTGTTTAATATTTTTAATTGACTTTCTTTTTAAAACTCAAGCATCTAGTTTCATATTAAACAATCCTATCTGGGAAATCACAGGTTTGATATGCTAGTTATATATTTTTCTAATACATATTAAAATAAACACACAATTAGTAAACGGATGTATATATCTGTGAAGCACCTGAAGTAGTAAGTATTGATTGACGGTATGCACACCATTCTTTGGAAAATCCATTCTCTATTCACCGCACAGCCCATGACTTAACCATCATCATTTCTTACTGGGATTAAATGAACAGCTCCCCTTTCCTGGTAAACTCTTTCTGTCTACATCCCTTTCTCTGGGGAAAGTGTTGACCGACTCTTCAAGTTTCAACTTGGCCTTCACTTCCCGAGGAAATTCACCCCCACCCCCACCTGCTGCCCCACTAGACTGGGGAAGATTTCCCTATCATATGATTCCATAGTTCCCCCTCTTTATTTATTCACCAACTATACTTGCTACTATCTCTTATTCTGTTATTCAGCCCTTCATTGGAGGTAAATTCTGCCAGGGCAAAGAAACGATAACCTTTTTCTTTCTTTCTTTTTCTTTTCTTTTTTTTTTGCCACGCCATGGCTTGCAGGATCTTAGTTCCCTGACCAGGGATTGAACCCAGGCCCCAGCAGTGAAAGCACCAAGTCCTAACCACTGGACCACCAGGGAATTCCCATGATAGCCTTTTTCATCATTCTGTTATCAGGGCCTACCACATTTTCAAGTACACTGTAGCACTCAATAAATAGTTGAATGAATCAATTCTACTGTATAGCACCTGTGGGCAATACTCCCTTTTATCAAAATCTTTTCTCAGCTGACTTTCAATTTGTAAAATATTTAGATATTTAGATTTAGATATAAAAGAACTATAAAAGTCAAGTGCATAACTGGTCTGTTTGTACGGGCCAGCTAACCGGTGAGATATTTCTCTGCAGAGGATCTGCTCAGAGTTCCTCAAATCACACGTGTATGGTGGAGTCATATGTTTTGCTTTAAAATAGAGAATCAGTGAGTGGGGTGGTTGACAGCTATCTCTGGGCTTGGACTACTGGGTTTCAGTCCCACTTTCTAGCTGGGTAAACTTGAGCAAGTTATCTAATTTCCCATGACTCAATCTTCCCATCTGTAAAATAGGTATAAAGTTATACCTACCTCCTAGCTCTCTAAATGTTTTCAGTGTGGTGCCTGGTACATAGTGAGCACTCAGTAAGCTATCATTACACCTTCCAGATGCCTTTCTCTACATGCACTCCAATTTGTTAATATCTCTTCTAAAGTGTAACCAGTCAAAATTAAACCCCAAACTCTGTTTAGTCTGACCAGGCAAAAGGTGCAAGGGGCCAACACCACCAAAGATCTAGACATTTTACTTATTTTAATACATTCTAAGACTACACTGTTTTTGTTTCTTAGCAGCCATATCATACTGTTGAGTTATATTGACCTTGCATTTAATAAAACCTTCAGACCTTTTTGTGTGAATTTCTGTCCAAATAGCACTTAACCTTCCTGTCTCTAGGCAGTTGATTTTTTTTTTTAAACAGATACAGAACTTTTAAATTGTTCCTATTAGTTTTCATTTTGTTGGTTTGGACCCAGTGTTTTAGCTCATACAGATCATTTTGAAGTTTGATGACATTCTATTATCATATTTGTCATCATTCTTAGATCTACGTCATCTGTAAGTTTGTTAAATAAGTCTTTTATTTATTTATTTATTTATTTATTTTTTGGCTGCGTTTGGTCTTCGTTGCTGCGTGCAGGCTTTTCTCTAGTTGCGGAGAGCGGAGGCTACCCTTCGTTGCGGTGCACGGGCTTCTCATTGTGGTGGCTTCTCTTGTTGCGGAGCAGGGGCTCTAGGTGTGTGGGCTTCAGCAGTTGTGGCATGCGGGCTCAGCAGTCGTGGCCCGCGGGCTTCAGAGTGCAGGCTCAGCAGCTGTGGCGCACGGGCCCAGTTGCTCCGCGGCATGCAGGATCCTCCCGGACCAGGGCTCGAACCCATGTCCCCTGCATTGGCAGGTGGACTCTCAACCACTGCGCCACCAGGGAAGTACTTAATGTTATATTTGAATCATCCATAAAATTGTTGACCAGAAAAAGGCCAAGGGCAAAATCAATATAACTTTAGGAAAGTCTCTGTAAATCAGCATCAATGGACCAGCAGCATTCTTCATATGTAATCCATTCAGGGTACAAGTTTCCACCTGGTCTATAATCATTCTATAAAGAAGACAAAAATTACCACTTCTTAATAAAGATGTCTGCAGGACTTCCCTGGCGGTCCAGTGGTTAAGACTCCGGGCTTCCACTGCACGGGCCGCAGCTTCCCCTGGTTGGGAAACTAAGATCCTGCATGCCACTCAGCATGGCCAAAAAATAGGAAAAAAAAAAAAAAGAAGTCTGCGAAAATGGGGCTCTAAGGATGTTTGCTGAGGTACTGTTTGTAAGAGCAAAAAATAGAAAAAAAAAAACCCTTAATGTCCAATGAGTCATTAATTAACTAACACATTTTTGTACAAACTTTCGATGAATTATTCTTTGTCATTGCAAAATAAAAAAACAGAATTCTGCAGATTCATGGTTTCCAAACTTATTTTTAGCCATAGATATTGTAGAAATTTGGTGGGGTTTTCCCTCTAGTATTTATTCACTCTTCTAATAATATCACTCTGACTTTCTTCGGGGAAAATTTCCCTTTCTCACTGGGTACTTTTAGTGAAACTATCTAATAAGGTATCTTTTGCTTCCCTAGCCAGAGGGTGTATACCTGGCCCCACCTAGGACAGTTGGGCTGGTTCTGTCTTCTAGCACATAAAGGACCAAAGAAAAGTTGGAACTGATGCATCACAGCAGTCATGCCCTGATCCAAATGGCTATTAATTCCTGCTGCCAGGAGCCCAGAGCTCCCCTGGCTCCTGCCCTTTCTGATTCTGATTTTTCACCTATGCTTTTTATTTGGTGAACTACCCATAACTTTCTAACGAATTGCATTTTTCTTAAGTTATCCAGTTTTAGTTTCGGTTGCTTACAATCAAAAATTCTAACTCTAGCATCCTTAAAAAAATTTAAAGACATTTTAAAAATCCCAATACGTAAAACAAAATAAAACAAGAGTGCTCTTGCGTATGGGAGGTTTACCCAGTTGGCTACCCCTTGCCTGTACAACAAACTGATAAGGCTCTAAGTGTAAAATGTCATCTTTCATGGGTATAAAATCTTCTCTCTTTGTTGATATAAAAAACAACAAAGAGCCCCATTTTCGTAGACTTTTTTTTTTTCCCTATTTTTTGGCCATGCTGAGTGGCATGCAGGATCTGTCTCTATATCCTACAAGTTCTTTTCACTGTTTATTTGTTTTGTGTTTTGTTCTCTTTCATGTTAGATGCTTTTCTTAAAGGTCTGATTGGCTGATAGTTTATCTTTAAAAGCAACTCACTAAAATGATTATCAGAAATGTAGATGCTCACGGTTTGTACCTGTTTTTAACTCTACCCTTTACATCTGAGGTTCTTAGTGCCTTTGATTCCTGAGCCTTTCCGGGCTTCTGTTGCCTAAATTGTCTTTCATTGGCATCTTCTGTAGGCACCTGCTTTCAGCTTATTTTTCTCTGCCAAATCAGTTATCACTCGTCAATTTATTTTTCATCTTCCAAACATTTGTTGTCATTATTGATCCTTTTATCTCCTCTCCTAATCTCTTTATCCTTATGAATTTTTATCTTTCTTGTTCCCTTAGTGTAATTTTACTGTTTTTCAGTGGAAAGGAAGCAAAGATAATAGTTGGGGGTTATTAAACTAGAAAACTATCTACCTTTTCTATAATTACCATGTTTTATTTTTACACTAAAAGCAAATAAAGATATTTTAACTCTAAAGTTAACAATTTTTATAACAGTCTCATGTTGTCCACCAATGGTCTGCAAATCTATCAATTGATTCAAAAAGGAAAAAAAAGATGGGTACTATGATTTGTCCTTAACAAATTCATACTGGCTCCAGCTGTTCACTTAATTACTTTTTAGGTGTTCACAGCAAGCAATTCTGTTTAATCAGGGGATTCTATTAATTGTCAATATTCACCACCAAGCTGGTAATTAGCAGAACCTACTCTTTCCTTTCATACAAGGTCAACCCAGTTTCAAGTCCTCTCTAGTTTCTCATGAATTTTTAAAGTTTATTGATAGCTACTTTGCAATCCGTTTTCCAAGTCTTCTTAGCATCTTAGGAAGAAATTTGTCTAGACATGGGGTTTTTGGTAATTAATTTTAAATAAATTAAAAAATTTTAAACATATTAAAATAATTAACTTTATTAAATTACTTTGCCTACCTTAGGCTTTAATTCTCTCTTTGCAATGTTTGTTCTAAATCCTTTGCATTTAAGGACTACAGTAGACTTTTCCTGGGGGGAAAGGAGTGGGACCACCTAGCATCTAAACACCCTTCTTATCTGAGGGAATCCAAAAGATGTGGGAGACAGAGCTCCACCTCCCACTGAGGAAACCAAAGGGGACAGCTCTCCTTGTTCTCCACCAAAAGTATTAGCATGTGATCTAGGCTCAGTGAGCCAGATGCTACTGCAAAGGATTTTTAATATTGAATGAGGAATGTGAAGACACAGAAGGTGAGAGGTTTTATTTGTTGTCATTTCGATGGTAGAAGAGTTTAGAGTACAGATGTGGGGAGGGGGCATCCTTTGTCTGTGACACCAAGAGTGACAGCAGCCAGCAGTGGCGGTGCCAGTGATGGTGGCCTTATTCTGGTGGCATGATCTTGATTGTATTTGCATGCCCAATCTCTCTTTGTTCCTGGCTGGGTTTTGATCTTCGCCTTCCCGTTGACTCTGTGATCCTATACCATTCCAAGGAATTTCTTTTCTAAGTTAGCCAGAGTTAGTTTATGTTATCTGGACCAAGATCTTTGAGTAGTACAGAGAAATTGGTGCTGGGAGATGGTTGCAGGCAACAGAACCTTGGGGAAATGGATGAGACAGGGAATCTGCTAGCTGGTTACTTAATACCAAGAGCAGAAAATATTCTGTTAGTCTATAGGGATGATATGTCCGTGACATAAAATGGTAGCAAAAATTAAAAGATAAATAAAGTCTCTGATTGCTGCTCATTAGAAGCAACTATTTGCTCCTGCCAAACCAGGAGAGTCAAAAAGAATTAAAGGACTATAGGATGGTGTCACTTCTTTTGTTGCATCTAGTTTACTTAAACAAAAATAAATGACAAGCTCAAATCCTTAAATTTTCAGATCATAGTACAAATTGTAATGTTTTCTAAGACTGTGCAAAAAAGAAACTCATTTCTTACAGCTGCATGACCGAGATAACTGAAAGCCAGACTCCATCAGTTGTCAAATTACAAAGTCCACTGAATTTACGGCCTCACCGGGTCTCTTATGTGAAAGTTAGGGCATTGATCAGGAAAGTGCTGCACCTCAAGAACTACAGTGGGGATATAGGTGAATATCTGAAGAACTCGGGGAACCCTGTACCCCTAAACCTCACGGAGCCTCCATCACCAGCCCAAACAGAATCTGCCATATCTAATGAGGTTATTATTGCTTTACATGAAGATCCACCGATGGGAGTTACCTTACTGAAGGAAGCCAATTATCCTGTGTTCTACTCCCTTCACTCCTCATTATCTCCAAACATTTGACTAAAATTAGGTACCAGCACACCCAGGGGGCCAATTATAAGGTATAAACTGGGATTAGGGATCGGCACATACTGTGGATAAGGCACACACACATACACAGATAGATGCACACACCAAGATTTGCTAATTTACATGAAAATGGGGGAAACACACATGAGGATGGATTTTCTAAGGAGGAAAAAACAAAACTTAGATTCAGGCTGAATTTATCGACAAGGGTGCATTTGCTAGAAATTTGAATTTAACATCTTGGCTTGAGTAGTTGGAAGTGTTTCTAAATATTTTCTTAGTGGGTTGCCTAAAACCTAGTCACAATAGAGAATGCTAAACAAAGCTGAGGTACAATGTGGTATAATGTTGAGGAAGAAATTCAAAGACATTGGAAGATAGAAATATTGGAGGGCATTTATCATGTCTTCTTTCTATGTCTCTAAGGAGGCCCAGAAAAAGCTCATGAAAGAAATCTTTGTGAGTGCTTTAGTGGCTACTCTAAGTAGGCCAGGAATGCCTGTGATATGCTACAGATGAAAAGCTCCTCCCCCTCTTATTTCAATCACAGTGGAGAGATCCTGGCTCAGCAGAGGCTATACGGGCACTTAATTGCCAGTGATATGGGGACATAATTTCCATCTGGGGCAGCAAGGTCAGCATGAAGTTTCAGACCTTCACTTTTTTTTTTTTATCATGGGTCCTCAGTACCAAAATAAATAATTGGCCACTGGGATCCCATTTGATTTAAAATGTATTTTTAAAAATCAATAATATAAAAATTATTATTTTGAATAAATAATTCAAAAATTTCAAAACCAAACTCAAATCAAAAACATTTGATTCAAGTCAATACAATAGAGTGACAGCCCCACATCCAATTACTAGATCCAAGATTCCATGAATAAAGGGAAAGCCTGGGTACTTTTGAGGAACAACACTGCAGCCACCACAAGTAAAACAGTTTATATTTCCTCTACCCTTTCCCAAAGGGAATTGTGGCCATTTACCGAGGTAACTTGAGGGGAAGTAAAAGGATCATTTATGGGTTATTGGACATTGACTTTGAGCTAACACTAATTCTTCAGAACACTTAATACTGCTATTGCCCACTGGTTGGAGTGGGGCTTATGGGAGCCAGCCCGTAAGTGGAATTTTGACCAGAATCTACTTCACAGTGGGCCGTAGAATCCCAGAGAAATCCCACAGTTATTTCCTCAGTTCTTGAGTTTCGAGTTGGACTAAACAGTCTCAGAGATTGGCATAATCATAGAAATGGAATAAGGCTTATTAGGTAAACAGGGCCATGTCCAAGTACCTGCAATCCCTCCTACTAAACAAACAAACCAAAAAACAGTCAAAAGCAATACTACCTCCCCAAGGAAGTCATTAATACAGTTGCCACCATAATAGTCTTGTTAGATGTACAGTACAGAGTTCTATCATATTTCCATTAACTCTTTAGTTGAGCTAGTGAAGAATCTGGCTGGATCTTAAGAATAACATGGGTCCTCAGTACCCTTGGTTTATTATAAACTTAACTAGGTGATGCCTCCGATTGTATCTGCTGTTCCAGTTGGGGTCTCCTACTAGATCAAAACAATGTGGACTTTGGTACCCAGAAGACTGCAGCTTATCCCTAATGTTCTAATTTTTTTTATCCCAGTAATTAGAAAACACCAGAGAAAAAGGTTGCTTTCACCTGGTGGAGAAATACACCATTTTCCTCAGCACTATGTCATCTCTCTGTTTCTGTACTACAATTTAAATGCATAAGACACTGATTGTCTTTCTATCCCATTGGACATCATGCTACAGTAAAATATGAATGATGATCAGATATGGAGACCCAGAAGTATCAGGTACCCTAGGTACCTTGGTAAAAACAAACAAAAACAACAACAACAACAACAAAAAAACATGAAAGAAAGAGGGAGGCAGGAAAATTCTAAGAAAGTACAGGGGTCTGTTGCCTCAGGGATTTCTAGAGGTTCAGTGGTCTAAGTCATGTCAGGAGAGTTCATACAAAATGAAGAACACTTTGTAACCCCTGGTACTCTCATCGCAAAGAAAGAAGCCCAGTGCTTACTGGGCCTTCTTGGACTTTCCAGGTAATATATTTCACATTTTGGTGTGCTTCTCCAAACTGTTTACCAAGTGACTTAAAAGACTTCCAAGTTTTGAGTAAGGCCCAAAGAAAGAAATTTTCTCTAGGCTGCAGCATATGTGGCCTTAATGACCCAGTGGATTCAAATGGTGCTTGAGTTATCAATGGCAGATTGAGTTGCTAAATGGAGCTTGTGGCAAGCCTAATTAAGAGAATCACTGTGGAGACCCCTATGGTTTTCCATCAATCTACGACCTCTTCAGCAAGCAACTGGTGTCTTTGTAAGAGATACTTCTCAGCCTGCTTCTGAAAAAGCAGTGAATGTCAACTGTGGAGCACCTGGTGACAATGCTATCTTGAGCTGTCTATCATGAACTTGGTATCATCTGAGCCACAATGCCATAAGGTTGGGTGTGGTTAGCAGCACACTAGAAAGCAATGTATATGAGAAAATGTCCAAGCAGGTCCTGAAAGCACAATAAATTATTTGAGAAGTTTGCTCACACTTCCATTATGCCAATTTCTGCTGCCTTGCTGCCCCTTCCTCAACTCCATGATCTCATATGGAGTTAGTTCCCTACTAGCCAAATCTAGTAGCAACCCCACTCAGATTAGTCCCAAAGGACAGTGGAGATGAAATATACTCCCAGTAGGCAGAACTTCACACAGCATATCTCTATCCAAAAGAAGAGATAACCTGAAGTAAGAATTTACAATGAGTCATGGGCAGTGTCTGGTGTTTGGACTGTATGGTTAGGAACTTGGAACGAGACTGAAGGAGAATTTTGAGGAACAAGTATTTGGAGTGACATCTTGGTCAGAAATAGCACTGAAGTCATTTGGGGAAGAAGAATGTGGAAAAACCTAATGGAATGGACCCAATTAATCAGGTGAACCGATTACTCTGAGAATATCATTCAGGTTCCTACCCAAGCTACCACAATGCCTGCTGAGTGGGATCAAACAAAGTGGCCAAGGTGGTAGGGATGGAGGCTGTACATTAACCTGACTACAGGGAAATTTCCCCTACCAAGTCCATTTTCACTTGTGCTTCTTTCCTTAGTATACTAAATAATTTATCTACTTCAGGTAAATTCTCTCTAATTTCCTCTTCCTGTCTTGTCTACTATTTTATATAGCGTATGCTGGTATTATTTAAAATAATTATTTAATTTATAGGACGTAAATATTGAGACAAGTCATGATGAAATAGAGGAATAATGGATATCACTCTGAGATTCTAGACTTGGAGCTGAATTCAGTAACTGACAGGCTAGGGCTTTCTCCTCTTGGGAAGGATATAGTATAGTTTTAATTGTAGGAGGAATTGTTGCATTATATTAAGTAGGAATGCTTTTATGCTGGAAATTTGGGAAGGAAGATATATGTGGATGTTTGGCTCCCCAGGATCCAATCCTTTCAAGCGTACACGAAACATTCTCCAGGATAGATCATATATTGGGCCACAAAGAAGTTTTATATATATATATATATATATATATATATATATATATATCTCACATTTTCTTTATCCATTCATCCTTTGATGAATACTTAGGTTGTTTCCATATCTTGGCTATTGTGAATAATGCTGCAACAAACATGGGAGTGGAGCTATCTCTTCAAAATACTGATTTCATTTCCTTCAGCTATACACTCAGAAGTGGAATTGCTGGGTTGTATGGTAATTCTATTTTTTTATTTTTTACACAACTTCCATGCTGCTTTCCATGCTGGCTCTACCAATTTACATTCCCACCAACAGTGTACAATAGTTCTTTTTTTCTCCACACTCTGACCGACTTCTGTTATCACTTGCCTTTTTGATAATAGCCATCCTAACAGACATGAAGTGATATCTCACTGTGGTTTTGGTTTGCATTTCCCTGATGATTAGTGATGTTGAGTACGTTTTTAGATACCTGTTGACCATTTGTATGTCTTCTTTGGAAAAACGTATATTCAGATCCTTTGCCCATTTTTCTTTTTTTTTTTTTTTTTGGCCGCACCATGTGGCTTGTGGGAGCTTAGTTCTCTGACCAGGGATCTAACCTGAGCCCCCTGCAGTGGCAGTGTGGAGTCCTGACCACTGGACTACCAGGGAATTCCTTTGCCCATTTTAAAATCAGGTTAGTTGTTATTATTATTTGCTATTAAGTTGTATGAGTTTCTCATACATTTTAGATATTAACCCCTTATCAGATATATGGTTTGTAAATATTTTCTCCCATTCCATAGGTTTCCTTTTCATTTTGTTGATTGTTTCCTGCTATACAGAAGCTTTTTAGGTTGATGTAGTCCTATTTGTTTATTTTTGCTTTTGCTACCTGTACTTTTGGTGTCATATCCAAAAAATTATCTCCAAGACCAATGTGCAGGAGATTTTTTCGCTATATTTTCTTCTAAGAGTTTTACAGTTTCAAGGCTTATGTTTAAATCTTTAATCCATTTTGAATTAATTTTTGTGTATGATGTAAAATAAGTGTCTAACTTCATTCTTTTGCATGAGGATATGTAGTTTTCCCAGCACCATTTGTTGAAGTGACTTTTCTTTCTTCATTGAATGGTCTTGGCATGCTTGTTGAAAATCATTTGATCATACATGCGAGGGTTCATTTCTGGTCTCTCCATTTTATTCCATTTGTCTATATGTCTTTCTTTATGCCAGTACCACACTGTTTTGATTGCTATCACTTTGTAATATAACTTGAAATCAGGAAGTGTGATGTTTTCAGTTTGTTCTTCTTTCTCAAAATTGCTTTGACTATTCAGAGTCTTTTGTGGTTCAATATGAATTTTAGGGTTGTTTTTTTCTATTTATGAGAAAAACGCCATTGGAATTTCAGTAGGGATTGCATTAAATCTGAAGATCATTTTGGATACTATGGGCATCTTAACAATATTAAATCTTCCAATCCATGAACATGGATGTCTTTCTATTTATTTGTATTTTCTTTAATTTTTTAAAGCAGCATTTTGCAGCTTTCAGAGTCTAAGTCCTAGAACTATTTTTATCTCTTTTCTGACATGTCATATTTCTGTCTTGACTTACCTTCTCTCCTAGAATGTCAGTTTTCTGAATGGCAAGGACATTCTTTGTTGTCTCTCCTCACTGGGTCTAACAGAGTCTCTTGCATGTAGCAGGCTCTCGATAAATGCATGTTCTGTAAATTAGAACACAAATGAGTCCTAACCTAACAGACATCAGATATTAACAGGTTCAAAATCAAATTGACTTTTTGGTTATATGCATGTTGGCATATAGATGTCTGAGCTTCTCCATTATTTTCACCTGAGAATTGCTGAGCAACCTCTCATGAGACTGAAGTGATCTGTCATCCCTGAGCCAGAAAAGAGAAAACTGGGCTGGAGATTTAGAAGCTGATAATTGGGACTGATTATCAAAGAGGAGTCCTGCAGCCGGGCAGAGTCCAGGGAGGGGGAAATGGGCCAGGGATTCCTAACTGCAGGGCTGCCAAAAGCTGAGCCGATGAGTGTAAGTCAGAATCATCTGGGGGAGAAGGAGGGGTGATTTCAGGGTCCAACGTCAATCTGAGGCAGTGAATAGACAAGGCCAGGGAGACTGGGTTTGGCTCAGGCAGGCCAGGGTAACTTCCTTGGAGAGCTGGCATCTGGCCCCAGTGAGGTCCTCGGGCTCTTCCTCCTCCACCGGCTCCACTTTCAGCTCTTAGAGCTCAGCATCTCATATGTCTTTCTGGTTTTTTCCCCAGTAGCCAGGTTTGCAACTTTCTGGAGCTGTTTTTCTTCCTCTCCTCCAATTTCATTTAAACCTTTCTTTAACCAGGTTGGCCAGCCTCTGGGCAAGCCTGTTCCTTCAAGGTTCCATCAAACCTTGTTTGGTGCAGGTCTCCTTAGCTATGGCTAGGAAAGCCAGATTTGACCTTCTGATATCATCTACCTGACCAGCTCTCCACTTCCCGTGTTTTCTAAGTCACGTCTATCAACAAATAAAAATGACACCATGGGCTTTCAAGTCCTTCAGAGCGTGGGTGGGCTTGGGTCTCCCCGTGGGGGCAAGTATCACACTTGGAGATGGGAGGTAATCAGTGGGGAGCAGGTACCTCTTGACAGCCTGGAGCAAGGAGAGAGTGAAAGGACAGAGGAGTCAGGGTTAAGGGCATGATAATGCCTGAGTTTTTTACCGGAAACATGGATTTGATCTTCAAGTAAAAGAGAAGCCTCTTTTCCAGGGACCGTAGGGAACAGCAGCAAATGAAGGCAGCCTGACCCTTCTCTGCAGAGTGAACACAGGGTAAACAAAAGGCAATGAAAATGATGGTGGCTGGAGATCTGCCTTAGTACATTTAAACCTCGACTTGTCAATAATCAGTATCCCAAACTTCCCTCACTCACTGGTGAAATCTGGTTTAGAGGAGGTAAAATCTGTCTACAGCAGCCTTCTCCACCCCAGGCACCCAGGCCCTGCTCTCACAGCAGCAGGCAGCTTGGTGCCCCTAAGACTCTCCCTGCAGCCCAAGGCAGCTCTCAGGGACCTGGCCAAGAGCGTGTCCTCCTGACCTGGCTCCTGAGCTGTTTTGTGGGTTGTGGAGATGACTTCTTCAGCCCTTGGATACCCACCTGCTCCTATCCTTGGGTATCGTTTTTAGAGGCTGTTCTTTCTCTGCGGCTTCTGAGAAGTAGGTCAAGGTACCGGCTTTAAGGGAGAAGTGCCAGGGGTTCAAGTCACCAGGCCGGGAGTCAGGAATCCCGAGTTCTGTTTCAGGCTTCACAGCTAATCAGCTACCTGACAATCTCAGGGGCCCATTCTCCCCTCGGCTCCCTCAGCCCTTCACTGGGTCTCGTGATATTTTCCCCTGAAGTTGTATTCCCCAGGGCCGTCACTTTCCCCCCTCTTCCCTCCCTCTGGAAAAGGCCCTTTAAAGCTGTTGGCCGCTCAAGGCTGGTACCCACAGTAAGAGCTGCTGCAGTTGTGTGGCTGTTGGGGAGATTAGAGGCTTTTGAACAGACAAAGTCAATCCCCTGGGGGCCATGGGAGGCTGGAGCGTCAGGAAGCCAGACTCCTGGGCTAAAGGACAGGCCTGGAGGTGTGGAACCTCGATGCAAGTGAGGGTCCTGGGTTTTATGTGATGACTGTAGATTGCCTCTTTCTTCTAAGCTGCCTTTCTCTGTAACTCAGGGCAATTCAGCCTCTAGTTCAAAAGGAAACTGTGGGAATGGTGGTGCTTGTTCACGGCAGAGGAGATCCTTTGAGCTGTCTCAACAAAGGACATTGTTCAGAGTGACTGTGGTAACCAGGGCAAGTTTGGTCAAAGAATAATCACCTTTTCTAAGGCATAGTTCCTCCACCTGACCCAACTAGTCCCAGTAGGCCCTCGGTCTCTGAAGGCAGGTGACGCCACAGGGGGGCCACCAATGATGGTCTAGGAATGGGGTGGAAATTAGAGCACCTGCTTTGGTCTGTTTAGCCCAAGACTCTCTCCAATCTCTACCCTCCAAACCCAAGTAATGAGGGAGTGAAATACGGGTGAGAAAGAGGAGTAAATGCAGGTAAATCAAGGGAAGGGGGTACGGTGCTTTAGACCATCTTAGAAGTCGTTGGGGAAAAAAACTTCATTTAAAGTGCAGTTGCCTTTTTTTTTTTTTTTTTTTCCTGGCCATGTGCAGAACTTCCCCGACCAAGGATCAAATCGGTGCCCCCTGCATTGGCGGCACGGAGTCTTAACCACTGGACCACCAGGGAAGTCCAAAGCACAGTGGTTATGTGACTCTCAGTGTGGACTGTAAGGTATCATAGCCTGGTGGAAAGAAAATGTGTCTTGGGCAAGAGTTTCCTGGGCTTGAGTTCCTGCTCATTTACTAGAATTCCAATTACTATGGTGGAGGGCCACAGAAGAAGCAGAGTAGAGCTTCATGAATAAAAAAACTAGGGCTTCCCGGGTGGTGCAGTGGTTGAGAATCTGCTTGCTAATGTAGGGGACACGGGTTCGAGCCCTGGTCTGGGAAGATCCCACATGCCGCAGAGCAACTAGGCCCGTGAGCCACAACTACTGAGCCTGCGCGTCTGGAGCCTGTGCTCCGCAAAAAGAGAGGCCGCGATAGTGAGAGGCCCGCGCACCGCGATGAAGAGTGGCCCCCGCTTGCCGCAACTAGAGAAAGCCCTCGCACAGAAATTATAGACCCAACACAGCAAAAATAAAAATAAATAAATAAATAAAATTATTAAAAAAAGAAAAAAACTAAACTACATCCACAGTACGGCCCAAGCTGTAAAAATTATGATTAAATTAGGACAAGGTCTCAGTTTCCCAGCTGTAAAACGGGAATAATAGTATGGACCTTGCAAGGTCACCCAGAGCATTACATCAGATAACCTGTGTAAAGTGCCTGGCACAGAACCTGTGGCTCAGTGGTCACGCAATAAATGTTATTTCTTCTCCACTTTCCTTACTGTCACATTCATCCCATGTTTTGGATTTCCACAGCTAGAGTAAGAACCTAGTTAGAGTAGGAATCCCAATTCTGACTTTCCCTCCTTTCCATAGTTCACCCAAAGATATCTGATTTGGCATCTGTATTTGATATCTGTTTGGCATCTTTTCATGGGCACACTATTCTGGATATTGGGGCCCTTGGGTTCTGCACTTTTGTTTTAAACCGTGAGCTGGAATATTGTGTTCCAGCTTCCTTGTATGTAACACCACTACCCTAGATTTCCACAGCACCATTTCCTGCACATATTTTATCTAAACATCTTGACTACCCCTCAGAGAAGCTGAGTATGGGCCGGATTCCTCCACCACTGAACATATAGACCCAGAGGGGCCTGAGTGGTCGGGCCAAAGCACCCATGGCAAAGGGTGCAGGTTGGCCAGAGTGACCCCATCCCTGTGCCCTCAGGGGCCACATACCAATGGGATCTAACTGGGAATACAGGTTGGGGTGAGGGTGAGGACCACTCCAGGCCTGGTTCAGTCATGAGGATCCAGGAGCACCCTCCCAAAGGATGGTGCTAACTAGAGTTGCCAGATAAAACATAGGTCCAATCTGAATTTCAGGTAAACAAAAATATTTTTTTTAGTATAACATGTCCCCAGTATTTCATGGGACATACACTAAAAATTATTCCTTATTTATTCAAAATTCAAATTTAATTGGTCATTCTGTATTTTCATTTGCTAAATCTGGCAGCCCTAGATCTAACAGGAAAGCCTTTGGATCGGTGCTCAAAGTCCTCCCAGCATGGCGCCAGACTACCTTCTCAGCCTCCCTTCCTACTTCGCCATGCAGCTTGTGGGATTTTAGCTCCCCAACCAGGACTGAACCTGCGCCCTCGGCAGTGAGAGAGCGGAGTCCTAACCACGGGACTGCCAGGGAGTTCCCATCCCTTCTTACTTCTGCTCCCTGTCCTAGACTCTGTTCCAGCCAGATGAGACTCCAGGCTGTGGCTCACATACTCTCTCCCCTCTACCATCCTGACCTTTGCAAATTGTAGTCCCTCTGGCTGGAATTATTTACATTATCTCCACATCTAGAAATCCTGCCCATTCTTCCAAGCCCATCTTGAATGATTTTTTCCTTCCTGAAGCTCTACTCTGCTTCTTCTATGGGTCTCCACCATAGTAATTATTACATTTTATTATCATTTTTGCATGTCTCCCTTCTCCTGAGCACCTTCCACAGTGTCTAGCACATAATATAAAGTAAGTATTTGATAAAAAGAATGAATTAGGCTCTCAGCCCTCTGAATGTCTAAGTAGAGGTCTGTACTTCTCATGCACAATTTACCATATTCTTACTTGTCATGTAATGTTTTTATCAGTACTTATTAGTCTTATACTCCCTGCTAGAGATTTCACTCTGTGAAGGCAGACACTGCATTTCCCACTGTGCTGCAGACATCAGTGTTTAATGAATATCTTTTGTGTTGCACAGATTGTGGGGGTAGGGGTATCTCTGGGTATCCAGACCAAACTAGACTCCAAATTCTCCCTTCTGCCCTGGTTCAAGGGCAAAAGTGACTCTCAGTGAATCTCAGAGTCACCTGACCTGGTCCTAGAACTGGACATAGAAAATAGAGCTGCTTTGTGAACCATCTGAGGGTCTAGGTTAAATGTGAGCTCTAGGAACCTTCCCAGAGTTTCCCATGGGGCCTCAAGACTTGCACGTGATGCTAAGAGGGGCAAAGAGGTAAAGGAACAGGAACAAAACTTGGAAACATCAAGAGAGTGGGAGGGGGTGGTGAGGCCAGAGAGAAATGGGAAACATGGGTTTGGGGCACAACAGAGAGCACTGTTCCAAGAGTCCAGTGACCTAGACTCTCTCTGGCTCTGTCTCTGCCTTGGGTGAGGAAGGAAAGAAAATGAATACGTGAGTGCCCACTGTGTACTTGCATGTAGGTTTTATATAAATTTCCCAACAGTCCTGCAGGAAGCTGAGGTTCAGAGAGGGAGATGACTGGCCTATGGACACACAGCTCAGTGTATCTAGGAAAAAGGACACAATTTAATTTCTCACAGCCTCAGTTTCCTCTTCATTAAAATGAGAGACATGACAGCATCTTTAAGATTCTCTCCTCTCTAACTTCTACTAGTAGAATATTTTGAGGACAAAACCCCTCAACCTTGGGGTAAATGTGAAATGTAGAGGGGGCTGGGTGAGAAGCTTTAGGGAAGCCCTGAGCTGGGCTAGAATTTGTCTTCAGGCTGTGTGCGTGAGCCTTCTGCCTCTCTGTGTCTGTTTCTCACTCGGTTCCAGAGGGTGAAGTCGGCCCTGGGGCACAGGTAGAGAGGATCCTGGTCACAAAGCATGTGAATTACACTTGTGAATCTGGGAGAGGATAAGCAAGCTGACTTCCGGCAGCACTTGAGCGGTGGGACGGTGTGCGTTTCCTGCGTACCTGGCGGAGGAAAGACGCGCTTTGGTAGCGAGCACTTGGCAAGAGAGTGGCCATAGCTGAGGGCTTAATTAGGGAATGGGGTTTATTAAGGGGGCCAAGGAAGGGCGGAAGGTTATGCCCCAATTCCTCTTCCTGGCGCCCCCTGGATCAGACAACGCATTCTGGATAAACTTGGGGGAGGGGCTACATATGCAGCTTCCAGCACCCCTGCTGACCCTCGGTGCCCGCGGGTTATGGGAGATCTCAGCTGTAGGCCTGAGCATTCGGACAGGAGCAGGGTGGGTCACTTCCCCTGCGGGACGCTGCCTCTGGAAAACGCGCCACCCAGCACCTGGGGGCGACAGCCTGGGAAAGGTGCTTCTAGGGATTTGGGTTTCTCGGAGGGTGGGAATTGCCGGGGGGCGAGGCGGGGCGGGGCGGAGCTTGGGCGGGGCGGCCCGGCAGTGGCCGAGCCCGCTGGAAGGGACCGTCATTAGCATAGCCTCCGCCCCTGTCGGCGCAGCCCTCCCCAGAAACCCGAGCCGAGGCTGGCCGCGCTCAGTCGGGGCTGCTGAATGGGCGTGCGGCTCCCGGCCCCTGCCCTCTGGCGTCCGGCCCCCGCTCTCGCTCCTGCTCCAGCTCCTGCTCCCGCCCCGCCCGGGCCTCCGCCGGCCGCCGCCATCGGCCACCCCGGCTGTGAATGAAAGGCCGGCGCCGCCAGGGGCTGGCTGCAGGCGACGCGGCCTCCCGGGAGGCACTCGCCCCGCCAAGATGTACGGTAAGGAGGGCTCTGCTTCCGGGCTCGCAAACTTGCAGAACGAGGACCATTGTCCCCCTGCGGGGCCCCGGCGAGGCCAGGGGCGCGGACTCGGTGCCCGGCTGGGCTCTTTCTGTCGCTCTGTGTGCGCGTCTGTGCTGGGAGGACAGAGATGCTCAGGACCGGGGGCTGTAGGGTCCTCGAGGTCCTTCGGACCTCGCTCGTTTGAGGGCGCTGGAGCGGGTGGGCGGTGGTCCGTCGGGGTGCGGGGGGCTCGGGGGATCCTAAGCGGCTGGGTTCTGGGGAAAGCGAGTCTCCCTTGGAGCCGAGCAGACAGGGGGTGTCGTGACAGCATTTGCAGAATTAACAAAAGCAGGTTGTGCTGGGGAGTTTTATGCGGGAAGCCGGTCCGGGATTGCGGGGAGACGCTCGCTGCCTGTCTTGTGCAGGCTCCGAGCATGTGGGAGGCGGCGCCCGCGGTGCAGAGGACTGGCCAGAGAGCCTGTTCTGGGAGCCTGGTCTCGCCGCCCCTGGATGGACCTGCCCTCTGCTTGCCCCTGCCGCCCGTGGGACCCAAGCTCCCGAACTTCCAGATATGCCCTCCGCAGGGATGAACGGGAGAGACGCTGCTGAGGGTGCCGGGCAGCTCTGGGTGGCCACCTCTGGCTGTCCCCTGACCTCTCTTGCCCCCTTCCACGGCCATCCCCTCAACTGATGTGCAACAGTTAGCCAGACCCTCTTGATACCCTGTTCTGCTTTAAAAATTTCCAGGAATTCCTCTGGTTTTGGAGGCAGTGTGGGTGAAGAAAATAGCACTCTGGGTCTCAGATTGCAGCTCTGAGGACTGGAGACCCAGAACAGTTTAGAAATCAGCGGCATTACAGAGCCTTCAGATACTCTGAACTGGTGTGTGTGTGTGTGTGTGTGTGTGTGTGTGTGTGTGTGTGTGTGTATGAGAGATAGAGACAGACAGACAGACAGAGACAGAGACAAACAGAGAGAGAATCTCCATGGACCTAAGTCCATCGGAAATCAGGCTCTTGCAGCTATTTAGGGCCAGCAGAAGAGCTGAAGCTATGCTCAGCTCCCACCCCCCTGGCCAGGTAGGGGCTCAGGTGGCACCTGAAGGGTGAGTGTCGGAAGAAAAGCACATTCCCGATTTAACCCATCGCCAAGGCCGCTCAGCTGCCTCACTCTGCAAGCAAGCGCTATGAGTCACAAAGTTTGAGGCACAGGAAGCTGAGAGCGTAGTACGAAGGCTCAGCAGTCAGTGGGCCTCATTATTTAGAGAGACACTCAGCCTTTTAATCAGCCTCCTTTCCTGCCCCATTGGTCACACATGGGCATTTCTGACCCAGGTTGGAACATCATCAGGTCCCTTCAGCAAGTATCATCTCTTGGATGGGCCAAGGCTGGGGAGTGGGGTGGGAGGGGATTGACTTCAGAGCGTGTGCTGCTGGCCAATGGGGAGTCTGCAGGAAGGTAGCAAGGCGGTCGTGTTTTATAAGCTAGGAGGCTGTGAGGTTCCCAGGAGAGAGCTATATTTTCTTACTCTCTGTTTTTCCCCCGTTCTTTTCTGCAGAGTGAGCAGGCTAAAGCTGCAGATCACTTGATAAAAGCATGTGACTGCAGGGGCACCTGCAGTAGGGAAGGAGTTAGGACGAGGCCCAGCAGAATGGGTAAGAATTAGGAACCCTAGTTCTGCTGGGTCACCTCGAGGCGTTTAGTCCGAGGCAGTTGGATAACTGATCCCAGGATGCCTGAGCGTTGGGAGTCCCAGTCTGCCTCTGTTGTGTGAAGCAAGTCAAGGGAGAGTTGGATGGTACAGAAAGGTGAACCGGGAGGCTGGCATATCTGCGTGCTATTTTTGGACACACCACAGATTTTCAGTTCTGTTTTATAATATGTTCTTATTCCTCCAGATGCAAACAGAGACGGTACTTACCCCTGAATCATGCATAGAAAGATTGTAATGAAGGAATCCTCTGCATACTTGCCTGCAGCAAAGTCATGCCAGTGCTGGTTGGGAGATGATTACTGAATCTCGCTTAGTGCAAAGCCTTGTCTTAGGAGGTGTGACAGGTGCCCACTCTCCAAGGGGAGGGCTCGTTGGCCTGGATTTTAGTATTTTCTTGACTCTCATGAAAAGAAAGGGTCCGTGTCATACTTATAATCATTCTCTCCTCAGCGGCAATCAAGTGATGAAAAAAGATGTGAATAGGGAGGTTGGGAAGGCATAGAATCATAGACTTCTTATATTTGGTTCTTATTTTCTGAGTGATTTATCCAAGGTGACACAGTTAGATGGAAAAAGGCAAAATGAAAACAGGGGCTTCCTAGCTCAGTGCCCCTCCCCTCCCCTGATGCCCTGGGTAAGTGCTCACTGGGAAAATGCCACCAGGGATTTTATTAACTGATGGGCAGTGAGGCCCCTGTGTAGAGCCAACAGTCACGTAAGAGCTTTAGGTAAAGGTGTCCCTTGACCATCCACCCTGGTTACTGGATCCATTATCAGTGTGCATAATCTCACTCCCATTGCTGCCTCTCAGCTGCGTGGTGATGCTGGACAGACCTTCACCTCCCCTCTCGTCTCCTCCTCACCTTACCTCTGCCCCAGACAACTCAGTCTCCCTGTGTCCTCAGTTTCCCCCATCTTCTTCTTTCCATCTATGGGAGAATAAGGGCCCCTTGTCTTTGCTAGAGGACACGGTGCCATCTGGGACAGAAAGAATCCTAGACATGGGGCCAGCCCATCTCAACCCAGAGTCAGTTCATGTTTGTTTCATCTTAGACAAGTGGGTTTGTCTCTCAGAATGATATCTCTGTATAAAACGGCGAGCGGCCCATCCACCTCCCAGGTCTGTGTGAGCCTCAGAGCTGGACCATGGATGTGACTGTGCATTATAAGAGGTTCTACACTCACAGGACAAATTGCTCAAGAGTCTGTGCCCTTCAGGTCCTCCTGGACCTTTGCCCTTCTCTTTTCCTCTCTGCTGTCTCCTAAAGATGCCTGTTTGCATAACCTCCCACCCCAGCTAAACACACAAGTCACCTCGACCTAGCTAGCCACTCAAGCCACTGAACTACTTCTACTTCCCTTCCCCAAACTCACCCCAGCTGCTTCTCACCGCTCACTCATTCCTAAAGCCCAGCCACTTTCTGGAAGTGGCTCTCCGAAAGGACACAGGTGACCCCCCACACTCTTTTTCTAACTATGAACACAGACTGACAAGGGATCTGGGAAACTATAAAAGCCCTTTGTACTCGGGTAGGAAGATTGTGAGCAAATTCTCTGCAAAAACTGGATTCCCATTAGGGTTTTTTTGTGTGTGTTAGAATTACATAATTAAAAGTTTTCCTCTGCTTCTCCCCTGGGATGGAGCCACGGTGGTCCCACCTAGGAGCGTCCCGCTTACGCACCAAGGCGGGGCCGAGCTCTCCAAGAAACACTACCCTCCGGAATCAGGGCAGCAGGCCATGAAGACGATTGGGAAGCATTTCCCCAGAACCACCGTCTGTGTAGGCCAATCTCCCTTAAACAAAAGCTGCACTAACGAATCCCTCCTCACCTCTAGGTTCTGCCTCATGCCCAACAGGCCTTTCTTCATACTTTGTGATTCAGAAAGCCGACTGTAGAGAAAACAGCAACAGCACAGAACTTTCTGTAAATGTGCGTTACAGAGCGCATGTGTGTGTGCCTTGTGGATGGCGGGGAGAAGTGCAGGGTGGAGCCGACTCCACGTGCGGCACAAAGGCTCACCTTGGCAGACAGCTCCACAGATCCTGCTTCTCATCGCGGGACACACACACACACACACACACACACACACACACACACACACACTCTCCAACCTCATCCCCCAAATCCTGACGCAGTCCTATGGTGCAGCACGTGGCTTGTTCAGGTGGGAGCTATCCCCCCGCCCCCTCCCTTCTCCTCCTGACTCCTTTATTCCCCGTAGCGGGGCGGGGGGGGGGGGGGGGGGGGGGTGGGGGGGGGGACTGGGGGGGGGTGGAGTGAGTAGAGCCTGTCTTCTCTCTTGCGGCTCACAGCTCAGTGATTTCAAATGGTTGCAGTTTCCTTATCACACATAAATAAAAACAAAAAGTTAATATCACCTTATGGAAAATCTGGAAAAGGGAGGAGGGGAAAAAAAACCATCCACAATTCTACCCACTAGAACCAACCTTTCATATTGTTATATAAATTACCCCTAAGATTTTGTGCTTACCTGCTTTTGCCCTTTCTTTTCTCTTTCTTGCCTTGCTCCTGGCGTGTTACCCTGGTTGTGATGGTGGCTCTGCCCCTCAGGTAACCTTGGACCTGACTTTCTGAGCCTGTTTCCGGGCTCTACAGGATGACAATCCCCACCTCCTGCAGGGATTAATCAGGATAAGAGAGCTGCCCGCACTTTCTCCTTCCCTTTCTTCAACTTTCTCTCTTCTCTCCATTTCTTATTTTAAAAAAGGGGCAAAAAAGAAAAAAAAGAAAATTAAGCTTATGTCTCATAAGCTTAATAACAGTGCTTGTGATACTGTTCCTGGTATAAACAAAAGAAAAATCTACTTTGAAAAGCATCTTTTGGGAATTCCCTGGTGGTCCAGTGGTTTGGACTCTGCGCTTCTACTGCAGGGGGCCCGGGTTTGATCCCTGGTTGGGGAACTAAGATCCCACACAAGCCAAGGTGTGTGGCCAAAAAAAAAAAGCATCTTTTTTTTTCCCCCTGGTAGTCATCCAGTCCTTCTAGAAAATCTGGAAAACACCGTAAACAATAAACAAGTATAACTGCTTTTACTATTTTGATATCTTTCCTTCCATGCATTTGTTTATGTGGTTAGAATTATTCATTTCCCATAATTTGGTATTCTATTTTTTTCTATTTAACATTAGAATATAAGCATTCCCCCACCCCCAAGTTAACACAGAGTCACTGGCTGCCATTTTTAATGCCATTTTAATGCTATGTAACAGTCCACTGAATAGACATATAATTTCCTTATTGTACATTTAAGTTGTTCATAAAGATTCAGTGTTATAACCGTGGGAAGAGTAGCTGGTGCACAGAGCTTTCTCTGCACCTTGGAGTATCTCCCTAGCCCTCCAAATGGGTTGATCAAGGTATATATACATTTTAAAGATTTGTTACACATTGTCAAATTGTTTTAATTTGTATCGATAACACCAGCAGTTATAAGAGTACCTATCTCCTTGTACTCTCAAAAGCATTAAAGGTTGAGATTTCTTCCTAATCTTACTAATTTGATAAGAAACATTATATAATTTTAACTTGTATTCTTTATTACTAGTGAAGGTAAACACTTCCTATATTTTCTAATCTTTTGCATTTTAGTGAATTGTTGTATGAGTATGATTAGTTTATTTATTGAGGACTTAACCATTGGTCTGTCATTTGCTTTATGTTTTGTATTTTGAAGGGAAATAGACATAAACTATCAAGTATTTGTGGAGTGTCAACTATATATGATACTACACAGGGCATCGTGAGGGATAAAAAATGTATAAAAGTTCCTTCCATCAAGAAGTTTCCAGTTTCAGTGCGCAAACGAGTTGCAAAACCTGCAAAAAATTAAACGATACAGAGACAGGTTCAGTAAAATTACACAGTTTCGCGAGGTAGAACGGAGCTACTGTTCAGATGGTCAGCCAGCAATATTTGGACGTGGAAGAGCCCACTGGGAGGTGGAGCCATTAGGAGGGCCTCGCAGGACAGCAGGCATTTGTGTGACGTTCTGAGGGCTGGGGGGTAGGGGGCCGGGGAGCATGCCGGGAGACACACCAGGGTTAGTGCACAGAGGTGGGGAAAGAAAAGCCATGTCCAGGGATAGTTAGGGAAACCGCCAGGGATTGGGCAGTTTAGATGGTGAATTATGTGATGGAGTAGGAGATTTTGTCAGGATACCGAGTTTTCACTTACCCCTATGAGCAGCAGGAGCCGAAGAGTTGAAAACTGTCAAATGGCTGATTTGCTCAATTAATGTTTTAAAGAAATGAAACTGGGGGGCACTGTGCAGAATGGGTGGGGGGATGATGGGAAATAAAGGAAAGCGGAGGAGGTAGATGCTGAAGATGCCGGCAGTAGCCTGAGGAGTGAGAAAGCTGTGGACCAGTTACAGTTGTGTATATGCCGTGGAAGATGTTTGCCCCTTAAAAAAAGAAAAAAAAAAGCAGTAGGACTGGGTGGGGATAAGGTGAACTGAAACTTAAAAAAAATTCCCATGGTACATAAAATGTGGGTTATATAAGCAGATATAAAAAATAGTTTATTGTGAAATAGGTGCTAAATTACCTAGAGCAGTAAATTTATTATAATCTAACTAATTCTAAAGAGGATTTGGAGCATATATTTTACACACACACACACCTGTGCTACAATAAATAAAGAAATCGGGCTGCCCTGGTGGCGCAGTGGTTGAGAGTCTGCCTGCCGATGCAGGGGACACGGGTTCGTGCCCCGGTCCGGGAAGATCCCACAGGCCGCGGAGCGGCTGGGCCCGTGAGCCATGGCCGCTGAGCCTGCGCGTCCGGAGCCTGTGCTCCGCAGCGGGAGGGGCCGCGACGGTGAGAGGCCCGCGTACCGCAAAAAAATCAATCAATCAATCAATCAATGCAAAGAAAATCTAAGAGTAAAACAGAAAAAAAAAAAAAAAAAGCCAAATATAAAGTTGTATCAGGGAAAAAACACCTATCAAACAGCCCTGTTGCAAATTCAGTTTTGAGCTTCCTGTAGGCCAAAAAAAGAGGAGAAAAGTCATTTGCAAAACTCATAGCATCTTTAAAACTTTTAAAAAAATGCAATTGCCTGGGACAAATACAGTTTTTTGAGATGCTAAGATCTGAAAGAAATTCCTCCCTGAGTTCCTCCTTAAAAAGGAGATATTTCAAAAATATTGGCCTAAATTAGAGTTTTCTTTTGAAAATATAGTTCCCTTAAACAGCTCTATCCCAGTTTGTAGAGTATGAAGACTGGTCCAAATACAAGTCTGTGGATTCTGATTCCTCCCTGAAACTGCCGCGGGCTCTGCCGTCGGCTTCCTTCCTGGTTTGGATGAGTCAGGACCTGCTGAGGCTCCTGCCCCGCTTCGCAGCTGTGGATGTTACTTTCTCCTTCTACGGATGAATGGGAGTCTTTTGAGAGTGTGCTCCCTGGAGAAGCTCTTCCTGTCTCCACAATCCAGGGAGGCCTGTCTGTCCCTCTCGTTCACATGCCTTATTTTGATTCACTGCACAGCCATGGACCACAATCTAATATTCCTCTCCTCTGTGTTCCCCACTGCATCTTTAGGGCACAGAGCACTGCCTGGTATGGAGTAGGTGCTCAAAAATCTACTCATTCATCCTTGTTGAATGGGTGAATCCTGAGCTAGATGTCTTTTCTGAGATTTACCTCTTTATAACTTCGGACCCTCTCTGTATTTCAGCCTTAACTGTGTTTTGAATAACGGTACGATTACACTTACTTTCGTTTCCATTCATTGGGCACCACTATGTGCCAGGCAGCGTTCTAAGCACTTTTTAGGTATTTACTGATTTAATCCTCCCCAAGTTCTAGGGGTTGGTAATTATTATTCTCACTTTAGAAATGAGAAAACTGAGGAGCTAAGGGTTTTAGTGACCCACCCGTGGCTACACGGTTTTGTGATTGGGCTGGGATTTGAACCTCGGCATTCCAGCTCCACAGTGCAGACTCACCCCCCTCCTACAATGCTGTCCCTAGAATATTCTGAATATTTCAGAGAATTTGGGTCTTTCCTTTGCAGAGCTCACTGCACCACAGACTGGCACATGTCAATTTGGGGAGAGAGGAGAGTGTGCGCGTCAGGGATGAACTCCTGAGGGGGATGTGCCTTCTCGTTGGTCCCAGGCCCACCAGCAGGGAAGCAGGGAGCTCGCGTCAGGTTGGAGCCTCTGCCTCTTGGCAGCCTCCCCGCCTCCTTTATCATCGTTTTGCTTTGTCAGAGAGAGAAATGGCCCAGGAATAGTCTGGGGGACCTAGATGAGAAAAGGTAAGTAAGAGAGGATTCAGGAGAGTAGGTTGGTGAGGACGGAAGACAACGTAAGCGCCAGTGGTGGCATGAAAAACAAGGGAGCTTGGGCGTGCATCTCAGAGAGAGAGACTGGCAGGCAGGCGGATGGGGCCGTCATTCAACCAGCACTGAGTCACACACATGCCTTGTTGGCAGTGTTCTTAACAACATGGTCCATGGTCAGTGCTTGGCCTAGAGGACCCAGAAGGACCCCAGAGACTGAGACCTGCATTCACAGGAGGAGCTTCTGTTTTTCTGATAGTTTGTCTGTGAATTAAAACTCCTTCCCTACATCTTCAGGTCCAGCCAGCCTAGAAGCAGTGATTGCTGCCTCTGAGAGGTGGGGTTAGGACTGAGCTGTGTGTGTTAGAGAGGGACGGTGGTCCAAGTCCCTAGTGGCCACCTTCTAGCCATAGGACCCTGAACAGTTATTTCCTCTCTCTCTGAGCCCATTCCCTCCCCTATAAAATGGGGATAGTTTGCTTTGTAATGAGAAAATGTCCCCATACATGTATTTATGTTATAGAACATCATACCTATGAAAGGGGATATTATCATCCTCTGAGCAATTCTTGTGGTTGCTTCTCGGGCAAGGCCATGCCCTCTCCAGAAACAGTGACAATCCCTGCTTACAAGGATGAGTATGTCATATTTAGACTGTATTTGTTAAAATCCTTAGACAGAGGGGTCTGATAATAAGAATGTCAAGCCAGAGAGCTGCTACAGGATTGGCAAGCTGGGCCCCTGCCTCTGGGAAGCCTACCTGCCTGATGGGGACCCTGAACGGGGACAACCATAACGCTGATTCTGTCGAGCACTTTCTTGTCTCCTCGAGGACCATGCACAGATTGGTGGGCCGTGACTGTGTCCCTGTCATCCCTGTACCAGAAAGATGAGAAAATCTCTTAGACCACAAAGAGGACAGGTGTGACATCTTCATCTAAGTCCTTAGACTACGCTAAATTCTTATGCATTACTAAAATGTAGCAGTGTTTATTCTGTGTCATTCTGTTCATTACCTCCACTCAGTACAACCCTTTGGTGGTGGACGTCATTACACCTGTGGTTGAGCTGGGGACACAGAGATTCAGAAGACCAATAATTTGCCCAAGGTCATGCAGCTGGTTGAAGTTCATTCTCCATTGTCTCTTAAGCGAGTGTTCACAGAACTGCATGTGAGATTAAAACACTGCTTTTGTACCTGATGGCAATTACATGTGCCTTATGCCAAACGGCAAATTTCACCACAAGAGAATTCCAAACTGAATGCTTCAGTAGATTTTACATAGTTTAGTTGTGGCTTTACGTCTAGGAATATGGGTGCCTGATGAGGACTTTGAAGCTCAGTGCCCTAATTCACATGCTGTAGTTTGCCTATAAATCTGAGAATTAGGATTCCTGGGCTCAAATGCTAACTTTCTCATTTGTCCTTCCTACAGAAGGACCCAGATAAATTCAAGCATCTGGGAGCCAGGAGTCTTAGATTCTTAGCCTGGCAGGGCTCCAAGCTTCATCATAACTATTCAGAACAATTTCTCTCCATGTCCCAACTTTCTTTTCAGGTGAGTAATACGTGAAATAACATTTATAAATCATAAGTCCTAAGTTACAAGAACATTTATAAAGACCTTGGGTGAAGATCTCTTAGAAAGGCACTGCTTGTCATAAAGCGATGCATTCCCAGCACCTCCTAGCTTCGTACTACTTGTGCAGGAGGTACGTTCCTAGAGCTGAGTCATACAGGATAGATACTGAAAAAACCCAGAGCTGTGCAGCCTTCACCAAGCCTTCTTTGTGTCCCCACTGTATCTTATACTTGGCTGTTATTTTTTTCATGTATTTGTCAAACTGAATGTCATTTATTCCTTTACACACTAGATCTGTGAACCTCTTGAGGACACAACCTCTACCTTAATCTTCGTTTTTCCTAGCATCTAGGGGAGATCTTTGTAGTAAGACCTCAGATATTTGCATCGCACTATAAAATAACTGTATGTGTCATTCATCCAACCATAGGTACATACCTAGCAGCCCAAGTTTCCAAGGTACCAGTGATGGTGGGCTGGGGAATCTCTCTAAGAACAGAGAGAATCCTGTAGTGACAACTTACTGTGCCTTCCCGCATCGATCATAATTTTGTAGAGCATAAAGAATACGCCAGAATATAACCATTTGGCTTTTCCTCCAGACTTCAGTGGTGTTAATGATGAGAAGTAACCACTTGGCCCACCAATGAGATGGTTAGGGCAGTTAGAGAGTCATTCTTACATATTTCTTTCTTGGTTTGTAGAGCTCGGAATAAATGTTGCAATCATTGTCTTCAAAAAGGAAGGTTACTTAGTGGCATAATTATGGGTAAATCTTTATTTTGATTTCCATTCATATTGTCTGTGCAGTATTCTTTCACAAAACAAGAAAGATGAAAAGGCCTTTTGAGGCAAAGGCAATGAAATGTCTGTTTCTCGAAGCACTTGGCCAGAATGTTCCTGGATAAAGCACTCTGCACCCTTGTGTACCTTTGGTCTCAGGGCTAGAGTTCGGGCGCACCTGGAATAGCAGGTGTGCTGACTTTGGCTGAGGTTCCTATACAGGTAGAGTAGAAAAGGGAAAAAATACCAGGGTCGTCCCATTGCTTCCCTCAAACCCCTGATAGGGGCATGGTCCTTGTAGCAGGCCTGGGCCCAGGGGCTGCTAAATAGAGTAAACATGTCTGATTGTCTGACTATCTTGAGAAATTTCACCCCAAAGACATTCCCTAGCACTGCTGGGAATGTCCTCTTCTCCCCCAGACAACACTGTTGGAGCAGAACAGGGCTGAGTGTTCTGGAGAGGAGTGGGTGGTGCTGGACATCATACAAGGCCTCCCTTCTGTTTCCTCAAGGACATTCATTTCTGCACTGGGAGGGAGCGTTGGCCGTCAGGGTGATTCAGGCTCTGTTGCTGTGTGAATCTGGGCAAGATTCTCAACCTCCGTCAGATTTAGGTTCACCATCTGTAAGTTGGGAGAGCCGGACTGGATGGTCTTGAAGGGTTTCTCAGTTCTTACGTCTGCGCCTGGGTTGGGGTGACTGGTCTGTCCTGTGGGTGAGACAGCAGGAACTGTGGGTGCATCCACAGCAGGAGATCCCAGTGGTAATGTAGGCACTGGGGTCTTGGGTTCTTTATGTAACCTGGCCAAGCATCCATTTCCTCACTGATAAGACCAGGATAATGATCCCTTGGTTAATTCAAACAGTGTCTGTCCTGGGGTCCTGTTGAATGAAATGATGCTCCTGACAAGTATGCTGGGGTAGGCATGGATAAGAGGTGTGTGCCTTCCAAGTTTTGGATGCTATGATTCTTGCTCTATGTACATTCACATTTCACAAAAATCCTGTGTGGTAAGTGTTCTTTTCCCCTCTCCAATTTTCATGTAAAGATAATAAAGTTCAGAGAAATTAAATGCCTTGTCCAAGGTCATCCAGCTCACTGAGCGGCATAACTAAGAAAAGAACGAGGTCTGGGTTTTTTCCCCAACACTGTTTTCTCTTCTAGTCCAAGTGGACTCGTTTAAAATGCCATTATTAATTGGACCACATCAAAATTTAAAACTTTGGTGCACCAAAGGATACTATCAACAGAGTGAAAAGGCAACCCACAGGATGGCAACCTAGAGAGTATTTGCAAATCATATATCTGATAAGGGATTTCTATCCAGAATATATAAAGAATGCCTACAACTCAACAACAGAATAACAACTTGGTTAAAAATGGGAAAAGGACTTGAATAGACATTTCTTCATAGACAATATACAAATGGCCAACAAATACATGAAAAGATGCTCAATGTCGCTAATTATTAGGGAAATGCAAATCAAAACCACAATGAGATACTATTTCACACTGATTAGGATGGCTATTATCAAAAAAACAGGAAATAACAAATGTTGGCAAGGGTGTGGAGAAACTGGAATCCTTGTGCACTGCCGGTGGGAATGGAAAAGGTTATGGCAGTTTTTCAAAATAAAAACAGAACTACTGTATGATCCAATAATTCTGTCTTTAGATATATACCAAAAGAAGTGAAAACAGGGCCTCAAAAAGATATTTGTACACCCATGCTCATAGCAGCATTATGCAAAATGGCCCAAAGTGGAAGCCACCTAATTATATCACAGATGAATGGATAAACAAGATGTGGTATATACACGCAGTAGAATATTATGCAGCCTTAAAAAGGAAGGAAATCCTGACACATGCCACAAAATGGATAAACCCTGAGGACGTTTTGCTAAGTGAAATAAGCAAGTCACAGAACAACAGACCCTGTGTGATTTCACTTATATGAGGTACCTAGAGTAGTCAACTTCATAGAATAGAGGTCAGCAGGGGCTGAGGGGATGGGTATGGAGAGTTGTTTAATGGGTACAGAGTTTTGCAAGATAAAAAGAGTTCTGGAGCATAAATAAGGCTAGGCTGATGACCTAGCGTTCGTCACCTTGTTGCTTGGGGTGTATATAAAAGGAGACCCAGAAACTGACACCATCATAATCTTGGGATCTTTAGAAAACTCCAACTTAAATTAAGAATATTATTAAAGTGCCATCTTTCAAAGGAAGAAAATTTGAATAATATCAAGGGCATGTCTGTGACTGCATTTTTGTGAAAGTGGCTGGAGGAATGATTATCAAATTTGGAGCTTCTGTTACAAATGGTCTGATTTAATGGCAAATGCATTATTCACCTTGTGGGGGAAGGTGCGTCTCAAGGAGCTAGACCCTGTCCTTCTGAGCAGTAAAACTGAGGTACCAGGAGAGGTCATGTGACTGCCAGTGGAAAAAAAAGTGCCAGACACATTCCTCTGCAGAAAACAAGCAGTGAATTCAGATGTCGGCCCCAAATGAACCACAAGAGTTGGCGCTTGAAATTGCAGGTTGATTTTTGGTGAAGCTGCCTCTCACAACAGGCAACTCTAAGTGGCCTGCTCTGAGGTCAGCAGCAGCAAGCTTTATTTATTTATAAAAAAAGCTAATGCCACGCTAGAAAGCCAGCCTGTCATCAGTGCATGTACACTAGCCCTGAAAGAAACCCTCTAGAATACTAACAGTGGTTATTTCTGAGTGATAGGATCCCAGATGATTTTTAAACTTTCTTTCCAAAACTATTTGGGGGCTTCCCTGGTGGCGCAGTGGTTAAGAATCCGCCTGCCAATGCAGGGGACACGGGTTCGAGCCCTGGTCCAGCAAGATCCCACATGCCTCAGAGCAACTAAGCCCATGCGCCACAACTACTGAGACTGTGCTCTAGAGCCCGCAAGCCACAACTACTGAAGCCCGTGTGCCTAGAGTCCACGCTCTGCGACAAGAGAAGCCACCATGAGAAGCCTACGCATGGCAACAAAGAGGAGCCCCCGCTCTCTGCAACTAGAGAAAACCTGCGCGCAGCAACGAAGACCCAACACAGCCGAAAATAAATAAAATAAATAAATTTATTAAAAACTAACAAAAAATGAAAACTATTTGGACAGAAGTAGAGTTACAGATGTAGAAAACAAACTTATGGTTACCAGGGGATGGGGGGGAGGCATAAATTGGGAGATTGGGATTGACATATACATACTACTATATATAAAACAAATAGCTAATAAGAACCTAGTGTATAGCATAGGAAACTACTCAATACTCTGTGATGGCCTATATGGGAAAAGAATCTTAAAAAAGAGTGGATATATGTATATGTATAACCAATTCACTTTGCTGTACACCTGAAACTAACACAACATAGTAAGACAGGGACTTCCCTGGTGGCACAGTGGTTAAGAATCTGCCTGCTAATACAGGGGACACGGTTCGAGCCCTGGTCCAGGAAGATCCCACATACCGCGGAGCAACTAAGCCCGGGCGCCACAACTACTGAGCCCGCATGCCCCAACTACTGAAGCCCGCGCGCACCTAGGGCCCCTGCTCCGCCACCGCAGTGGGAAGCCTGCGCACCACAACGAAGAGTAGGCCCTGCTCGCCACAACTAGAGGAAGCCCGGGCGCGTTAACGAAGACCCAACGCAGCCAAAAATAAATAAATAAATTAAAAACATTGTAAGTCAACTATACTCCAATAAAAATTAAAAAAAAATTTTTTTTAAACACAAAAAGCAAACAAAAAAACTATTTGGTATTTTTTTACGTTTTGTGTAGTGAGCATGTGTTTTAATGGCAGAACTAAATATAATCCAAAGTGTTTTTCACCATCAAAGGCCTGTGGATGGTTATCTAACATCTTCTCGTTATGTTTTAGGTATGATTAGGCAAGAATACATGCAAAAACAAATCAGTGATGATAGAAGTTAGAAATCAGATAGTGGTTGGGTGAGGGGCTTGACTGGGAAGGGTAACTCTCTGGGGACATCCCAAATGTTCTCTCTCTTGTTTGGGTGGTGGTTACACAAGTGTATAAGCAGTTGTCGAAACTCAAGGCGCTGAACTGGTAAGATCTGTGCGTGTACTGCGTGTTAATTCTATTGCAATAAGACAGCAGGAAACCCAGGGAAAGAAAACATGCATGCAAACAATCGCAGGTCTGTTTTGCACTGCTGGCAGCTGGTGTGCCAGAAGACAGCCAGGGACCCGTGCCAGCCAGCACCGGGCTGTCACCCGAAGCCCAGCAAGGTCCCCAGCACCCCAGGAAAAGTGCTCATTGAGAGCTGCTGGGTGGGGCGCATGCTGCTAGAAAACTCGTGCTGAGCAGCGAGCGGAAGAAGCTGACCCAGGAAGTCCAGGCCGGCGTTGGCAGCTGGGAGGTTGATGGTGCTGGCAGGGCAGGGGGCAGAGGGCCCGTAAGGAGGGCCATCTGGTGCAAGGCCTTTGGAGCACTGCCATGGGCACTGCTGACTCTTGTTGGACCTTAAATGGCAGAACAAAGCCTGGCTTGACCAGGCCTGCTGGTGCCCGTCTCAGCACCAAGACCAGCACGGAGGGTGGCTGAGCAGAGCTGGGTGTGTGCGCAGGATTGATTTTTCCATTTCCTCCTTGGGGCTTCTGTGACCCCGCAGTGATGTCGTTCTCCTAAGAATGCATAGCCTTTAATGGCCTTATTATTCACCTGTTTCTTAATCATGTGCTGGTTTGTGATATCTCTGCACAAAGACCTACATCTCCCTAGCTAAAAATGGATTTTTTTTTCAATGGCACGTGGAAGTGAATAAATCTCAGTGTCTCCTTTGCAGCCCTGGGGTTAAGTGTGAAGATGCTATAGTCAGATAGGCCTGGGTTTGAATCCCACTACCCCAAGTAACAGTTGTGTGACTTTGGATAAGTTTCTCAACTGTGTGTCCTAAGCCTCATTTTCCTCATCTGTAAAATGGGGACATAGATCCCACCTCAGTGCTACTGGGAGGATTGAATCAAACAGTTCATTCAAACCTCTTAACAGTTCCTGATGCATAAAGAGGGCTTAATGTTAGCTGATGTTGATGTTAATAGGAGGGGTTGTAATACGTATTTTACTATCAACAGATCCTTTTTAATGACAACATAGCAGTAACAGCCACCCCTCCAGAGGCTGAAGATCTGATTTGAAGCTGGCAATCTCCACTCATCATTCAGAGCTTTTTAAGAAGCTGTCCCTGGCCAGCTGGGTTTCTGCTTTCAGGACCCACTCTGCTTAGCTGCTTTCTCAGACTATCTGCTTTTTGCTTCTTGCAATGTGGGCAGAACCTGCTGGAGGGACTTTCTTCCTTGTGCAGGTATATACTCAGTATGCCCATGCGCACTAGAACTGCCTCATTAAAAATGGGTCTTGGCTGTGCTTGGCCTGATGCTTACTTGGCATTTTTAGTGTGGCTCAACCTAGCACTTGTTTTGCTTTTTTTTTTTGCCGAATTCTGGTGCTTGCTCCTAATTCTGTTTTGCATTTCAAAAGTGTTGCTTCTGAAAGTCCCCTCTGGCACCATGGTCACCCTGATCCTGACTTTATCTTTTAGCAGCTCTGGGCATGTGCCTGTTTTGTGTTCCATCACCACTGCTCATGCTGTGACAGATTCTCTGATTATATATTTGACCTTTTGAATGATTGATCTTGGAATCTTAGCCTTTAAGAGTCTGTGTCTTAAATCTGTTAGTTCATCTGTATATTTAAAGCACTCACACTTGCTCTCAATCATTTTGGCTCCATAACAATGAAGCTTCCTCTGGTTTCTATATTTGATACTGTGTTCATTTGGAAAGCTAGAGGTGAGTAACCTTGCTTTTTATAGGCTGCCTGGTGACCACAGTAGGAAACTGGACATATTATGGGAATGGGGAAAGCATTCATGGTATAAATCCTGAGTCCTGGTTTCCAGTTCTTAGCTCCAAACTTAAACCAAATCAGCAGTGAAATTTCAAGCACTCTATTGTTTTCATGTGATGGATTCTACTCCCTAAGCTGCAAACTCTTCGAGGGCGGGAGTTATCCACTGGAAACCTTACCCCCATGGTTCATGTGTTCTTTTTTTTTTTAAATCCTATTGTATTTACTTATTTATTTAAATTTTATTATTTTTTTTGGCCATACCATGCAGCTTTCGGAATCTTAGTTCCCCGACCAGGGACTGAACCCGGGCCCTGGCAGTGAAAGCCCCAAATACTAACCACTGGACCACCAGGAAATTCCCCTGGTTCATGTGTTCTTAAAAAAAAAAAAAAATTGAATGCCTCAATATGCCAAGTGGTAGGTATTCAGGTGGATAAATTTCAGATGAATGAATTCCCACAATGAACTCAGAACACCTTACAGACAGCCATGCACATAGGTATTAACCTCCCACCGCACCCCACCCCACCCTTGATCTCATTTATTAGGATTCCCTGGGTTTTGAAGGCCCACAAATTACTTCCTTCCATATATGTAAACAATACACTGCTTATACTGATAAACAGAGTTTATAAAGTGAGAACCAATTAAATTATAAAATGCCAACAATGCTCTGTTAGCAGTAATTCTATCATCAAAGTTACAGAATACCTCCAGGGTCCTAAGGCTACACTGGAAGCAGGAGGTCTCAGGGCCACTTGGGAAGTTCACCCGCCTGGGGGCCTACGCTGCTTCTGATAGTAGAAGCTGCCTGGAGTTTGTCCATTATTCACACCTGGTGGAGGCTGAGCCTGTCAAAGCCACGTGTCCCCGTGACCCAGGCAGAGGCGAGCCAAGCACTGCCGGTGGTGGTGTCATCTTTAAATCAGTGTTTCATATAATATTTTCTGACGCTTCTAAACCCGCAATCACGGAAGCTGAGATTACGCCTCTCCTCTTCCCTTAGTAATCATTCCCCACTTGACTCGCTCTATTTGAGATTCCACGGTCACCTCTACTGAAAACCTGTCCAGAAGGTCACCAGTGGAGGCCTGATTACCGAGCCCTTTGCCTTCGCCTTCTCCGTTCTTGCTGGTTTTTTCCTCTCCTGACAACTTTCACTTTTTGAAACTCACCTCCCCCGCTCAAACTGCCGTGACACGGTGCCCTCCGGGTCCTCACCTCCCTCTGTGATCGCGGGCGCTGTGCAGATGCCGTGAGGCCCGGCCATTCCTGTCTCTATCGTCGCCCCTAGAAAGCCCCTCCACTTGCCCCTCAGCTGTCAACTCTGTTTGGTGGCCCTCACATGTAAAGGAAGGGAGAGAGGCCGAGCTTAGCCTGCGTTCCACTCACCCCATCTCTGGTCTTGATCCCAAATATCATCCCTTGGCTCTGGGGCCAGTGAGACACCCATCAGAAGCCTCTGCTTCTTCCTGATTTCCCTTTCCATTTAGTTCTGCTTCGCCACGGGCTGGAGACTGAATATGCCCCACCCTGCCGATCCGGGTGGCACACTCACCCTGTGTGACTTCCCCACGTTTGTCACACCTCCAGCTGGACATTCATTCCTACTTCAAGGCCTTGTCCTGCTCCTCTGCCAGGGCTGTCACATTCTTTGTGGCCGCCCAGCAACGCCCCATCCATCTATTCACTGGAAGTAGATTCCTTACACATTCTAAGGCACAATCAAAGATGACGTGGCTGTTAGTATAATGACAGTTCTCCCCTCTTGGCCTGGCATCCAGGGCATCTCACCACCCGGCCCCTCCCTGACACCCCAGCTGCCCTCACACTGCCCTGGACAGACTGGCCCGCTGACTTCTCTCGGAAGGCTCTCTTGGACATCGCTCCTCCGAGCTTTTGCAGATGCTGTTCCCACTGCCTGGAAAGCCCTCCTCTCTCCTCTTTGTCAACACATTATCTGTACCTCATTTCCATTGGGAAGCACCTAAACTGAAATGACACCTCCACCCTCTGACGTCCCAGCACGCTGGCTCTCTGACTCAAGTGACACTTGTCCTTTTGTTATGGCTGCTTGAGCCCATGCCCAAGAGGACAGGGACTCACGCATCCTGGTTTTATTATTATTTTTTCTTCATCTACATCTAATGGACTCGATGCATTTGTGTTGCTTGCCTGGTGTGTACATGAATAAATGAGATGACTGCCAGGTCTTGAATCAGCTCCAGCAAGAACCAAATACAGAAAACAGTCCCTCTGTGTGTGTGTGTGTGTTTTAAACTCTTGGATTCCAAATCTTTGAGCAGAAAATTATTCGCATCAGGCTTTGTGAGGTGTTTCACCCCGAAGAGAAAATGGGAAAAAAATTTAAATTATATCTATTTTAAATTAAGTGAGGAGTACATAAAACATTTTTGTTGGGGGAGGAAATTCAACTAAAAACTAAGGCTCTAAGTCGGATGCAAGTGTTCTTTATCTGCGCTGTCCAGTAAGGTAGCCACATACAGTGGGGCTAGTGTGTCCAAGGAACTGAATTTTAAATTTGATTAGTTTAAATAACCACGAGTGACTGGTGGCTACCTCATCTCTTCATCCCACGCTGGAGGTAACCACTGATGACCCTGCACTGTGTGTCCTTGTGGGTCTCTCTTTGTGCATTTACAGCGTATATTTCACACACACATTTGCATATGTGCCAAGTTTGTTGGGCCAGTAAGTGTTTCACACAAATGTCATCATGCCATATGAGTTCTGCAGCCTCCTTTTAAATTAGCAGTGTGTTTGAAGAGCTATCATAGTGGTGCTCTCGGCTCTGCTTTACTCATTTCAGCTGCTGTACAGTGTCCGTTGCATGGATGCTCCCTGGTCTGTTTAGCCAGTCTCCTATTGATGAACATTTAGGTTGTTTCCAAACAAAGCCACCAATCCATTCTTACCTGCTTTCTTGTGCATCTGAGCAGGTGCAGGTACTGAGAATGGGATTTGTGAACCAAGGGGAGGAAAAGTACCAATATTCCATCTGTGGTCCTCCCAGCCCTGGTTCTCCTGGACAGAACATGCAGGGTCAGGGCCGACATGTCCTACAAGCCCCTGTGTCTGAGACAGTGCAGGGGAGCCGTTAATATTATTACTTTTTTGTAGGAAGCTGGCAGCCGTGATCTACTCTGATCTTTGTTCTCACTCCCCATGCTGAGAAGCTGAAACCTAGATTTTATCAAACAGGCTGTGATGAGCTCTGAAAATACTGAGACATTAATAACAATTTGAAGGTGACAGACACAGACAGCATTCCTCTGCGAGCTGAGTTCACTGCAGACTTGAGGACAATCTGGAATGTCAAGTGCCTCATATTTCGAGTTCCCAAACTGTGATCATTAGACCCATCTTGGGACACAAATATAAGATAAATGGGATTAAAGGTCCATGTATTTGCTTGCATTGGATATTAGATGTTGAGCAATGAGTAAAACAAAGATTCATTGTACGATCTGCACCGGAGTCACTTTTGAAATGAGGGAAAGGAGGTCCAGGCCTTGGGAATGGCTGGGAGTCAGTGTAAATTAAAGTGAGAAGAGAAGCCGTTGCCTGCTTCTGGTGGTCAGAGTGTATCTCATGCAATACTTCCCCCACCCCCCAATTTCAAAGCATGCTGAAATAAAATTTTATTTTATTTTACTTTATTTTTGCGGTACGCGGGCCTCTCACTGTTGTGGCCTCTCCCGTTGCGGAGCACAGGCTCTGGATGCGCAGGCTCAGCGGCCATGGCTCACGGGCCCAGCCGCTCCGCGGCATGTGGGATCTTCCCAGACCGGGGCACGAACCCGTGTCCCCTGCATCGGCAGGTGGACTCTCAACCACTGCGCCACCAGGGAAGCCCTGAAATAAAAATTATTAAAGATTCCACACCAAGTTTTTTTCCCAGTGGTGATTTAAAATTCAACCCTGGAGGAGGTAGTGATGGCTGAGCTGGGTTGAAGAACGGAGGAAGAAAGTGGTAAACAGCCCTTAACACCCTTTCAGTTAGAAATGTCCCACCACAGCCAGGAGTGGGAATGGGCCCCTGTCCAACAAAGAGCTGGGGACAGAGAGGAGTGCAGGTGAGCACAGGAGAGGGGAGCAGAGGCTCAGAGGGAACAGGCCCTGCTCACCAGGCTTACAGACAAGATCAGGGCAGGGGGAATTGCAAATATCCATGCAGCATTCATGGAAATGAAAACAAAGGAGAAAATTCACTGTGGTTTGATATACCAACAGGTCAAGCTGTTTTCCTTTCTCCACATCTCTTGTCCTAATTTAATCATAATTTTCATAGCTTGGGCCATACTGTGGATATAGTTTAGCACATATATACCTTTCTTATTAAACACTCCATCCTAGGAAATTTTCCATGCTGTCACCTAGTCTTCAAAAGTATGCCAGTGAGGTTTGCACTTAAATTATTTATTCAAATACATTTCAGCCAGCTGGCTAAGTTTCACTGCGTTCCTTTGTTGACAGACGTCGTGGTGGCAGTGTATGCTGGGCTTATGGTTAGTAGATATCTGAAAAACAGAATGCTGATTCTGGAAGGCTTCTCTCTGTTGTTTGCCCTCCAGATTTGTAATCGGCTTTTGGTGCATTGATTTTACTGGGCAGTCTTCAGACTCTGGCCCCAATCTACCTTCTTTCTCATGGCTGGTCCCAAACCTCGCGAGTCACTGTGGTGATGTGATGTTATTGATACTGTCATTCCACAGTGGCAGGAAGAGTTTCTGATCCCATTTCCAGGACCAATGTGGGCAGGGAGCCACCATTGAGGGTGAGGCATCCCCATTTCTGTCACTAATTCTAAGCTCTGGACTCCCGTCCCCTCTCTGTGCTGTCATTCACAGCTGTGCACTGTTCTCATTCAGATTTGGCCCATCTGGCTCTTCCTTTCTCTTTCTTTTCCCACCACCCGTATTTCCCTATGTCTTGGGGACATATTCCAATGGCCAGATTACTCTTGCTTGGTCTTCCTAGAATATACTAGTTTCATCCTCTTATACCTCCTTTTCAATAAACCCTTAAATAACTCTCTCTCACCTACAAGATATAGTCTGGAGTCCTTGCTGGGCAGTCAGAGCTTCTTGTGTCCTAAGGACTTGAGAGCCTTCTGTTTGGAACCTCCTCTCCATCTACCCTTGGCCATTTCCTGTCCCTGAAGAGGCAGTTCACATTCTTGAGTCTTAAAAATATTCATACCTCTTGACTCAATTTCTGGAAATCTATCCTAAGGAAATAATCCAGAAAGTGAAAAAAGCTGTAATGTATACACACTCATTTCAACATTATTGTTTTTCCAATATTTATCTATTTATTTATTTAGGCTGTGCTGGGTCTTAGTTGAGGCGTGTGGGATCTTTAGTTGCATGTGGGATCTTTTAGTTGCAGCATGCAGACTTAGTTGTGGCATGTATACGGGATCTAGTTCCCCGACCAGGGGTTGAACCCGGGGCCCCCTGAATTGGGAGCACGGAGTCTTACCCACTGGACCACCAGGGAAGTCCCAACATTATTTTTAAAGCATCAAAGTATAAACAAGATAAATGTCAAATGATATGGAAACAGTTCAGTAAATGATTATATAGATCTTCTCCCTAGAATTTTAAGCCACATTAACAATGGTGATTATGACGACAATTCAGCAACAGGAAAAATGCTTATGAAATAGGGTGAAGGGACCAGAGAGTTCACATTTATGGAGCACCTACTGTGTACCAGCTCATGCTAGGTGCCTTACTCATCTCCCACAGATGAGGAAACCAACAGAGGGCTTGGATGACCTGAGGTCACACAGCTCATAGTCCCAGTTTTGCTTAATTCCAAAGCATGTTCTTTCTATGCTATAAAACACAAAACTGTATCTATGTGATACAATTCCTATTTGGAGTAACAATACTGAGGATGAATCTTTTAAAATTGTTTTCTGTGAATATTATTTAAGTTATTCAACAATTTTATTGAATGCCCATTCTACACTGACAGCTAGATGGCAAGGAGCTAGCTCCCAGGCAAGCTTAGGCTCCAAAGCCATGTCTACACATAATCTTTTACTTAACAGTTTCTCTTGCCTGGACTGTCCCTCCCCCTCCCCTACACATCCTTTAAGGCTCTACCTAAATCCTACCGCCCCCAAGAAGTCCTCCTTAACCAACCAGCCTAAGCAGCATGCACTATGAACTCTCCTTTTTTTTTTTTTTTTTTTTTTTTTTTTTGCGGTACGCGGGCGTCTCACTGTTGTGGCCTCTCCCGTTGCGGAGCACAGGCTCTGGACGCGCAGGCTCAGCGGCCATGGCTCACGGGCCCAGCCGCTCTGCGGCATGTGGGATCTTCCAGGACCGTGGCACAAACCCGTGTCCCCTGCATCGGCAGGCGGACTCTCAACCACTGCGCCACCAGGGAAGCCCATGCACTCTCCTTTGAGTCGCTATAACACATGAAACTTTCCTTAAGAAACATCAGTACACCTAGGCCGGCTTATATTTTATTAAGCGATTGTGCCTTTTCTCTGCAGCTAGACTGTAAGAGCCGCGAAAGCCAGACCTATGTCTTGTTAATGCTTCATATCCCCAGGAAGCCCTGGGTACAACTGAGGCCCATAATAGGTATTCAATATGTGTGTTGGCAAACCTTATTTGTCCCACAGTTGAGGCTGTGGGAGAGGCTCTGGCATGACACTGGTTCTTGTGCCCCCCATGAGTAGATCAGAGTTCTCTGTCGAGTTCTTCTGCCAGTTACCACCTCCACTCATTGTTATATGCCACCTTTTAAAAAACTTCTTATTTTGAAGTATAGATTCATAGGTAATTGCAAAGAAACGTGCAGGGTGGGGCCCCTGTATGCTCCACCCAGCCTCCTCTAAGGTTAACATCTTTTTAAAAAAATTTATTTATTTATTTATTTATTTTTGGCCACTTTGGGTCCTCGTTGCTGCGCGCGGGCTTCTCATTGTTGTGGCTTCCCTTGTTCTGGAACATGGGCTCTAGGCACGCGGGCTTCAGTAGTTGTGGCTCACAGGCTCTAGAGCACAGGCTCAGTAGTTGTGGCACATGGGCTTAGTTGCTCCCCGGCATGTGAGATCTTCCTGGACCAGGGATCGAACCCGTGTCCCCTGCATTGGCAGGCGGATTCTTAACCACTGCACCATGAGGGAAGCCCCAATGTTACCATCTTGTACAACAATAGTTCGGTATCAATACCAGGAAACTGACATTGGTACAATCCACAGAGCTGGTCCAGATTTCATCATCAGTTATACATGACTTTTTAAAAATAATCCATCTTAGAAATTATCTTTTTCTACTTGAGCACATTTTCTTCATATCCCTGCCTACCATAATCACTCTTGCTTCAAATCGTCATACATACTATTGCTCTGAAGTCAGAGGGCCTTCCTTGTTCTGTTCCTGGCCCTGTTCCCTGCGCCCTGAGCGCTCTTGGGCAAATTAACTAACCTCTCTGAGCTCTGGTTTTCTCCCCTGTAGAGTGATAACATCTCATGGGATTTTTTAAAAACTGTAGTGCTTAAGTTAGACACATGATCAAATAGGCACTCAGGAAATGTCAGTGTTTTCTTTCTACCCTCTTGCTACATGGAAAGCCCTCTTTTTCTCACAACTGAATGGAATCCTTTTATAAATAATGTTCAAAATTCGTCTCCTCTGACGTGTTCCAATTCCATCTCTCAGCAATCCTGCTCTGTGTATGTGTGACATTTAATTAGAATGCTGCTGATTACATGGTCCACATTCCTGTTGAATACATTTTCGTTGCTATTTTTACCTATCCACAGTATATGGTATTTGAGGACTGAGACCTCAGTGCTTTAATTTACGAGTCAACAAGCTGGATAAGAGCCTTTGTTTGGTGCCATCTGTAAAACAAGAATACCTGTATCAACCTCATAGACTTTTGTAAAAAGTAAATGAATGAATGCAGGTGAATCACTTAGGGTGGTGCCTGGCACAGACCAACTGAAAACATGGTAGCTGCTGCTGCTGGTCAGAATGACCCCTGCTCAGTTGTGTTTCTACTCAGAGATTTGTCCTTGGGCATTCGAGAGGGGATGTGTGTCTACCTGGATTTGGATTTAGATTTTTTAACAGCTGTTTATGCTTCACACTCCAAGTATAAAATGAGACCAAAAGGCTTTAAGGGCCATTCTTGCTCTGAAATTCCATTTTATTCTATCTTGCCTTCTCTCTCCTAAGTTAGGGAAGAGATTTTAATAACAGTTACCATAGTAATATCGATGATGATAACAGCTAATATTTTCTGAGTGCTTGTTATATGCCAGGCACAGTTCTAAGAACTCACTTGTGTTCACTTATCAAGTCTTCACCACAGCCCTATGAAGTAGGTTCTGTTGTTCCCGTTTTGCAGATGAGTACCCCGAGTCGCAGAGACCTTGAAACCTTGCCTAAGTGTGCACAGCTGTGAGAGCTGGAACTGAGGTTGGAAGTCAGGCTGTCTGGTTCCTGAAAATAGTTGGGATACATTTTTCCTGCTGTTAGTGTTTCCAAGAGACCAGAAATGGAAAAACATTCTGTTTATTTTTACCTATTACTCGCTGGAAGTGTGATACCCAAGCCCAGGGCAGCTTACAGTTAGGAAAGAATAGAAGCACTGACATTAAATCAGTTGGACACATTTCTCTGTTTTTCAACCCCCACCCTCAGTTAAGGTGGCAATCAGATTAGCCAAGATTGGCCGGAAAGCAGTGAGTGTATTGGAAGTGAGGGAGTTCCAAAAGGTCAGGCTACTGACAGCTACTGGTTGTCTGTGAATTCAGACACAATCTGGTCCAAACTGTCTCCCCACGGAGAATTCAGCTACTGTTTAATTCCACTTCCAGTAAAATCTGTCTGGAAACTCGGACTCTGCCTCATTCCCCAAACACATTTGTGTCAGCACCTCCTCTTGGTCTTTCGATCCCGAATCTTCCCTGGACAATGAGAGATGGGTCCTGGCCCTACAGATGTCCCCTCCACCGCACTACTGTCCCCACAGCCACATGGCGCCATTTGGTTTCCTTATCACCGATAAAACCAGACCAGGCTCTGCCTGTACGATTCCTGGCTTTAATTATCAAGGGCAAATCACTGCATCATTCAGAATAATGAAAAATTGGAAACAGCAATGGGAAATGATTAAATAAATCAGGGTCTTGTCAAAAGATGGAATAGTGAGTAGCCATTAAAATGAGGTTCTGAAAAATATTTAGTGAGACAGTAGATGCTCACAATATAAGAAGAGCATAGGTTTTAATGCTTTACTGTATGATCCCAATTTTATGTGCATATTTTCAAAAATGTATAAACACAGAAACAAAAACCAGAAGAAATACATTATAAGGTTAATAATCACAAATCGTGTGATTATAAGTGATGCTTACATTCATTTTTATTTTTTCCTATTTTACACTCGTATACATATAAGCATGTATTCCTTTTAAAATCAGAAATAAGGAAAAAGAGAAAAGGGAACCTTTATGGTTTTCTTAAAATTTTTCCCTTTGAAGTCCTGTTGACTTTTCCTTTCATGGGTTCATCAGTTCTTACCAGCTCTTTCCACCCATAGAGATCCAGCTCAGGTCTTGCCTCTTCCAGGAAGCCTTCCTGGACTCATCAAACTCCCAGAGATTTCTTCAGTTTTATGGACTTCTTAGTCTCATTGCAACACATCATCAACTTTAAATGTGGGTGGGTCTCATGTCGCCAGCTAGAGAGTAAGTTCTTTGATGGCAGAACCTATATATTTAAACTTTTTCCTCTTCCCCACCCTACCCAGCGAGTACCGTACAAAGTGCTGAAGTTCAATTCACATCAGCTGGACACAAGACCTGGTCCTCACGGGAGGTACTTGAACCTAACGCCCCTTTCTCTCTGAACTTTGTTCTGTTTCCTCCAATTCATTTGAAAGGAGTGTCAGTGCCATTAGCCTTGGGTTAAATTTTATTGTAAATTGTTTAAAAAGAATTCAGTTTGCTTTGGTAGGGACGAGCAAGTCCAGCCCTTGCCTTTACAAGGGGATTGTAAAGCTGAGAAAATAAATATGAACTATTTTAAGCAAGAAGGCATTTTTCTTGGTGAATGGGAATAATGGCATTGATGTTTATAAAAAGGAAACCAAGGTCTAGGAGAGGCGGTGACTTCCCTGGACCTCACGCTGATCAAAGGCATCACATGTCATGACAGTTTTCCTCGAGTCCTGCTGGGCTCCAAATACTGTACTGAGGTTAGAAGAAAATGAGACCCGAGGAATTTACAGTTTATCTGGTGGGGGGGGGGGGAGAAAATACCATTCACTGAAATAACAGCCTGAGCAAGCAGTGGTAGAAGATTGGGTAAGATAATATGGTACAAGGGGTATACAGAAGTTAGCTGGCAGAGGGCAAGTAATGCCTAGAGTTGGATGTCATTAATGAAGGTCTTCTAATGAGGACTCAGCACGTGCTGGGGTCTGCCAGCACCCCCCATCCCCCGCAGTGTGATGACTTCAAGACCCCCAGGACCGTGACTCTGACTTTCCTGCTCCTTTACCGTCTCCAGTTTTTGCCCTGTCCCTGTCACCTGAATATCCTTTCCTCTGCAGCTGTGGGGCTCTCCGTGGCTGAATGGCTCCCGCAGTCTGCTCCTCAGACCACCCAGCCCTTCTCACAGCTGGACTCTGACGTGGCTTCTGGCTGCTGGACAAGAGCTGTGCCAGGAGGCAGGACATGAAGACGGAACGACCCCCGCTTTTACAGGGCATCCTTTGAATGCCAAGTGGAAGGGTTGACGTGTAGTGTAATGGCGAGCCAGACAAACGGCTTAGCTGTGAAGCAAACTAAATCAAGCAAAGATTTGCTTCAAAACTACCTAGAGAATGAATTGAAGCAAGGAGACTGGCTGAGTGGCATTTACAAGACTGGATATCAGGTGTAAGGGAGGGGTCCTAGTATGGTAGCTGTGGCAAAGGAGAGCACAAGATGAACCTGAGAAATTGTTGAGGCTGTATTTTGGGGAAAGTGATGGGAGAATTAGGGGAGCCTCACTGAAGAAAGGCACATGCTGTGTGACTTTGGGCAGGGCATCTGACCTCTCTGATCCTGCTTCTTTATAAAATAACAGTACAAACCTTAGTGTTTTGTTTTGAGTATTATGCATACAAAATATGTATAAAGTTGCTTGGCCTAGTGCTTTGCACAGAGGAGGTGGTAAACCGTGGATTTTTTAGTCATTAAAGATCAGCGTGACAGAGGCTGGATCAGTGATAAGGAGAGGAAGGAATCCAAAGGAACTAATATTATATCTCAGGGGGCCTGGCAGGTGATGCTGGGTTAGAAATAGGGAACTTGGGGGAAGTGGCCTAGATGTTGAAAAGCATGATGTGTTTAGTGTTTGAGAGTTTTTGCTTGTTTCAGACCTCCAGTCGCCCCAGGTTGTGGGTAGCTCTGATCAAGCGGACAGATCAGTCGAGAAACTAGGATCAGGCAAGCAGAGCAAAGGAGAAACAGGGCTGCAGCGTGCAGGAGGTGTGAAGACAGGGTTGCTGCCGAGTGAGCGGTCCAGAGTCCACGGAGGCTGCCAGCAGTTGTGAGATCTGCCATCACGTGCTGCCAGGCAAAGAGCTGGGCCAGCGCTTCTTATCCTGGCCGCGCACCAGAACCACAGAGGATCACCCCTGGCCCCTCCTCGGAGATGCAGGACTAGCCACAGGCCAAGCCAGGAGACAGCAAACGGGGCTTAGGGGGTTGGGGGCCAGAGGGAGGGAGGGGCAGGGCAGAAGGAGCCCTGATTCCAGGCTACCCACTGCCCAAAGTCCCCCTCCCCCCCACACACCTGGAGGGGGATTGGCCCCAGTGAGCCTGGCTCCTAGCCGCAGGTGGCAGCAACCCCAGAATCCCGGGCAGGATTCCGGAACTGGAGCCAACGGTTCTCCAATAGAAACGTTCCCCGAGTCCTCCTAGGAGAATGTCCTGCAAGCACCCAGAGACCTTTTGCTAAATGCCTGTCAGCCTCTTACCGACTTTGAAATTCATGATCGCTTTCCTCCCAATCACACACTCTTTCTTCATTCAACAGATGGGTATGACTGTTTCTCCCTCCTCCTCACCACAGGTTAGACCCTGTTCAGGCTCCGGGATAGGCAGGGACAAACAGTTCTGTCCCCGGGCTTCTGCTCTCCAGGAACTTACCTTTGAGTGAGGGAGACAGAGTGTGGACACATACAAAGTATGTCAGTTGGTAAAAAGTGCTACGAAGAGGAATAGATCAGGGATAGAAAATTAAAGGAGAATGATGGTCAGGGAAGTTCTCCACAGTTAGGTGACATTTGGGCAGATGCTTTAGGGAAATGAGCATGGGAGCCTGGAGGATACAGAGGATACAGATACATTCCAGATGGGGAATATTAAGTGCAAGGGCCCTGAGGCAGGATGGTACAAGGAGGCCCCTGAGGCTGGGGCAGATGAATTATCGGGAGAGGGCAGGATGGGCCATGGGTGCAGGTTTAACCATTCTTAGAGTTTTGAAGTTGGAGGAAGCCACTGAGTGTCATTGGACACTCTGGTAATCCCGCTGATATGATTTTTTAGTAACCAGAGCAGCTGCATACATACTAGTGAAATTGGCCATATCACGTTTCCCTCTCTTTCTTAAAATAAGTATAAAAATATTAGGTAAGACAAGTCCTAGTGACAGAAGAGGATCCTTATTAAATTTACTTTTGGCATCCGTGCTTGGATATGCCAGACATGATCCCCAGAGAGTGAGAGAGGGCCCTGGTGGAGAGTGTTTCTCTCTTAGAAATAAAATGACCCATAATTTAATAGGTTCTCTTACAGGCAAATGGCGAGTTGAACTCCATATACTTCTATGTACAAACATTAAGAATAAATACCATTAGAAGCAAGACTAAAGAAATACATGAAAATATATTACTTAATCTCTCGTAACAAGGAACTGTTTTCAATTTCTTTTTAAATGTCTTCTATTCTTTGTTGTTTTTTTCCCCCTGGCCTGGTTGTGGCTACTTCGAATTCACCTTTTTCTGGTTGGAAGCTTTCTAGGGGTGCCTGTGGGTTTCTGTCACCTCCTGAACTGCTTTGGCACCCAGAGGCGGGGGTGGGGGGGAGGGGGGGCTCCTGACCAAGCCCTCTGGCTTTTTGCCTTATCAGAGAGGAGACCTTTTTTTTTGTTTTATTTTGTTTTGTTTTTGGTTTTTTTTTTTACACCTTTATTGGAGTATAATTGCTTTACAATGGTGTGTTCGTTTCTGCTTTATAACAAAGTGAATCAGTTATACATATACATATGTCCCCATATCGAGAGGAGACCTTTATTTGCTGCTTTGATTACCTACGCAGGAAGTGTGGAGCTTTTCTGACTTCTGGCTCAGATTCCAAAAAATCTCTTTAGTCATATGATCGGTCCCTTTTTAAAGTAGAGCAGCTAAGATGGTAAATAGCTTTAGGTTATTTTCCCCAATGATCCTTTCTTGTGTTTCTTTCCTTTAATCAGGACATGGTCACCTATATGGCTTCATAGTTGTCTACCCCATTCTCTTTTGAAAGTTACTGTGATTGCTTAAAAGCAAACAAAAAAGTGTTAACTTTTTCTATACTTTCCCCACCCCCCCTCAACAAGCCTATTAACTTTGCTTCCCTACCTTATTTTCCTTAAAACTGGGTGTGAAAGGGTTAAAACACAAGCAAACAAACTCCAGAGCTCAACATATCAGAACAGTTTGTAGACACTTGTATACTGGTTTCCTCATATAAAACACCCTCCTCACCCAAATGTCTCCAAGGTTCAACTATTAGAGATTATTTTTTTCAGCCTTTAAGCCTTAATGCATATACCCTCTGGAAGACTATTCATCAGCTACTAGCATCTCGTGAATTAGATTATCAGACGGGGGACTTTGAATTTTAGCAGGGGGTGGGGGGTGTGCCAATACGGGCATGTTTCTGGGATTGAAACTGTGCACCTCAGATTGGGACTTGAACCCACGTGCTGGGACTCAAACCCGACCAAAACCCACAGTCTTCCAACTGAGATCACACACCTGGTTTCAGGACTTAATGAAGCTCAGGTTCTTGATGTCTCATTGCAGAAAGAATTCAGTGAGAGACAAAGTGATAGGTAAGAAGTGGATTTATTTAGAGAGAAACACACTCCACAGACAGAGCATGGGCCATCTCAGAAGGCGAGAAAGGCGCCAGGGTATGGGGTTGTCAGTTTTTATAGGGGTGGGTAATTTCATAGGCTAATGAGTGGGAGGAGTATTCCAGCTATTTTGGGGAGGGGGCGGGGATTTCCAGGAATTGGGCCACTGCCCACTTTTTGATCCTTTTGGTCCGTCTTGGAACTGCCATAGGTGCCTGTGGATGTGTCATTTAGCTTGCTGATGTGTTACAGTGAGCATATACTGAGGCTCAAGGTCTAGTGGAAGTCAACTTGGACTCCTTTGGTTCTAATCCGTTTATGTCATGTCCTCGGGCTATGTCATTCTTTCAGGGGTTGTGCCCTGCCCCCTTCCCTCCTGTTTCAGGATCAGTGTGAACAGCATGAAGGCTTGGAGGGCCTTAGGGGATGGGCAGAGAAATGAGGCAAAGAAAGGTGAAAAGCTTTACAGAAAAGTAGTGGGTGGGGAAAACAGGAAGAAAGAGGGAGTGGACAAGGCAGCCATCCTCCGGGGCTCCGCTCCTACTGCCCCTTTCCCCTGAGCAGTAGGGTCCTCTCTCACACACCAGTGGGCAATGAGGGCCAGTGACCCTCAGAGCTCCAGCCCTGGTCTCTCCCATGAGTCTGAGCCCTCCTCACAACTACCTGGATGATCCCACCTAGATGTCCCCACTCCCCCCGGCCCCAGCTACCTCTCTCTTCTCCATTTCAGTCAAGGGGGTTGTGGCGTCTGGGCGCTGGACCGGAAAGCCCACAGTCCTCTTTTGTCCCTTCCTCCTGCTCCTCCTTTTAGAGCTCCTCAAGGCTTGCCCATTCTGCCCCTTGCTCTCCCATCTTGATAACATCACTCAGTTCAGGTATTTGCCCCTGACCTGGGGCGATTCGCTCACACAGCTCTGCCTTAAATCTCTCTGTCCAATCCCATCTTGCATGCCACCTCTGGACTGATCTTTGATGTCACCCCACTGCTCACGAGGCTCCCAGAGCTCTCGGTTAATGTAGGCAAAGCCTAAACTCTTCAGCCTGTTGTTTAAGGCTGTACTCAGTCTGGCCCCCGCCTGGTCCTCTGTATCTTTCCTTCAAGGGAGTTAGAAAGGAAAAAGGAGCCAGGGAGATGTTATCATTTAATCCTCACCACAGCCCTCTGAGAAGGAACCATTATCATCTTCATTTTTCATATGAGGAAACTTGGGTTTAGGTTAAGTAACTTATTCAAGATCAAACAATAAGAAATTGGAAGAGCTGGGATGTCAACCTAAGCCCGTCTGGCTCCAGAGCCCAAATTCTTAGCCACTGTGCTCTGGTGGCTTGCAGACTCAACGTGTGGTCCCTGGGCCGCGGCCATCAGCATCACCTGGAGTCTGGTGGGAATGCAGAGTCTCAGGCCCCACCCCTGCTCTGCTGAAGCAGAATCTGCATTTTAAAAAGCTCCCCAAATGATGAGGGTGCACTTTACAGTTTGAAGTTATAGAGGAGGAAAAAGTTTTCTGTGACCCTCTGAGGGTCCCTGGCTGGGTCTGAAGATTAAACTGACAAAGACAGATTAACGGGAGAAAAGCATATAAATTTGATTGAATTTTTACATGTGCCTGGGAGCCTTCACAAGGAGTGAAGACCCAAAGAAGTAACCAGAGCAGGAAGATTTTATACCTTTTAGACAAAGAAACAATACATTTGTGGAGAACTGACCAGACAAAGGGGTTGGGGCTATGGGTAGTGAATGGTGAGGAAAGAACTAGGAAGATAAGGGTTAGCTTAACAAGGTTTGTTTGCAGATTCCTCTGGTGACTTCTTAAAGTCTGTCTCCAGTAAAAGGAGCATTTATTTCCCCTCTTGAGGCAGAAAAGGGGGAGCCTTTCCTGCCTTTTGCTGCCACTTAATTGCCTTCAGCTCAAGACAATTTTTATGTCAAAGAGGCATATTTGGGGTTGACATATTGTGGTTTCCCTCAAAATGCACTGCCCTAGTGGTCTTTCCCTTTCCGTGTAAGCCTTCCCTAGTTCCCTAGCTAATGCCTCCCTTTCCTGATATAGTACTTAAGAACATCGTAGCCCCTAGAGGTAGATTTTGGGGTTCAAATCCTGCCACTTATTAGCTGTGTGGCTCTAGGCAGGTAACTTAACCTTTTGGTGCCTCAGCTTCCACATCTGTAAAATGGGGATAAAACAATACCTACCCCATGGAGTTATTGTAAGGGTTAAATGAGTTGATGCTTGTAAAGTATTTGAGCACTGTGTCTGGCACATAAAGAATAAAGTACCCACTGTCCTTTTCACCTCTGTGAATCCTGCCCCACGTCTTCTTGTCCTTCCTCTCCTGGGAAGCCTTCCCGCAACCAGCAGAACTCAAGGTGGTTTCTCCCTTTCCAGGTTCTATAGCAAATGGTCTGGGACTTCAATCATAGAATTGTACCTTAGGGGAAATCTCCCCTTATTTTATATATATATATATATATATTTTTTTTTTTTTTTTGCAGTACGCGGGCCTCTCACTGTTGTGGCCTCTCCCGTTGTAGAGCACAGGCTCCGGACACGGAGGCTCAGCGGCCATGGCTCACGGGTCCAGCTGCTCCGCAGCATGTGGGATCTTCCCAGACTGGGGCACAAACCTGTGTCCCCTGCATTGGCAGGCGGACTCTCAACCACTGCGCCACCAGGGAAGCCCTCCTCTTATTATATTGATGAGGAAACTGAGTCTCAAAGATCAAATGGCAGAACCAGGACTTGAACCCAGGACTTTTTAAACTCTAAAATTAGCAGTTTCCAATGTACTCCATTTATAGTAGCATATACCTTTCTGTTCCCACACAGAAGCCAATACATATGCCTTGAAAAACGACTATTAAAAGTATTCATCATGCTGCTATTTATAACAGTGAAAAATGGGGAGATGTTGATTTGAACAAATTTAAATAGATTTCTTTACCTTATGACTCTTCAGAGGCTTTAATAAGCTTATTTGCCTGCAAATCTGAAATGGGGGATTTGGTGTGCAAGGTTTCATAGATTTATTTGTCCACAGACCCTTTTTCTGATGAGTGCTTGTTAGTTACCCACTGTAACTACTCTCCTGGCGACCCTCCAACATCCAGTCCTATGGGTTCTCTCCAGTGAGCCTCTTGCTTTATCTCTTGACAGCATTTGACTCTAGTCTGTTGTGTGCGCTGGTAACGTGTCACATTTGCATTGAGGTTTGTGGAGCTGATGCTGAGGCAGGAAAGCTCAGGGATGCTGGCTTTGAGAAGGTGGTCAGGCAGTGACTGGAGGTTGAGGTCAGATTATCATTTCAGACCCACAGGCTAGTGAAGTTTGATCTTCTGGGAACGTTCTGGGGTTCTCCCTTCTTAGGCCTTCAGCTGCCCCTTGACCTTGCTCACCATAGCTGAGTAAGTGGTCAGTGGGGAAGCCACGCTAAGATGTACCAGCCAGCACCGACCAGCTAGCAGTTTGGGAAGGGCTCAGCTGCCCTGGGCTGGGGAATGCAGAGGGGAAAGCAGCCGGCGGGGTCCTGCACTGGGTGCCAGCAGGCCGGCCCTGCTCTGAGTGCTTTGCTGCATAAACTCGCTGTGGCCTCACAGCAGCCCCGTGTGCTAAGCCCAGGACACGGCACACACAGAATGTCATTACCTGCCCAACACCACACAGCTAGGAAGCAGCAGTGCCAGGATTTGGTTTGAAACCCATGTTGCTGCCCACTCTGCCTCCCCAGCCCCTGCCCTCCAAGGGTCTGAGGAGGTTGGAAAGAAAGAACAGACTAGAAGGAACCGCCAGGGTGTAGGTCGGGAAGCACCTGAAAGCAGTGCAGCTCTGCTGATAGGGGCACCTGCTCCCATCTCTTGTTCTCTGGCCTTCTCACCTCTCCCCACAGGCAGGAGAACGCCCGGGCCTCGAACGCGATGGTTTCCCACGGAGGCCCTGCATCATGGTCTCTGTGCTGGGATGGGGAGCCCCTGCACAGAGGTTTCTACCCTGAGTACCCAAAATGGGCTTGTGCTTCCTCGACCAGTTGGGGTTTCTAACAACCCTGAGCTTGTCCTCTGTCCAGGGCAGGTCCCAGCTCGCGGGCCCTTCAGAAAGGTTTGAACAAGGGACTGACAGTGGGGTTTGGGGGCCCTGATTTCTCATTTTCTCTAGTTCTCACTCCCTTAAAATGCAAAGGGCCGGTGTTCCTGTTTTAGGGAGCGTGTAGGGCACGTGCCACTGGGCATCGTGGGAAGGAGCGTGCAGACAGCCGCAGTGGGCAGAGAGAGGGCAGAAGGGCAGGTTTAAATCCTGGGCCTTGAGGCCAGGGTTCCCAGGGAGCTGTCCTGTCACAAGAAGTAGCCCTGGATGCCAGCCAGCTGGAGCCTGGACACCTTCTCCCAGGCAGAGGCAGGGAGGAGATGGGGAGACGCCAGTAGCAGCCCAGCCCAGAGAGACCGAACCCAGAGTCCGGTTTGCAGCCGAGGACTAGGTCCACAATCCTCCCTGTGCCCGGGGTGGGTGGGAGGCTGAGGGCACAGTAGTCCCTGGATATCGCAAATCTGATATCCTGTCCTCAGGGTGCCCCTTGGCTTCTCCAAGGACACGCCCATCCCCTAACAACCGAGTCTCCCCTGGAGCCCAGATCCCGGTTCCTTTCTCCTCCTGGTGGTGCCGCCCTCATGCCCTCCCCATCCTGGTCCCGGAGAGCCGCCGTGCTCGCCGCAGTAAAGCTCTTTGTGGCTCTTTGTGTGATTTAAGTAATTCCCACTAAAGTAATTCATTCTTTTCTGAATGACCCATAGGCTTGATCCTTCCAGGGCACATTTGCATTTCAAGTAAAGCATTTGTACAAACAGATTTAAGCGTTAATTGGTAGAATGAGGAGGCAATTATTTTTTCGTTTTTTGGCGGGGGGACTTTCCCAGGCCCTTCCCTGCCATCCTCTCCCCTCCCCAATGCAGGGAGGGTGCGGCTGGGATGTGCCAGGGGAGGCGTCTGCGTCAGGAGGAAGGGAGGAGATCAGTGGTTCCAACTGAAATTTTTTTACGGTGGGACCTAGACGCATCAACTTTTTATTTTCCCCAGGTTTGTTTTATTATCACTGATTTCCTAATGCTGTCATTTCACAGCACCAAAATACAAAGAAGGAGCGCATGTCAGTCTTCAGCTTTCTGAAAATGTGGTACATTATTCTTAGTTTTTTTTTCATTTTGCCCCAGACGGGTGAGAACCTCCTGGGGTGGGGGAGGGCTAGTGGTGAGAACCACTGACTGGGTGGCCCCCTGAAGCCCTCCAACTCTCAAACACCAAGGCTTTCAAACACCGCAGTCACACTGCATTAAAGATGCATTTTCAAATGTTAATAATTAATGTAGTGTTAATTTATCATAGTTTCACATAACATTCTATAATGGAAATGGCCCCAGGAGAGAAGGTGGTAAAGGAGATTGAGGACCAGAGTAGAAAAGAAGTGGGGATCAAACGAGGGGGCCGGGTAGGTGCAGCAGCCGCTCTTCCAAGCTGCATCCATCTTCCAGGACACTGGGGAAGAGTCATGGGCTGCAGGAGACCGTTGTATAGTCTTCTCCCAGAGAGAGGGAGAGAGAGCAAGAGTGTGTGTGTGTGTGTGTGTGTGTGTGTGTGAGAGAGAGAGAGAGAGAGAGAGAGAGGGTGAGTGTGAGTGGGTGTGTGTGGGAGTGTCCGTGAGAGTGTGTGTGTGTGGGAGTGTGGGGGGTGGGGGGGAGTGTGTGAGAGTGGGGGGGTGGGGGGTGGGGGAGTGTGTGAGAGTGGGGGGGGTGTGAGTGGGGGGGAAGTGTGTGAGTGTGTGTGACAGTGAGTGTGTGTGGGTGTGTGAGGAGTGAGTGTGTGTGGGGAGTATGTGAGTGTGTGTGTGACAGTGAGTGGGTATGGGTGTGTGACAGTGTGTGTGGGAGTGTGGGTGTGTGTGAGAGTGGGTGTGGGAGTGTGTGACAGTGAGTGGGTGTGGGTGTGTGGGGAGTGTATGTGTGTGACAGTGTGTGTGAGTGTGGGTGTGGGGGAGTGTGTGAGTGTGTGTATGGGGGTGTGGGGGGAGTGTGTGTGTGGCAGTGAGTGTGCGTGGGAGTGTGAGTGTGTGGGTGTGGGGGAGAGTGTGAGAGTGGGGAGGTGTGGTGTGAGTGGGTGTGTGAGTGTGGGTGTGGGGGTGAGTGTGTGCGTGCGTGTGTGTGTGCGTGTGTGTACACACGTGTGCACACGTGTGTGTTCTATGGCCTGGCTTCCTGAACAGGTGCTGGTCTGCTGGCACCTATGCCTGATTTCCAAGCAAAGACACCCAGCGGAAAAGGCAGACGTCTTGGAGTGGGGCTGGGGCTGGGGAAGCAGTGGGAAGGACCGAGGCCCTGGCGCTCTAAGGGAGGGACCCTTCTGTTTCCAGCCTGGGTCTGGTTTCTCACAAACGGCCCAACCTGGTCCCCTCGGCCTAACCAGGAGGCTTAGCTCCCCGGTGTTTCTTGTTGCCCTTGCAGGTGTATGTGGCTGCTGCGGTGCCCTGCGCCCCAGGTACAAAAGGCTGGTGGACAACATCTTCCCTGAGGATCCCGAGGTGGGTCTCGTCTCCTGCCACCAGCATGCCTCTCACCACCTTACCCCATCCAGGGCCCTGGGGGCTGCTGCGAGGGAGGGCAGGCCCCGGGACTCACTCAGACACACCAAAACCTCGGCCACGGCCCCATCGGTGACCAGAGGCAGCTGGGAGCCTGAAGAATGAGGAGCTTTGGACCGTTCTGCAGGCAGGATCCGCAGAGGGCTCTGGGAGTGTGTCTCGGTGTGCTCGGTGCTTCTGGCCACTGCTCAGCGTTCTCTTCACTCATGTCTCTCTGGGTGATAGTTCCTTGAGCCGCTAACTCAGAATGGTACTATTTCTCTGTTGTCAGGTGTGAGCATTTCCCTTCTTGGGTTTTGGCTCTGGAGCTCGTGTCCTCTCCACACTCCCTCTGGTATCTGCCAGGTGTCAAGTGGGCACAGGGGACACCTGGCTTCTTGGTTTCCAAGCTGCCACTCTACGGTCAGGCTTCATTATGGGTTATGTGGTTTCGGAAAGGGTCTGATGTACTTGACTTCTTCTCTGGAAATCAATGACCTCTTCCTGATAGGCAGTGGAGGGTCACATTTCCAACATCCTCTGGACAATTCCCTGAAAGCTGCAGAGCTGCCTTCTTCCTGTTTACTTCTCGATGTTGGATATCCAATATGTTTTAATCCTGCATTGCTTTCATTGAAGACTTGTCATCCATTCATATACACACATATACACGCACACACATATATACCTTCATGTACATACACATATGTAAATACATATAGTGTACACATGCACACACATATGTACATTTATATCACTGACTATTTTGGCTTATAGCTAGCACACTTTGGGTGAAGTTGTGAGTTCCTGGAGAGCAGGGTCTATGTTTTAATCATCTCTAGATCCCCAAAACCCACATGTGTGTGTCGCATACATTATAGGCACTCTGGTAAGTGTTGATTAAGTTGAATGACCATTTACCTTTAGACTTGAAGTCTTCTAGCCATCGCATGGCCACAGTGAGGATGATCTGTCTTTTACAGGATGGCCTGGTGAAGACCAACATGGAGAAGCTGACCTTCTACGCCCTGTCAGCTCCAGAAAAGCTCGATCGCATTGGCGCCTACCTCTCTGAGAGGCTCATCCGTGATGTGGGTCGTCATCGATATGGGTAAGTAGTATGGGAGGGTGGAGAGAGATTTGCAGAAATTATATATTTTCAGGGCAAAACATAGGGTCCTTTTATTTATTTATTTTTGGCTGCACTGGGTCTTCGTTGCTGTGCACGGGCTTTCTCTAGTTGCTGCGAGCAGGGGCTACTCTTCGTTGCGGTGCGTGAGCTTCTCATTGTGATGGCTTCTCTTGTTTCGGAACGCAGGCTCTAGGTGCACGGGCTTCAGTAGTTGTGGCACGGGGGCTCAGTAGTTGAGGCTTGCGGGCTGTAGAGCGCAGGCTCAGTAGTTGTGGCGCACGGGCTTAGTTGCTCTGCGGCACGTGGGGTCTTCCCGGACCAGGGACAGAACCTGTGTCTCCTGCATTGGCAGGCGGGTTCTTAACCACTGCGCCACCAGGGAAGTCCCAGGGTCCTTTTAAGAAATGTCAATAGACTGGATTGTTGAACAGCCTGAGAAAATGGGGACTGGGAGTGAGGAGTGGGTTCCCTGTGCTTTTCCAAAGGTAAAATGTGATGCTCTTGCCAAGATTTGGGAAGAAGGGGCTGTTGGCTTCCTAGGAGCACCTCTGTTAGCCTCCATTTACCCCCGTGTCTCTATCCAGAAGCCCTCACACACCATTGAACCCAGAATGTGCCGTTACTCTCACCAAACCCACCCTGCCTCATTCAGCTTACTCTCTTAAAAAGCAAGGAGGGACTTCCCTGGTGGTCCAGTGGTTAAGACGCCACCCTACCACTGCAGGGGGCACAGATTCCATCCCTGGTGGGGGAACTAGTAGTTGTGGCATGTGGGCTCAGTAGTTGTGGCTCGCAAGCTCTAGAGCGCAGGCTCGTTGTGGCGCATAGGCTTGTGGCGCACGGGCTTAGTTGCTCCACTAGATGTGGGACCTTCCCAGACCAGGGCTCAAACCCGTGTCGCCTGCATTGGCAGGCGGATTCTTAACCACTGTGCCACCAGGGAAGTCCCTGATCAATAGATTAAACAGCCAAATAGGTAGATTGAAATACTAAGCTACCACCTTCACTTATCAAATTGGTTTTTTTTTTAAAGTATATATAATTTCCAGTGTTAACCCAGGGATGGCAAAATGAGAGGCGTTTTCATACTTTTCTAGAATGAGTACAAATTGGTTGAAGCTTTCTAGAAAGTAATTTTGAAATATATGTCAAGAGCTTCAAAACCACTTATGCCCTTTGATCCAGAAATTCCATTTCTATTCATCTGTCCCACCATATCAATCTTATATATAATCTAACTTTACACACAGAGATGCTCGTTATGGTAATTTTTATAATACTGAAAAGATGGAAGTAACTTAAATGCCCAACTAGAGGAGAATAGTAAATTATGGTGTTTATCGCTTCAGGAAACGTTACCTAGTCAATAAAAATGGTGTTTATAAACATACTTTCCATATAATATGGAAAATGCCATAAGTAAATGAAAAATAGAATACATACTTATATACACAGTATTTAAATCAAGTTAAAAACAATAACAAATCTCAATGCCTGGAAAATACAGTAAAAATAAATATGCCAAAATATTGAGTACTCTTAATATTTTGTGAACAATGTGGCTGGGGTTTTTGGTTTCTATCTACATTTTTGTGTTTCCTAAATATTCTCTATTGAGCATGTATTACTTCCTGAAATGAAAAAAGTCAACGGCAGGACATACCGTGTTTGTTATGCTACCATCATGCCACAATCTGGAGTGGGGCTGGATGTAAAGAGAGCTCTAAGATGTCCCTGGTGGCATGGCTGTTGGAGCAAAGGGAAGGGTAGATCTAGGGCAGTTGTTCCTAAGTCCCATTGGTTCTGTTCTCTATGAAGCCTTTTATGTCCATCCTCTACTTTCCTCTGCTCCTACCTTTCTCCTGATGCAGGCTCCGGATTATGGCAGTGGCCTTGAAAATTGTCTCCCCGCTTCCCATCTTTCCTGTACTGGCCCTTCCAGATCAACACTGTGATCTTCAAAACACAGACCAAGCTATACTTTCCTGGCTTCTTTAGTGTACAATCTAAGGTCTCGGCTTGATTTCTGGGCTCCTCCATTACCTGCCCCCAACTTGCCTTTCACCCATCCGCACCTGCCACAGCTGCTCTAAACCCATTCCAGATGGACTAGCTGACGATCCCCCCCTGGCTTTCTGGCCTCTGAGCCTTTGCAGTGATCTCTCCCCTGGACCCTCTTTCCCACCCTACGACCATCCATCAGCCCCATCACCCTCCAAGGTCCCTTCCTCCTGGTGAGGAAGGTGGAGTGAGAACCAGAGTGTAAAGATCTGCATTGTGCTGACAGTGTGTAGAGGTCCACACCTCCACGGGACCCACCAGCCACGCTTACATCAAGCTATCCCCGGTATAAAAGCAAGACCGGAAACAATTCATTTCTATGGTCCCTTTCTATAATAAAATTAGGTTACACGCTCAGTAAAAAGGGCATGGATATAACGAACGTGCTGATTATATAAATCGCCTTGACATATTATAAAGCAGGCTCAAGCAGGTAAAAATGACTTTATCCTAGACTGAACCTGAAACTAATATGCAAGCGATACCATTAAACATTTAATACTAATTTTTCCTGCCCTCTCTGCAGTGATGGTTCTCTGAGTAAAAATGTCCTGTAGCCAGCAGAGCCACTCAGAAACATTCCACTGCCCTTAGAACTGCAACTCAAAATTGGTATCGTTCTGTTAAAAATAGCCATTGCAGCATCTAAGTATTTAAAGCCTTGACGGCCTCTCTGGGGGCTCTAATCATAAACATTTGGAGAAGAAAAATCTGTTAGATCTGTACTCCTGTTCTCTCTCCTCTCCCTCCCTGTCTTTCCTTACCCAATGCCACATTCATCATCATTGTCCTAATCCCTGGTGGCAGGTTTGGAAGAGTGAAATATTTACCTGCAGACAGTCTGAGGAGCTGTCTCCCTACCACCACGCAGGTGTCTGTGTTTATGGTTTGACCACGTGGACGTGAACCTTGGGTGTTGGACCCAGTGGCAGATCCACCCTCCTCTGCTCGTATGTGTTTAGCATCAAGGGTGATAACCAAACGTGGGCGGAGAGAGGATAAGATACAAATTTCAAGGTATTGCTACTCAGTGTGCGCTGTGATGGGCAGTGATGCAGAGCAGCAAAAAGTGAGAATTCTTCATATTTTTCTCCTTCCAGTTCAGCCCAACTGCTAGAACACCCCTAGAAACTGGAGAGCAAGGGAGCTAACGGCAGTGCTGGGTGAGATTCAGGGTCAGCTGACAATGACCGTGGAGCAATGACCACGTTCAGAAGGCCACATTAGAATCTGTCAGGTTCCCCAGTGCCTGGAGGATGGAGACGCCCATGCCAAAGAGGGGTGGGCTACTCCCTGAGGAGCCTGACCCTGGAGCTGCGCTGGTGGGGCTCCCGAGAGATACACTGTCCCCAGAAGGACCCTGAACCTGGTTGGAGGACGGAGCTGACCCTTCAGACAGAGATGTCACAGATTCCTACTAGATGACGAGTTGATCCTTCCCTCCCTTGGCTGAGGGCAACCCCTACTTCTGGCTGCTAAAACCCAGAAGTTTCTGTCCAGCAGTGGAGACATGACTAAATACATTCAGACTGCCCAGAATAAGAGGTTCTTCGTCAAGGTTCTTTGAGTGATTCTTGGGCAATGACTGGCTCTGCTAAAGCCGCCCCCTCTCTCTGCGTGCTGGTTCCCATCTCTGACCCTAGGTCTGCTTTCCTCTGCAACTAAGTCTGGTTCTCAGACTTTGACTGCCGGTTCCTCCTTTCCTGGAGGCTCCTAAGCCCACTCCTGACTGAGTGAAAGGTGTTCAAGCAGAAGCAGCTGCCTGTTCTGGAATTCAATTCAAGGTATTTCCTGCCTCACTCCTAAGCACAGGCCCCCCCCCACCCCTGTGTATTTTCCTCACTTGTTATAACTCACCTTCTGCTTTGGTTGGCCCATGACTCTGAGTTCCTGTTGTTATAACCTGCTAAGTAGCCTCTCCTGACCTCACTTGCTGCCTGTGAACCGCAGTCCATCCCAGATTCCCTGAGTTCTGCCTTCTTCACCTACTGGGAAGCCCTACTAGTGGATCCAAGATCCCTGGTCATCACCTGCTGCTGTGGTCCATGCCCTACTCTTGCCTCTCCCTTGGGCCCCTGTGGTGGGCTAGTTCTCACCAGCTCCTTTCTTCCCTATCCTGTTCCAACTACCCAGTCAGGCCAGTTTCTCAGACCTATTACTACACTGGACTCCTTTCAGGATACCAAGCCCAGAGCAGACCTCTGCTGAAACTAACCTGTTTGGCCCCAGTCCTGTTGAGTGGACGTTACCCTGAGAAGCCCGGGCTCTTTGAAAGTATAGACTTAATGGATGAGATGTACCCAGGAAGGTTGTAAGATAGGACCGATGCAGCGAGCAGGGGGTTCCAAAGCCCATTGACTTCGAATCTTCTGAGATACTTTGAAAAGTTCAAGTTCGCAATTATAATCCTTCCATCCTTAGTGTTGGGATCAAAGATGGGGATTGAAGGAGTGTGTATTCAGAGAACTAGGCCTTAAACTTTTTTACTTTTCTGTTTCACTTCTACCATCATTTTCACTTTCCATCAAAATTTCCTCTCTTGGTCAGTAGCCAATTTTTTTTTTTTTCTGGCTAGCAAAGGATGGTTTTCCTTATCAGGATTTTCTGGGAATATTTTTACAGGAAAGGGAAAAGCAGCAATCTAAGCTCTGGGGTTTGGGAGGCCTTCTGGTTTCTTCTCTTGCCAAACCCCACCCCGCCCCTTCCTTTCCCTCATTTAAACTCTATAAAATAATGGTGAAAGCCTTCATGCAGAAGGATGCTGGGATGATTCATAGAAGAAGAGAATTCCATGCTGCCTGCTCCCATTTCCCATCCGCCATGTTTGGTTGCCAGAATGTGTCCAGGTTTCTCCGCGGGGAAAACCTGTGCCTTTGGAAGGGCCCCGGCCCAGGCTGCTTCCCCAACCCTGCAGGAATCAGTCTGCTTCACGGCCTATACAGTGGACCCGGAACATGCCAGGCCTGGGTCTGCAAGGCACGACAGGTATCCTGAACTGTGGCTGTGACATCCTGTGAAGGGCAAGGCTATCGAGGACTGGCGGGCCCTCCAGAGCACGAGAAAACGTGGCTCCAGTTCACCAAACGAGCCCAAACACCCAATGCTGCCTTTGTATTTGAAAGACATTCTGTAGATAAGAGCATGACCAGATCCATTTGTGAATGTGCCCAGAGACAGCTATTTAATGATATTTAATAATATTAAACAATAATAATAGCTGACTCAGTTCATATAAATAAAAGAAATAAACATTTTACAAAAGTGAGAAGGAAAATTTCAGCGTAGAGGGGCTGTTTTACTTACGGTTGTTTGGTAAAGAAGTTAGGGCAAGGGTACTGAAGAAATGGTGACTGATGTCTTTAAAAAAGGACATTTAGAAAACGTCATGACTGCTGTTACTTTCATACACATGGATTTGCAAAGCTGGCTTATGTGTGAGGCAGTTCAGATGCACAATGTCTGAAACTGAGTGGCTGCCACAAGAGCTTTGTGGAGCTTTGTGTTGTGGTTTTGTAGTATCTTCAGAAATCATCCTATAGTCATGCTTCCTGTGCATTCTTTTTATTTAACCAAACTCTGTTTTAAAACAAAGACTAGCTAATCAAGAGTTTTGTACTATCTGCCTAACCTTCAAAGAGATATGATTTGGATCAAAACATAAAGAAAAAATCTTTTAATTCATCCCCTATTATATACACGGCATATAAACCTGACACTAGGCAGCTTCTTTTTTTTTTTTTTTTTTTTTGGCTGCTTCGGGTCTTAGTTGTGGCACACGGGATCTTCGTTGTGGCACACTGGGTCTTTTGTTGTGGCACGTGGGCTCAGTAGTTGCAGCGTGAGGGCTTAGTTGCCTGCAGTACATGGGATCTTAGTTCCCCGACCAGAGATCAAACCAGTGTGCCCTGCATTGGAAGGCGGATTCTTAACCACTGGACCACCAGGGAAGTCCCTCCAGGCCGCTTCTTAAAGAGAGGCCTTCTGCTACTTGCTTTGACTTAGAGGCATCAGCCTGACTCCTTAGCACCCAGGTACGTTTGGAGTTCTCTTCTCACTCTACCTTGCCTGCATTTTGTTTGTATCAGGAAGTACTTCCTGTGTTCCACATGGCTCTATGAGTAGAGGGGTCACCACCCTGTAATGGGCACATGGCCACACTCCGAGTACATGGAGCCTGCCTGATCTCCCCTCTTGCAGGATGGAGTCATGTTCAGCCCTTACTTCTCTTTCCTGTGAGGGCAGTCACTTGAGTTGCTTTGGATCGCTCAAGATTCACTTTTATTTGTGCCCTCAGGTTTCTAAAGCACTCCTAAACCTGATTATCAGATACTTGTGTTGTTTAGGGTATAAAGAGACTTGAAAATACAGTGGCTTCAGCAATATGGAAATATTTTTTCCCTCTCATGCAATAGTCCAGTCTGGGTTGGTGGGCTCCGCCCATGAGGTCATCCGGGGCTTTCACCTCTGGCCATCTATTGGCTGCCACTCTGCAGCCAGCAGGAAGAGGGAAGAGAGGACCCGGAGGACAATCCTGTCTTTCAAGCAAGCAATGCTGACGTTGCTCACATCACTCCCTCTCATTTTAATGGCAACATGGAAGTCACGTGGCCTCACCTAGCAGCAGGAGAGGCTGGGAAATGTTCCCAGTGAGCAGCCACAGCTCAGCTAAACTTCTAAATGACTAGTGAAAAGGGCAAAAATAGATTCCAGGGGAGACATTTAGCATTCTGCCCTAGACACCTAACTCCTTAATGAAAACTGTAAAGATTTTAACCAGAATAGTTTTGCAGAGTCTCCCTTATTAGAAGTTAAAAGCTAACCTTTTTCTATGAATGTCTGCCTTGCTTTCCTTTTTTTTTTTTTTTTTTTTTGCGGTACGCGGGCCTCTCACTGTTGTGGCCTCTCCCGTGGCGGAATGCAGGCTCAGCGGCCACGGCTCACGGGCCCAGCCGCTCCGCGGCATGTGGGATCTTCCCGGACCGGGGCACAAACCCGCGTCCCCTGCATGGGCAGGCGGACTCTCAACCACCGCGCCACCAGGGAAGCCCTGCCTTGCTTTCTTTAGAATGCAAATGCTTGGTATGTAGGGGATGTATCTTTCATGATGTGCCTTACCTGACCAAATGCTCATTATGTCACTATCGTGGAACAAACGTTGGGTTTGAGCTTCGATGTGTATTCCTGATTCTCAGTAGGAATTTGAGTTGTGACCTTTTTCTTGGGATTTAAGAGAGGCATTGAAGAAGACAGTAATTGGGGTTTGTCCTGCAAAGGCTAGTCTGGAAAGGACTGGGCATTTCAATTGTTTATTTTATTTTATTTTTCTGGCCGCGCTGCAAGGCTTGTGGGAGTCTTAGTTCCCCAACCAGGGATTGATCCCGGGCCATCAGCAGTGAAAGCGCAGAGTCCTAACCACTGGATCACCAGGGAATTCCCAGGATTGGGTATTTTTAGCATGGAGAAGAGAGGAACATGGTAAATGAGATCGTTGTTTCCATGTGGTTGAAGGGCTGGCAGGTAGGAGAAGGTTCAACTCTCTTTTTTGCTGCTTCTAAAAGTAGAATTGTGAATAAAGGATAGAGGTTATTAGGGTTTGCTTGAAATATAAAGAGGTGTTCATTTGGTTGTCAGAAAATGGGATGGGCAGCTCTTCACCAATGGATGTCGTGCGTTCCTAGTTTGTGAAAGTATTCACTTGGGTTTTAGTCTTTAGAATAATTAAGTGGTTAGAGACTTAGAATTGACACAGAGCACCTGCTGCATAAGGAGAAAAGAATTTTCATTCTGTGTCTGTCTTATTCTCCATGAGGTAAAAATGCTCCCTGGGCAAGCTGAGTGTCATCCAAACATAGTACCACTGTCAACCGCATTGTTTTTTTTTTTTTTAAACATTTATTTATTTATTTATTTTTGGCTGTGTTGGGTCTTCGTTTCTATGCGAGGGCTTTCGCTAGTTGCAGCGAGCAGGGCCCACTCTTCATCGCGGTGCGCGGGCCTCTCACTGTCGCGGCCTCTCATTGTGGAGCGCAGGCTCCAGACGCGCAGGCTCAGTAGTTGTGGCTCACGGGCCCAGTTGCCCCGCGGCATGTGGGATCTTCCCGGACCAGGGCTCGAACCCGTGTCCCCTGCATTGGCAGGCAGATTCTCAACCACTGCGCCACCAGGGAAGCCCAACCGCATTGTTTGATTAGTACTTCATTATAGAACTTCTGAGGTCTTCAACTACAAAAATTGCAATTTTATGTTCCTTAACATTTGCAGTTGGCTGGTCCTCAGGCCCATTTCAGATTCTTCATAAACTTTCTTCATTAAGTTCTTTGCTTCCTCCCCACTAGAGCCTCTTTCCTTCTTTGGAACCCTCGTGGGATGTCATTTTTTTGGTAACATTTCTTATTTTCCCTTTAGAGGAGATATCTGTGTATTTATCTTATCCCTCCCACTCTAGGCTCTTTAAGTTAAAGGACTTCTTCATCCTTACACCCCTGCACTGACAAGGACAGTGTCAACAAACCCGTCTTGACTTTGATGAGTAATTCTCTGACCTCACTGGGTTTGAGTTCAGAAGCTGCTCTTCTGGGCATCAGTTCTTTCTGCTTGTATTTCCTCATGAAATGGTGTACCTTGTCTGTCCTCAAGTTCTTCATGTGTAAAATAAGGGGCTGGATGAATTCATTTCTAGGCTCCCTTCCAGCTCTGCCTCATTCTGCTTCTCAGGGCTGGGCTGGAGTGAGCACTTGTTGGAACAACTGTCCAGTCGTCAGCAACCCGGGGGAGAGCTGCATTAGCTGGATGCTGCCCAGGTGGTCACTGCACTGCCATCTAGATTGCCCCAGCCACGCAGTGGGGGCGGAACAGGCACGAGGCTGAGTGATGGCAATGATGCTGCTTTCCCCAGGTACGTGTGCATCGCTATGGAGGCGCTGGACCAGCTGCTCATGGCCTGTCACTGCCAGAGCATCAACCTCTTCGTGGAGAGTTTCCTCAAGATGGTGGCCAAGCTGCTTGAGTCTGAGAAGCCCAACCTGCAGATCCTTGGCACCAACTCGGTAAGGAGGCCCAAGGGGCTTTGCAAGTGGGAATGGTGGGGAGGGGGTGTAGAACCTCTGGGTCAGCATTGTTATGATCCATTCCTATTTGGTTTCTGATTTTTCCCTTAAATAAGTTTAGGTGAGGCCCCAGTAGATGTAAAAATAGAAAAGGAGGTATTTCTTTGAGAGCAGGGGGTGCCCAGTGCCCTCAGAGCCTGGCCCCTGACTCCATGGGGCATACTTTGAAAGCTGTCCAGGTTGTGCTTCTTTCGAAGACAGAGTAAACGGATGTTCACAGGACAGAGGGATCAGATAAGTGGGAAGATCACAGGGAAGCAGGAAACAGGGCTTCTGGCTTAGTTCTGCCCTTTCCTAGCTGGGTAACCTCGAGCGGGTTATCTTTCATGAGCCTGGCTTCTCATTGATACCCTGAGTGGACTGAACTCAGTCCAAGCTTTGTAATGTAACTGGTCTCAGTACAAGTGCCTGCTATCATGAGGGCTTATAGTTTTGGGAGAGAAGAGCTATCAGATGTGTCAAGAACTCTCAGCTTTGCATGTATCTAACATACTTGAATATCCCGCTTGTTCTCTTCCATTTCTTGCTGTCTCTCTATTCCTTCCCCTTCAGGGAATACTTTCAGCTCCAGGTCTTCAAGCAGCTTGGTATTAAAAGCCCTGACATGCAACTATTTTACAGATATCACCAGGAAAAAAAAAATAAGTTTAAGGTTTGTCTTCTGAGCCTTCCCACCTGACTTTTCTGAGTGTTTATTACACAGGTCACAGCTGCTTTTCTGTTCTACTTCAGTTGATTTAACCAGAAGATAGTCTTTCAACTCTTCTTTCAAAGACCAAAACTAACAGCCTATTCCCCTCTTTCCTCTCTCTGTGAGCCAGCTGCCTTTGACAAATTACATATACAGTAGCTGAGGGTAAATTCTTTTGTCATGTTGCCCTGGCAACAGCTTCAGTTACTGTTTCACTTGCCCTGTTTAAGATAACTATAGTCTAGAAGAGAACATGTACATGGAAACTAAACCAGTCATCAATGCACCCAGAGGGTGTCTCCCCAGGGGTCGGCGGGGGAGACGTAGAAGCATGTAGCTGTCGGCGCTAGCATTCCCTACAGCACATCCTGGCCCAGGGTAGGCATTTTGTTAGCTATAGGCTTGAAAATTCAGAATCCTGCCAATTCCTAGATTCCCCATCACAGTGAATCACAGTATTAGCAAGAAAGCAGTTGACTAATGATTACCGTACTGCAGACAATGGAGATTATGTAAGGAGAGGTGATTATAAGAAAGTTGAGTCAGATAATTGCAATAGATTCAGAGTTCAGCTTCAGAGGCAGGCTTTGCTGGCGGTGTCCCTCAACCAGATGCTCTTTTCCAGCTCTCTAAGCCTGGGACCTCCTCTCTCTTTCTTTCTTCATCCTTAATGGATCTTTATCCAGCTTGTACTTGACCACCCCAAGGATTGAAGCTACGGTAAAACTTGTCAGCAAAAAGTCTGGTTTTGCTAATACCATTCCTGTACATCATATGCAGTAAAGTATAATTTTTTTAATTTAAGTGCTGCTTTCAGGTCTTTAATGAGAATATCTGAACTTGGGATGACAGTGAGAGACCAGGAAAGTCAGGGGATGAGGGGGAGCCAGAGCCAGCTAAGCTCAATTATCTGCTTAGGGATTGGCTTCTGCATACCTGCCTTATTGCCTGAGAGGTCCAAATGTGTGTCTCAGGGACAGTGCAATGACCATGTGCCCTGACTTTCTGAGGTCACTCTGTGAGGATAAACTGAAAATATTAAATATGAGAATACCGAGGTCCTTCACATAAACAGTCTAATATATTAGCCTAGTGTAAATAATAAAATTATTATGAAGGATCACGGATTTAAAGTTTGTACTTTCATCCCTACCTCACAACATATATAAAAATTAACTCAAAGTAGATTAAAGACCTAAATGTAAGAGCTAAACCTATAGATTAGAAGAAATATAGGGGTGTATCTTTATGATCTTGAATTTGGCAATGGATTCTTAGATACGACAATAAAAACAAAAGGAGCAAAAGAAAAGATAGATAATTTGACTTCTTCAAAATTAAAAACTTTTGTGCATCAGAGGACACTGTCAGGAAAGTGAAAAGACAACCACCAAATGGGGGAAAATATTTACAAGTTGTATATCTGATAAGGGTCCAGTGACCAGAATATATGAAAAACTCTTACAGCTCAACAGCAAAAAGAAAACCCAATTAAAGTGGGCAAAGGACTTGAACAGACATTCAAGAAGAAGATACACAAATGGCCAATAAGCACATGAAATGATGCTCAGCATCACTAATCGTTAAGGAAATGCAAGTCAAAAAAAACCCACAGTGAGATGCCTCTTCACACCCACCAGGATGGCTATGTTATTAAAAATCCTATAAAATGACATGTTGGTGAGGATGTGTAGAAATTGGAACCCTTGTACGTTGCTAGCAGAGATGTAAAATGATGTAGACACTGCGGAAAACGGTTGAGTGGTTCCTCCGAAAGTTAAACATATAGAATTACCATATGACTCAGCAGTTCTCTCTAGGTATATACCAGAAAGAACGGAAAATGGATACTCAAATAAATACTTGTACACCGACGTTCATAGCAGCACTGCTCACAGTAGCCAAAAGGTGCAAACAACCCAGAAGGTCACATGTTATATTTCCGTTTGGCTGAGATATCCAGAATAGGTGAGTCCATAAAGACAGAAAGCAGGTTAGTGTTTGCCAGGGTCTGGGAGGGAGAGGAACGGAAAGTGACCGATTAATGACCAAGAGGTGGGTTTCCTTTGGGGGTTTGCTTTAGTTGCAAAACATTGTGAATGTGTTGAATGCCACTGAACTGTGCACTGTAAAAGGGTTCATTTTATGTTTTGTGAACTTTACCTGAGTTTTTAAAAATTGCTCTTTCGGGCTTCCCTGGTGGCGCAGTGGTTGGGGGTCCGCCTGCTGAGGCGTGGGACGCGGGTTTGTGCCCTGGTCTGGGAGGATCCCACATGCCGCGGAGCGGTTGGGCCCGTGAACCATGGCCGCTGAGCCTGTGCGTCCGGAGCCTGTGCTCCGCAACGGGAGAGGCCACAGCAGTGAGAGGCCCGCGTACCACATACACACACACACAAAAAAAAAATTGGTCCAAATAAAAATTTCCCTAATAGTCCTCACACTGTCTTGTATTGCTGTCTTTCCCATCAGGATTCAGTAAAGATCATGTGTTTACTTTGTTTTCTGTGTCCCTTATGTCTCTTAACCAGTCGCAACCCCTCTCCTGCCCCTCTTTGTCTTTCATGATATTGACCAGGTCACCACTTTGCAGAATGCCCCACAGTCTGGGTTTGTCTGATTATTTCCTTGTGGTGTCCTTCGTTTTGCTCTCCTGTCTCTTATACTTCCTGCAGACTAGAATTAGACTTGAAGGTTTGACTGGATGCGGTTAAATACTTTGAGGCATAACACTTCACGGGGAGTGCTGGGTCCTGCACTGAGCATCCCAAAAGGACCACAAGTGTCTGGTGCCCCACTTTTATGGATGCTAAGTGCCATCCCAGGTTAGGGTAGTGACAGCTGGCTCTCTCCATTATAAAAGTACTTTTTTGTCTTTGCAGCTAGAAATCTGTGGAAACCACGCAAATAACCCATTCCTCACTCATTTTTCAGCTGATGTTTCTATCTCTGGTGGCATTTCTCCCCGTTCATTGCACCTTCTTCATACTCCCTTGACCTCCTGGCCCTGTCATCCCAGCTCTTCCCACCTGGCCCACCCTTCTGCGTTTCTATGGTGGGCTGAATAATGGTCCCCCAAGTATGTCCACATCCTAATGCCTGTAACCTGTGAATGTTACCTTACATGACAAAAGGGACTTTGAAGATATGATTAAGTTAAGGATCTTGAGATAAGGAGATTATCCTGGGTTATGCAGGTGGACCCCATGTACTCACAAAGACCTTTATAAGAGGGAAGCAGGAGGATCAGAGTCAGACAGAAGATGAGACAGAGAGGAAGAGATTTGAAGATGCTCCTCTGATGGCCATGAAGATGGAGGAAGGGGGCCAGGAGCCAAAGGATGTAGGTGGCTTCTGGAAGCTAGAAAGGCCAAGGAAACAGATGCTTCTCTGGAAGCATCCAGAAGGAATGCAACCCTGCAGACCCATTTTAGACTTCTGATCTCCAGAACTGCAAGGTAATACATTTGTGTTGTTTTAGGCCACTAAATCGTGGTGATTTATTACGGCAGCAATAGGAAACTAATAGAGTTTCCTTCATTGATTCTTTTTCTGCATGTCCCCATGAAATGTCTGTGGTCTCCAAGGTTGCTGCTCTGTCCTCTTCTCACTCCATATGCTCCCTCTGGACAATTTTATCAACTCTTGTGGTTGCAACTTGTCATCTATAGACTAGAAATTCTCTCATCTTCCACACCACGACAGAAATCAGCACTGCTGGAGACCAGCAGCCTAGAAGTGGGTTCCATGAAGGGAGGTCAGGGCAGAACTGTGATGCCAGTGGAAGAGCTCAGGTCACGGGGGTCAGCGCCAGCAAATGATGGGGATCTTAGAGCAGAGGCAGCCAGTGCTTCCCTAGGTCCGTGCTTCCCAAGTGCAGGCCTTGGAGGCTGGCTAGCACGTGGGACTACTTGGGACCAGAGTGATCACCTTCTCAGGCAGTGAGACTGGGCTTTCCCAGGAGTTTTTAAAACCACAGTCAGTTTTGCAAAGAATCTTGAAGGAGGAAAGATGTAATATGGGTAGACAGGGGAGGATGTCCTAGGTCTAGGGAATCACTATGCCCAGGTTGGCAGGCGATTTGCAGGGCACGATCATGTCACAGTAGGACTGTTCCTCTGGCTTTAGTGAAGACTGCTCCCGGGAGTTGCTATAAACAAGAGCAGTTGGGAGAACGGGGTAGGGGGTGTTAAAGTCAAAACCATGTGGTTTACAAGGTCTTTTCCAGCTAGGGTTCATCTTAGTGCAACAGAACAACCATTCCCATTTTTCCTTATGTAGGTTAACACAACGAAAAGGCCTGCAGTCCTACCATGAAAGAGTTGGGGTTCTCTCTATGCCCAGTATTTTATTTTTTGGCCGTGCTGAGCGGCACATGGGATCTTAGTTCCCCGACCAGGTATCGAACCCGCGGCCCCTGCAGTGGCAGTGTGGAGTCTTAACCACTGGACCACCAGGGAATCCCTCTGCCCAGTATTTTACACTGTGGTTCTATTGTTGATGGCAGGGAGTTGGGTTCAGAATGCCCATCTACAGAAGAGAGAAAGGCTGACTTCTTCTTCGAGAGACTTGGCTAGTGCTGAAGTGAGGCCAACCAGCTCAGCTTCTTCTCCAGACCCAGGGAGAGCTGGTTTTGCAATGTCAATATTTGGAGCTCGCTTTCTCTCTATTGACCCAGCCCCTTAGTAACTCTCAGTTTTCACACAACCGTGTCTCCTTCCTGCTTGTGCCAGAGCGTTGGTAATCTCCTCCAGCAAACTTGGCACCCTTTGTTGTATATGAAGAGCTGAAACTTTGGTCTTGGAAGGGTGACCCTAGTGGTGCCCTTGGCCTTTGAAGTGTCACATCTTCACAGTCTCCAGTTTGTTGCTATGGAGACCTTCCTCATCATTGCAATATCTTAAAAAAATAAAACAAAAAAACCCCCAACTTTATTCTTTCACGATCTTGTGCATTAGGCAATTAGCATTTTAACAAAAGCCATTTGTAAAGTATGACCTAACAATGGTAGGGGTGAAGCAGCCAGGAAGTTCCTGCTGTATCAAGTGTTTAAAACATCAGTGAGTCACACAGGTAAATGGGCCCAGTGAAAACGTATGGAGTGTTGACAGCAAGCCAGAAGTCCACTGGGGGAAAAATGAGGTGATAACTGTTAACTCTGATGGGCTGGTCATACCAAGCCCATGAGGCAGCTGCTCTTGCTGGCCCCGTTGTACAGATGGGGTGACCGAAGCATGGGGAGCTTCAGAAACGTGCCTCCTATCAGCCTCCTACCAAGTGGGAGGTGGGATTCAGAAATGCATTCTGGCTCCAAACCCCTTCTCATAATCCTAACGCTGTTCTGCCTCTAATAGGAGGGATGAAGGCTCTATTTTATTTTATTTTATTGTTTTGCGGTACGCGGGCCTCTCACTGTTGTGGCCTCTTCCGCTGCGGAGCACAGGCTCCGGACGCGCAGGCCCAGCGGCCATGGCTCACGGGCCCAGCCGCTCCGCGGCATGTGGGATCTTCCCGGACCGGGGCACGAACCCGTGTCCCCTGCATTGGCAGGCGGACTCTCAACCACTGCGCCACCAGGGAAGCCCCGAAGGCTCTGTTTTAAACCCTAGAGTCTCAACCCCATCTCAGCCAGGTTTGGGCATGTTTCCCAAGTGGACTCCTACAGTGGGTGTGGTCCCATGACCAGGTCCCCCGGATTTGATCCTCTGAACCACAATTACCAAAGTTTCCATTTTGGCCTCCTCCTGTCAGCCCTGGAGGACTCAGGAGCAGCTTGAGGTGGGCTCCCTCGGAGCTGCCCCCATGGGGCTACTGCAGGCCAACGTTCCCTGACCAGGTCCTCTGGGCAGGTCGTCTGTGCTGTCGTAGTTTCAGACTCAGGGAAGGGAAGCTCCTCCTGACAAGCTATCAAACCAAGGGTTCCCAAGGATGCTCAGAGATCCTGGTACCAAATGTTGCCTCTCTTATTAGCCCTGGTGCCACCCGTAATGTAATAAACGGGGTTCAGTCCCTCTGGATGGCATCGAGTGCAGCCTCATCACCAGATCTCGTAACAGAGCAAGAGTCCCAGAGAGCGAGGCGACGGCCTGGCTGGTCGACAGCCTGAGCCTGGAGGCTGCAGCCTCCCGGGCCTCAGAGATGGACCCCTTGGTTCAACCCCAAGCCACCCCAGTTCAAAGGAGGTGGCCATCTCTCCAGCCTTGACTGGCCTCCGTTACCAAGGACAGGAGGAGGCCAGAATATACTGCTTAAGCTTTCTTCCTCCTAGCCTGCCTCGGATCATTTCCACAGCTACTGGTCCAGCTTTCCAGTAAAAGAACGAAGGACGTGGGGTCTGTAGATGCCCTGCCCCAGAATCTCCAGGGTAGGAGTTGGTGGGGCGGGGGCGGGGGGGGGTTGTTCCGAATGCAGATGCCTAGGTCCTACCCACAGAGAGTCTTGTTCAACAGGCCTGGGGTGGCTCAAAAGTCTACATTGTCAACAAGCTCCCCAGGTCATTCTGATACACAGTAAAATTTAAAAACCACTGGTGGAGGGCAGAGAGCATCAAAGTATCAGAATTCTCAGATTTGAGCCCCAGCTCCACTTGTCACAAGCGGGTTGACCTGAAATAATTCAGCGGCTCCCTTAGAGCTTCAGTTTCCTCATCTTCACAATGGGAGCAGTATCGCTCCTATTATACTCGCTGGTTTGCCAAAAATTATGTCAGGTAATGGATGTTTCAGTAGGCTGGAAGATGGTCCCCCAAAAGATGTCCACGTGCCAATCCCTGGAACCTGCGGATGTCACCTGATACGGAAACAGGGTCTCTGCGGATGTGACCAAGTTAAGGATCTTGGGATGGAGAGATTATCCTGGATTATCCGGGTTGGCCCTAAATGCAATCACAAGGGTCTTAGAAGAGAGAAGCAGGGGGAGATTGGACACAAAGGAGGAAACAATATGCAGACAGAGGCAGAGACTGGGGGCATGCAGCCCCGGGAAACTAACATGATGCCTGAGCGGCAAGTGCCATAGAAATATTTAATGTTGTCATTTCTCAGAATATAGGCGTTAACTCCTTTCGCAGAGTGCTGCCATCCACACGTGGCGTTAGAGATGGGGCACGGGGCCTGGTGTGGCTCCTCCAGACACAAACTCCCGTGTCTATAAATAGCTTCTTCAAGGAATATTTTGAAGGCTCCCAACGGAACAAAGTGTGAGTCAAAACAAAGCAACATGCTTCACAATAACCATATTCGAAATTGTTTTTCTAATGAAGTGGAGCGGCAGGCGCGTGGAGAGTGGAGTGCTGTCTGTGAAGCAGTGTCTTGAATGTATTTGTACATCGCCCCGCAGACGCTCGTTCCACGACTGTGCGTTGCTGAGTCCTGGGACCGGAAAAAGTTTAAGCCTCTTAGAACTAGGAACCTCACTTACAGTAAGCCTTGAATTCACTCAGTTCCTGTTATCCCAGGAACTCAGGGAGCTTTTCTTAATTATCTCCACTTCATTCACATTCCTAGGAGGTGATATATGCACGTTAAAGAGATGAAAACAAATGCTCGGCCACATCTTCCCGGTTTTGCTGTGCCGGCTGCCCAGAGCTCCCATCGAGCCCCACCTCCTTGTCTCTCGGTGCTGGGCTCTGTCCCATCCTATTGCACTAACTGAACTTCGGTTCCCGAAGGGTGCTTCAGGGGGCTTGGCCCTCATCTTCCAACTTCCCTGCCTTCTGCCACCGTCCTCAACTCCCACCCTCGGGCATCAGGGTGGCTGTTAACTCATTTCCTTCTTTCCATATTCACACCTGCCCCCGGCACCCTGCATGGCCACCTGCATGGTTCACGCTGCCCATCTGGGCTCCTCCTCTGTGATTGTCTGGCTGGAAAGGACAAGGGTCACATTGCACCAGGGCCGAGGACCGGAGTTGATGAGCAGACCATTAAAGACCCCTATCACCATGCTCACTGCAGCGCAGAGCCCTGAGCATTCCTCCGGGCAGGCTCTGCATACATCCCTCGCTTAACCCTGGTGACACCCCGTGGCATAGGCCCCATCACCCCCACTTTTCAGATGAGGAAACAGTGGCTCAGAAGTTAAACGATGTCCACAGGCACACAGGTGACAAGAAGCAGAGTGAGGACACGGCTGTCTGACTGTGGGCCCGGCAGATGTAGGCGAGTATAGTCCACTTAAATAGAGCACCATTTAAAATCGAAAATTGAGAAGGAGACTCAAAACTAAGTTTCCAGGGAAGAAGACTCTAGAAGAGTAAAAATCTGGGGATGCAGAGAGTCACGAGAGAAAAGAGTGAGGGAATTTTCCAGTGAGCTTAGCAGCTGTGGCTGGCCCAGCTAGGGGAGATTCAGGAGTGACTGCTGGGCCGGCCTAGAAAAAAGCCTCTGTAGTTCTAGGAAAGGAATCCCCATGCGTGTTTTCTACCCTGCGTTACCTCTGTGGCTATCACAGAATGTTCCATTTTTTAAAAATTGGGGCTTCCCTGGTGGTGCACTCGTTCATGGGTTTGAGCCCTGGTCCAGGAAGACCCACATGCTGCAGAGCAACTAAGCCCTGCATGCCACAACTACTGAAGCCCACATGCCACAGCTACTGAGCCTGCACTCGAGAGCTGGCGAGCCACAACTACTGAGCCTGTGTGCCGCAAACACTGAAGCCCCCGCACCTAGAGCCCGTGCTCCGCAACAAGAGGAGCCACTGCAATGAGAAGCCCACGTACTACAACTAAGAGTAGCCCCCGCTCACCGCAGCTAGAGAAAGCCTGCACACAGCAACGAAGACCCAATGCAGCCAATATAAATAAATAAAATTAATTAATTAAAAGAAATTGATTGTAATCTCCACTTTAACCTTGCAGCCAGGGCGTCGTAGTCGAAATCTTCAGCAGCCTGTATGGTGCGGAAAACAGTCAGAGCAGACTGGGCGTGAACAGGACTCCGGCCATGCCACCTGACGCGCCACCAGTCCTCGAGGTTCCACAGCACTGGAGGAAGGGGAAAGTCAAGGTTGAAAGTGAAGAGGCTTGGGAATTCCCTGGCGGGCCAGTGGTTAGGACTCCATGCTTTCACTGCCGAGGATGGGGGTTCGATCCCTGCTCAGGGAAGTAGGATCCTGCAAGCCACGTGGCACAGCCAAAAAAAAAAAAGTGAAGAGGCTTGATGTCACATCCACAGAGATCAGGAATCGTTCCATGAAGTATCAGCGTGGGGAGCGGGGCCAGAGGGAAGGGAGGCCGCCAGGTTGCCTGTCAGGGATCCTGCTGCGTTTCTCAAGCGTGAGCCTCAGACCATCTAACAGGTGAATCTCCTCCAGTGCTGACTCAGCACGTCTGGGGCTTGTGGCAGATATCTGCATGGTCACGGAGACCCCTCGACTCTGTTGTACCGCAGTGTTTGGAAACCAGTGGCCTCACTCCTGCAGCCCTCTTACAAATGCCAGACTAAGGTCCCCTCTGGCGGCTTCTTCATCCTCTGTTTGTTCTCCCTGACAATATCCACCACCCTCGCCTCCCCAGAGCAACTCTCCTGGGTCATTTGGCCTGAGGCGCTAGAGGAAGCCAGGAGCAGGAACAGAGCTGGAGGTTTTCTGGGCAGAGCTCTGTTGGAGAGGCTCGTGGTTGAGACCTGGGTTTCTCCTGCAGGACCCTGGGCAATTATGTAACATTTGTGGGTCTCAGTCTCTCTGTAAAATGAGAATAATAATATCTCTCTAACTTAGAGTCATTTTAAGAAACAAAAGAGCTGATGTATGTCAGATGCTTAGGGTAGTACCTGATACATATATGTTCTGAACATCATTGCTATTAGCCCATAAACTCCTACACCAGTGACCATGAAGTCTGATTATTCATTCTCCTGACATACATTTGGGTTTACACAGTCACTATATATTGGGGACAAAGTCTTTGTTTGACTGTTTCTCCTTTATTACTGGCCTCCTTTCTTTTTCAGTCTTGTTTTGATTATTCTGAAATGCGTGCACTCTCGCATACACGTAGTCTTATCTTAAGCTGCCTCGTCATATTTGAAGTAGATATAGCATCGATAAAAAAATAAAGAAATGTCGTGAATGAAGACTGGGCTGCTTATTTCACACATGGGAAAACCAAGACAGAAGAGAAGTCAAATGTCCCACTCAAAGGTCACCCCACCAGTTAGAGGTAGATCTGCGGTTAGAAGCGCATAGCTGCATGAGCCCTCTCAGTGGATGGACCAAGCCAGGCTTTGGCCGTGGGGAGTGCAGCCTGGGAACATCCTGTTGGTGGTTAAGAGCAGCAGTGCACCCAAATTTAATTTCAGCCTCGGTGTCAGCCTAAGTCTGTGTGCTAGCCCGTGGGGCTTAGGAAGATCACGTAGCCAAAGGCCAGCTCTATCGTTGTTTCTGGAACTCCTGAACTTGGGTCTAATCAATGATCTTGTGATCACATGGATTACCACTATGCCTCTTCTGCATAACCCCGTCAATGAGGCAAGCAATGTCATTTGGGTTTATTGCTAATATCAGAATACTTCCACATATATGTGTGCATTTTAGATGTAACTTAGAAGGGAAGATTTCCTTATCTGCTTTGCATGTTGAGGTTTTATGATTCAGCAGAAAATGAATGCGTATTTATTACTGCAAGAACCAAACACTGTAATAGTAAGGATGCTTGTGGAAGTTGCTAATTTTCACCCCCAAAAAAGTTATTAACAACTTTTAAGTAGTTAGATGGAGAAACAGGTTGACAATTGATACTCAATATTCTGAGTGCGCTGATGAGATGATTTTAGGAATAACAGTATGTCCTCTTTGAACCAACGAAGGTTTGTAAAAATTATATAATAATACAAGGCAGAATAGTGGAGAATGTAGTCTAAGTTTAGTCCGTTTAGAGTTGTTTGTGGTATTAAATTCATAACATTAAACAAAATAACCTATAAAAATTATATTTAACTTTTAGTAATTTAACTCCACGCAGTCTGTGATTCTTGCTTCTCTGAGAGACTCATTTGAAATCAAGTCCCTATTTAGAGCTGCAAATGTGCAGCCTGGTGATGACAGAAGGAATCTAGCGGCTGAGAATGCTGAGCAAGGCTTAATGAACCGAAATTGCAAACGTTGAAAGTGTACTCAAAATTTTAACAATAAAGCGTAATTACGGTTTTAAATCAAATTTCAGCACTGTCCTGGTTTCCCAGAATGCATTCTAGGGTGGTGCTCTGTGCTTTGGCCTTGGCTTTTGCTCAGTTTCCAGCGTTATTCCTCACAGCCTTCAGCCTGTATGTTTGGGGCAGCTCTGGATGTAAATGGGAGGAGGAACTTAAGTGACTGAGCCCCTTCTCTTTCTCTTCTCTTCCATCCTCTGCTCACCCAGCAGGGGAGGGCTGAGAAGGGCCAGGGGTTCTGCTTTTGTTGTGTAGAAAGGAAAGGAGAACTCAGAAACTCAGATTTCCCGAGTGTGCTCTGGGAGGTGGACTATAGCCAGATCCTGAGATGCATGGTTCCTAAGATGTGTTTTCTTGTGGCTTTACTATGGCAAAGGGCCTGGGGGATGCCAGGTCCCCGAGGCCAAAGGCGAGGAGCATGGCGGGTCACCTCACGATGCATTTCCCCTCTCCCCCCACACAGTTTGTGAAGTTTGCCAACATAGAGGAGGACACCCCATCCTACCATCGGAGCTACGATTTCTTCGTGTCTCGCTTCAGTGAAATGTGCCACTCTGGCCATGAAGACTTGGAGATCAAGACTAAGTGAGTATAAGGGAAGTTGAGGAGGCTGTGCCTCTAATGGCAGAGGCATTGATGGTCCTGCAGAGCTCCCAGCCCGGACTGCGTGTCTGATTTCACTGGCGTTTACCGAGGCTCTGATGTTGCTGGTGGGGAAGGGGCACCTGGCGGGACTTAGATGGATGCGTGGGCAGAGCTAGGCTCCCAGCACATGCTTTCTAAAGGAACAGCCTCTGGGGACAGAAAACAGGGTGGGACCTAAGGTGACGGTCCTCTGAGCCCAATTTGAGAGCCAGCAACACACACATGTACACACCTGTGCTCTCTTTGTTCAGAAGTACATGCCTTTATACACCCTAGAAACACTCCCACTCACCACTCTCCATCAAAATATACACCCACATATAAAAAGCTGAAGTCCTCACACTGGCTGATCCCTGCCACCCTCCTGAGTTTATCTCCTCCACTCTCCCCTCCTCATTCCCCTTCGGCCACACAGGCCTCCGTGCTGCCTTGGAAACACACCTGCCACAGTGCCTTTGCACAGTCTGTTCCTGTGCCTGGGATGCTTCCTCTGTGGAGCTGTACAGCTCACTCCTTCACCTCCTTCAAGGCTTTGCTCAAGTGTCCCCTTGTCAACAACGCCTTCCCCTGACCCTCCCCTTCTCCCTCACCCGGCTCTGTTTTTATTTCCCCATAGCACTCATCCCCTTCAAACATGTTCCATAATTTACATATGTTTCTCATTCATTGTCTGTCTCTCCCCACTAGAATGTAAGCTCTGTGAGGACAGGAGTCATTGTTTTGTTCTCTGACGCATCCCAAGTGCTAAGACAGTGCCTGGAGAGCAGCAGGCACTCACGACATACTTGTTGAGTAAGTGAATGAAGGAAAGGATGCTTTTCAGATAAACATCTTGAATTACAGAACACACTTTTACACACACATACTCACACTCACAAAAAAACTTACAGAAGTACACTCATTGACATAGAAATTAACCCCCTCAATGAAATCACAAAGAAATTCACACAAATATATGCTGATACCGATAGATAAAGGATGAGAAGTAAACCACTGCCTACAAAGAGTGCTTATCAACCTGGGGAGGCAAAATGAAACACAGGAAAAGGAGGAGGAAGGAGGGAAAAGGGCTGAGCTGTCCTTACCAGGCAAAGCTGCAGGAGTCGGAGAAGGAAGGGACTGGGGGCTGAGGCTGGGTGGCCGACATGCCCACGGGAGACTGGGTCTCCATGGCTTTGTTCCAGAGCTCAGCCCCTGGCTTCTTCCTGCATCACGTCAGCACCGCAGTGGGCCCGAGTGCACGTGATACGCAATGGCACGGTCCGGGAGCCCTGTGTGCCCCTAAACTACAGCTTCCTCACCACGGCTGCTGGTCTGGGTCGGAGAAACAGGACGTGAACCCCTCCATCCCCCAGGCTGCCTGTTCCCAAAGCTTCCAAGCTGTGAAACGGCTCCGGGGCAGGACCCTGTGTGACTGATGGCAGTGTCCCTGCTCCCCAGTCTCGCCTGTCTTGGACCAGCCAGGGGCTCCCTGGGGCTGTGCTGCTGCAGTGCCTCTGTGGGGCCAGGGGGGTCACGGGAGGAAGGAGCCCCCGTCTCCCCAGCGCTGGTTCCCTCAGCAGCTACCTCGCTCCAGAACGGCTGTGAAGAGGCAGAAGGGGCTGGAGCAGGTGGGGTGTGTCCAGAAGCAGGTGATGGGGAAGGGGGGGACTGTGACCAGGTGTGGCTGTAACAGGTGCGGACCGCAGGTAGAGCCAAGCTCCAGGAGGGGAGGGGACACTCGTCATGCCGTTCTACACACACTCACACACATACTCACACACATAAGCACACAACTGCATACACAACCACATGTGAACACACATACAGTGGCCTGCGGAACTGCACACACACACACAGTCACATACACTGACTGTATGACACACATACATAACCACAATCTCACACAAACCACACACTCATACACGTACAACTGCACACACACACTCCACAGCAGGGGACGAGGCACAGAAGCAGACACGGTCGCACCGTGTCCTGATGGTGTGGGGAGCGACTGAAGGTCAGGAGAAGGGTGCTGAGGTTTGCTTCTGGCCACCGGGCGGTGCCATCAGCACCCACAGCCTGGCACCTGCCACCCATGGAAGCAAGGCTGCCGGGGTGAGAGGAGTTTCTCCCTTTGTCTTGTCTCCCATCCATAACCTCCCTGCACCCCTCCCCTTCTCCCTGAGCTCTCCCCTGGTCCTTCGCAGCCTTTGCAGAGCCCAGAGCTCCTTTCCAAGAACTACCCTTGGGTCTCATGAATAGGTGTGTGTGTGTGTGTGTGTGTGTGTGTGTAGTCCCCTTGGGTTCAGAGACTTCCCAGCCCCTTGCACGTGGGCAGGCCTCCACCGAGCCCATTATAAGGAACAGTAAGAGGATGCTTCTCCCCCAGGCCTGATCAGCCAGCTCTGGGCATCATGGAATGAAATGTGTACCTATGTGGAAGGGATTCTGGGGAGATTGAAAGAGTGAAGAAAAATTAATTCAGTCACACATAAGGAAGCCCTGGGCAGAAAAGTTTCCATCCCCTGGGCCTGGTCTCCTGCCAGCCAGGCTCTCTTGGGTGGGACATGAGTCCAGCACGTCTGGGGTTTATTTCTGTAGTGCACTAGGGAGCGCCTTTAACCTGGAGCCAGGAACAGTTAGCAGAATTGTATTACAGTTACTTCGTCCTCAGGTCAGCTCAGGGTGCTGACTTGGTTCAGGATTAGGGTAGCTAAGTGTTTGCCCAGGGAATCCTTGTCCATTGCCAGCAGCCCTGGGCCAGGGCCAGGGGATGATGGTGCATTAGGCATCTCTCACCACCCGGTTATGGTCTCCGCGTAAAGCTCAGGGTAGCGCCGTGGTAACAGCACTTAAAACTGAAAAAAAAGTAAAAAAAAAAAAAAAAAAAAAAAACTGAAGCTGAAATGACAAATGGCAACTAAATATTTAGAAAAACTGCTCAACTCCAACAATCATCAAAAGGATACGAAGTGAAATCGCTACAAGATACGAGGATTCTTCTGAGCCACAAAATTAGAGCAGATGTTTAGAATGAGATCCCTAGTGTGAGGCAGGCACAGTGAGGACGGTATTCTCCTGCAGCTTGTGCACTGGGCGTGGGGAGAGGAATCTGCCAAAACTGGGAGCCCTTCATTCCTTCCCTTTCGATTCAGTCATTCTCCTCATGGCAATGATTTGGAAGGTAGTCAAGTACTTTGTACAGCGATGTCCATTGCAGCATTATTACAGAAGCAGATTTAGAAACAACTTAAATGACCAATAGGCGACTAGTTCAGAAAGTTCTTTTAACAGTGTAGCACATAACCATTCAACGTGTCTGCGAATGAATGATGCAGGGAAATGCTTGTGATAGAATGCTATAGGTGAAAAACGCCAATGCAAACTACATATGCAGCAGGTTCTTGATCCTGTTCTACGTTTATACATAGAAGAAAGGAAAGACACCAAAATGCCAATGATAATTATCTTTGAGCGGCGATGGCAGGGGAAATCATCGTTACACTTTTCTATAATTAGCATGTATTATGTTATAATCAGGAAAAAAAAAAGGTTTGGTTAAAAAAAGGAACTTCAGGTTGAAATAAATGGCCGGTAAAGAGGGCCGCCTCCTGCAGGGCTGTGCTGATCCCTGAGTCAGCAGAGTGGGAACTGGGGATGTGCAAAAGGGGTCTCCTCTGTGCTCTTACTCATTTCCCCTCTGCTTTCTCAACCAGCTTAGTCCCAGCCAAGACCTCTTTGTGCCTGAGAGCCTGACAGCTCTGTGCCTCCCCCTCCAGATCCCCTCCCCCTCCAGATCCCCTCCCCCTGTAAGTTGCTCACAGCCCTGGTTTCTGCCTCATCTGTTCTTGGCAGCACTTTGAGCTCTTAAATCTTGGGCTCAAGCTAGAGAAAACCCAGCTGGGTATTAAAGAGTCTGGAGAAACTGGGCACCCTAGGGATGAAGCCCGGGTGGTACGGGGCAAGGGCTGTCTGGGAATCTCCAAGACAAGTCAGAAGACGTGGCCTTCGTGCTCAAATCCACCAGCACAAGAAGGCGGCCAGCCAGGAGGCCAAGTCACATGAAGAGTAGAAGGTGGGCTCTGTTCTGCCTTTTGAGGGACGAGTGCATCCCTAATCCCCTCGCTGTACTCCTCTCCTTGTCACAGAAGCTGGACTTGTCAGGGCTTGGAGACTTCATGGCCCCATGTCTCCCTTTTCCTTACAGAATCCGAATGTCAGGTATCAAAGGTCTACAAGGGGTGGTGAGGAAGACCGTGAATGATGAACTGCAGGCTAATATCTGGGACCCACAGCACATGGACAAGATCGTCCCATCCCTGCTTTTCAATCTGCAACACGTGGAGGAGGCAGAGAGGTGAGCAGGAGAGGGGGGAGCTTGCACGCGGCCCTGCAGCCCTCCCAGGGCACTTGGCAACCACACGGCTGGGTTGGTTGGTAAAACCCAGCCCCAAAGTCAGGGCTCTTGGCTTTTGTGGCTTGTTCTGCAGTGAGTCCAAAGCTGCTTCCCTAGGAGCCTTGGCTCTGGCCTTCTACCAGCCTGCTGTACCCCTTAAGGTCTGCATTCCTGAAGGAGAAACAGTAATGGTGCTGGGCTCCCTGGGGTAAGTGTGTGCTGAACACAAAGAACCAAGAGTCGGGTTCCCTTGGTCTTTCTAGAAGCAGCAGGCCAAGGAGGTTTTTAAATGCCTTTCATGGTTCCAGTTGCCGAGGAGGACCTTTCTTCTCTCTCACTTCCTAGTGGGGTTCTAGTCCCTTAGAAATGCCCACTTGACCAGCCAGCAGCCACTTGACACGAGTTACAGATACTGGGTCTTAATCTGGGAAGCCCCAGACATGGATTCATCCTGTCTCTGCCCCTCACTCTTCCCCTCTGTGAAGTGGGATGGAGGGAGAGTTTCACGGTGCTGTCCACGTCGGCTGGGCATGACGCCGATTGAAGATATCGTGGGTTCCCCACTTTCTGTCAGTTGAGCCTGCGCTGCTAGAGCCGGTTGGGAAATTTAGTGTGCCCTCTGGTGGTTGTTCCTGGAATAGCATTTCACTGACAAGCTCCCTAGTGGTGTCAGGTGGAGGTGGGTGGGTACCACTGAGTCGCACCTAACTAAGCCAACACCCGTGCCTTTCCCACTTTTTCCCCTCCTTCCTCTCTCCCCTTTTTTTCTGCTTTCTCCAACTCTGTCGGCCTCCCTCTCTCTTATCTCATCTGTCGTTCCTTCCAAAGCCTTGGGGGCATGGAGACACTCGTGGTCTGCACCTCCCCAGGCCCATGGTGCTCAGGGCATCTATCCTTCCCACAGAGGCACATCAGGCCTGTCCCTAGGATGTCCAGAAAAAGAACTTTATCCCTCCTCCCACAATCTTCCTCCACTGTGGGCTTCCTTACCCCCATTTAACTTCTGACAGCCTCAACACCTCCCCTGTGACCTAGTGCAGCCCACGTCAAATTCCTGCTTGTCCTACTGGGACCATTTGCGTGAGGGAAGCACAGAAGGCCTGCACAAAGCGACGCCCAGCTGTGCATTCCATCCCTCACCCGTGGGCTGTGTGTTTCCACAGCCGGTCCCCCTCCCCCCTCCAAGCACCAGAGAAGGAGAAGGAGAACCCTGCAGAGCTGGCTGAGAGGTGCCTTCGGGAACTGCTGGGCCGGGCTGCCTTTGGCAACATCAAAAACGCCATCAAGCCTGTTCTCGTGTGAGTGTTCCCCTTCCCCACCCACCCGCCTTCAGCTTTGAACAGTTTCAGGTCCGGCACCTCCTTGCTGACTCGGGAGGAGGGAAGGAGGTGTTACAGTTGTGGTGCTTCGGCCAAGTGGGTCCCTTCTCTGTGCCCACGTTCCCCGCACTGTGGCATCAAAAGCTACCACATGGTGGGCTTCCCTGGTGGCGCAGTGGTTGAGGGTCCGCCTGCCGATGCAGGGGACACGGGTTCATGCCCCGGTGCGGGAAGATCCCACATGCCGCGGAGCAACTAGGCCCGTGAGCCATGGCCGCTGAGCCTGCGCGTCCGGAGCCTGTGCTCCGCAACGGGAGAGGCCACAGCAGTGACAGGCCCGCGTACCGCAAAAAAAAAAAAAAAAAGCTACCACGTGGTGACCGAGCACAGTTTTGGGGAGAGGAGTTGGGAGGAGGAAGGTGCCCGGCTTCATTCCTGAGCCCACAACTGCAGAACCCTGTTCGTTGACTTCTCGTACTTCCCTTCTCTCACCTACACCTGAAAGCCCTTGCTACTTACCTGGGAGCTTCGAGAGGGGCTGGGTCTCTTGGGGGGTGACTTTCTCCCACCAAGCTTCTCCCTCCTAACATCACTTGCGTTTCATAGTTACTCTCCATGTTTTCTCCGTCACAGCCACCTGGATAACCATTCTCTTTGGGAACCCAAGGTGTTCGCCATCCGTTGCTTTAAAATCATCATGTACTCAATTCAGGTACGGTGGCTCCCCTGGTCCAGCCTGTCCCTCTGGCCAAGGTGGCGCCTCTCGGAGCGGAACGGTGCACGCCTGGAGAAAACCAAGTGTCCTCTGTGACTTCTCCTAAGCCCCTAGTTGTCTAAACCGGTGCTGCTTAACCTAGTCGTGGAGAAGGACTAGTTTAGTTTCCAATATGTCACAGACCCATACTTTATAAAACACAAAAAGAATTGTTAGAAAAAACAAACGACAACCTCATGCAAAATACAAGCCCACAGACCATAATTGGCTGCCACGGCTTCTGTCAAATTGCTGACTCAACACCTACTCTCAATTTCCATACTTAGCTCAATGTAAATGGGCATCAGACAGATCTTGAACTGGCACCAGACCACAGGCCACACTTCGAGCACCACTGGACTAAACCACCTGGCCTCTTGTGGCCTTAATAAGACCTGGGATCTGGGGAAACTGAAAAGGAAGACAGTTCTTAAAATTGACTTTTGACCCATTTGAAGTGAAAGGGCCCAGGAAAAATGTGGAAATCCAGGTCTTCATTGGGACTTGACTCAGCTCCTTGTTGGACAGAGGAGGGGGAGGGGCTCAGGAAAAGGAACTGGGGTATCCGGTGCCACCTCTAGTGCCTGCTAGCCTTGGGACCTCCCTTTTGTCCACCCAGCTTTGGGTCCTCGTCGAGGGCTGCCCTGGCTCAGAGGCCATATGGGGGCTGCTATCTGGGGACCAGCACCTCTCCCTCCCCCCCAGCCGCAGCACTCCCACCTGGTTATCCAGCAGCTCCTGAGCCACCTGGATGCCAACAGCCGCAGCGCGGCCACGGTGCGGGCGGGCATCGTGGAGGTCCTGTCGGAAGCTGCTGTCATCGCCGCCACGGGCTCTGTGGGTAAGGGGGATCCCGAGTGGAGTGGAGCCTGGGAACCCCCCCCAAGGACAAGGAACTGCCCTTAACCGTAGGCTGCCTCCCCTTCCAGAAGAGGGCGAGGCACGATAGGGAGGTGTCAGAGCCGGCTTTCCTCAGGAGGCGAAATCAGCCGGGGAAGGTAGTGGGCAGAGGAAGCCCCTGGCTGGAAGGGGGCCTGGGCTTGCCCGATAATGCGGGGCAGGGGAGAATAAGCGAGGAGTGCCAGCCCCGGATTTCAGGTCTCCCCCCGCGCTGCGCTCAGGGCCCACGGTGCTGGAGATGTTCAACACTCTGCTGAGGCAGCTGCGGCTCAGCATCGACTACGCTTTGACCGGGAGCTACGACGGGGCCATCAGCCTTGGCACCAAGATCATCAAGGAGCACGAAGAGCGCATGTTCCAGGAGGCGGTCATCAAGACCATAGGTGGGCCCGGGGAGGGGCGGGGCCCGGGAGGGGCGGGGCGCGGGGCCCGGGGAGGGGCGGGGCCCGGGGCCGGAACCGCGGAGGGAGGGGCAGGCAGGTGGGCAGGCTAGCAGGCAGGCGGGCGGGCGGGAAGGCGGGGCCCCTTCCGCGAGGATGTTAGTCCCGGGGAGTGTAAGATTGTCATCCACTTAAATCGTGTTATTCACGGACACTGGGGGAAATGGAGTCAGCCCATGGCGCACACAGCTCACAGAGTGGCCTGGGCCAGGCCCGAGTTAGATCACAGCACAATCTCCCCGGGTTTCTCAGCCTGAAGTTCAGATCAGAGGCTGAGACAGGCGAACTCTTCCCGCACCCCAGTCCCCATTAGGGCCGCCTGATGCTTCCACGTTTGAGCGATTGGAGGGGAGGTGGGAGAAAGAAAGAGAAAAGGAAGGAAAGAGGACAGGGAGAAGGCCATGGATGTGCACGTGGATGTGGAAGGGGAGAACCATAAAGCCACCATGTGCATGTAAGGGCTCATCACTTTCAGAGCCCTCTGGTCCTAGCGCCACTGGAGCTTCGCCATCCCGGAGACCTTAACCGCAGCCTCTGGAATAACAAGTGAAGGGACAGGAGCCTGGAAGAGTCCTCTGCCGTCATCTAGGTGTCTCCCTCTGGGTCTTAATCGTCTCCCTAGAGAAGCAGCCCGCACTCTTCCCAGTAGTTTGTTCAGCTGAAAGTTTGAGCAGAGACTCCAGCAGCTGCCGGCCTCAAACCCTCTCTTCTTTTTCCTGAAGGCTCCTTTGCCAGCACATTGCCTACTTACCAGCGCTCCGAGGTGATCCTCTTCATCATGAGCAAGGTTCCACTGCCTTCCCTGCATCACCCCATGGAGATGGGGAGGACCGGGTGAGTCTACCATGCCTTCCTCCCCCTTCCTCTCCCAGCCTAAATTCCACCTGACTCCCCGTCCCACGTTTTGGGGCTCTCTCCCTTCTCCACCTCAACTTTCCTGGTTCTGTCCTTACTTGTCTTCTCTCATTCTACTCTCAAATCCCTCAGCCGCCTTTAGTGGGCCTTTGGATCCTACAGTTCCTCAGTCTGTCCCACCAATAACAACCTCCCACCTTGGGGGGAGCCATTAGTTCCCTGGTCTGGAAGTCACTGTCCTGGGTAACCCAAGATAAGGCTCATGGAGAATCTAATCAGGAGAGAGAACTGGGCAGGCAAGTGTGGGGTCTTTGCCTATATCACCATCTTGGTGATCATCTGTGTCTCTGGTCTATAGGGAGAACAGGAACCGGCTGACCCAGATTATGCTGCTGAAATCCCTCCTTCAGGTGAGCCTCTCCTGTCCCCATTCCTGCTCTGCCTCTGTAGGAGGCAGCTCCTTCCAAGGAAACAAGAGAAGGCTACTACATAACAGTCGTGCAGGTTGCACACTGCACAAACATGCCCAGCCAAAGGGGTGAGTAGGGGGCTGAAATCCAACCTGTGTTCCACTCACTAGCCAGGCTGGGTACCCACAGGGCTGGGTCTTCCGGAGCAGGCAGGATGCCTGCTACTCAGCTACTGCTGGCCTTGTCACTCAAACATTTTCTCTGTATTGAGATGGACTCTATTGGTTCCTGCCCTTTTTCCTTCCAAGTATCTCCCCAGGTCCCTTCCACCTGTTTCTCCCTTGGTACTTATGCCCACCTCAGTCCCCCAGCCACTATCTTTCCCTTTATCCATTAAAAAAAAATAATAACCATAATTCTTTTATCTAACTTAATGTTTAATTTTTTAAAAAAATATTTTTGGCCATGCCACGCAGCTTGCAGGATCTTAGCTCCCCGACCAGGGATCGAACCCAGGCCCCGGCAGTGAAAGCGCCGAGCCCTAACCACTGGACCGCCAGGGAATTCCCCCCCTTTGTCAATTTTTTTTACATTTGTCTTCTTTCCTTCTTTGCAGCCATCACTGGAGGCTAGATTTATTGTCCTCAAATGCTGTTCTTATGACTAACTTGTTTAACATATAGATTCCCTAGAGTTTTTTTTTTTTTTTTTTTTTTTTTTTTTGTGGTACGCGGGCCTCTCCCGTTGCAGAGCACAGGCTCCGGACGCGCAAGCCCAGCGGCCATGGCTCACGGGCCCAGCCGCTCCACGGCACGTGGGACCCTCCCGGACTAGGGCACGAACCCGTGTCCCCTGCGTCGGCAGGCAGACTCTCAACCCCTGCGCCACCAGGGAAGCCCTCCCTAGAGATTTTGAGCCATTAGTCTGAGTGAGGTCCTGGAATCTGTATTCGTAACAAGCTCCCCAAGGCACAACCCTGGCCTAAACTCTGGACATCTCAGAACTAGATTATTCTCATAGTTGCTCCCTCCTCCTCACCGATCATAAATACAACCAAGAAGAATTTTCTAGAAATGTTGTTCTTCACGTGTTGCTCCTTGTTAAAGAGTAAATCTCAGTTTCTAATTGATGTACATCCAGATTTCAAACTTTTCAGACTGAAATTGGAAGGTCCTCAGTCCCCTTTCCCTCCATAGACCCCCCCATGTGACCCCTCAACCCGTCTCTGTTCTAACCATGCCGCTCGCACAGCCCCTTCACTCCCGCTCATGCCCTCCCTCCCCTCTCTCCAGCCCACACCTTTCATGTCACACTATTTTTATAAAGTCTTTTTGTGCTGACACTGCCCACATCTGGTACCTCCTTTGTCTATGTACTCCTGCCATTTCTTTGCTGAGTTTACCGTCATTAATTTGTACCCTGCGTCTTACCAAGGTGACAGTTTGGGGCACACTCAAATACTTCCCCCTTCAGTGAACATTGATGTTTACTACTGATGCCACCAGGCTTTACCAGAGCCTCAAGGGCCTGCTGAATCATCAAAGGCATTGTTTTGCAATATGGACTTAACAGTAAATCTGGTTTGCTGCTTTTAACTACTTTGACACCATCACAGGTGAGGTGTCTCTGTACGCCTGCTGGCTTTAATCAGAAGACCCTCGTTATGGCCATGCTAGAAGAGATGTAAGCAAATGCTGTGTGTGCTCTTGGCTGTTGCCATGTCCGTGGGTTCTAATTCCTCAGCCCAGCTGTAACTTCTTCCACTGTCTCTCCTTCTTTGTGACTGTTCGTGCTCCTAAGGAAGCGTGTTCATGGTGAATGTTTGCCATTTGTGCCCTAATGGGCTGAAACATTAGGTTCAGAGGCTCCCTGGCTTTTTCTCTCTTCTAGGGCTCATCCTTTGCTTGCTTTTAGTAACTTAATGTCCCTGCATACTGTCCCCATCCACTTAGCTAAGCTGAGCTGGGCGGGTTGCCTAGGTAGATGTTGGAGGATTCCCAAAAGCTGCCTAAGGTGGAGGACGGGGAAACTGGGCTGGGAGATGTTTAGAGAGGATGGATGCTTCAGACCCAAATTCTGCCGACTGCCCCTCAGTCTCCTCACTGCTGCCAGGAGGGCCGGCGTTCGTAAGCACATGATCCTGGGCTCCCTTGCAGGTATCCACCGGCTTCCAGTGCAACAACATGATGTCAGCTCTGCCCAGCAACTTCCTTGACCGCCTTCTCTCCACCGCCCTCATGGAGGACGCAGAGATCCGTCTCTTCGTTCTAGAGATTCTCATCAGTTTCATTGATCGTCATGGCAACCGTCACAAGTTCTCCACCATCAGGTGAACTTGAGGTCTCCCCTCTATTTGGTGTGTGATGGGGGAGGAGACTCCCATTAGGACCTCACACTCAGGTGGGAAGACGATTCAGATCTTCAGTGGGACCCCCCCCCCCCCCCAGGGAGCTAATCATGGACATGGACCCTGGGGTCCTACAAGGGAAGGAGAGACTGAAGGGGCATTTGTGCCTGGTGGAGCAAGGGAGGGAGATTTGGGAGGTAAAGAGCAGGTACCCAAGGGAGCTCTCAGGTGGGGAGGAAAGAAGGGGATGCAGGGTTATCAGTTGAGACTGGGGGGCTGAAAGGGAGGAAGGAAAGGGAGGAAGAGGATAATCTGGATAAGTATTTAAGATAAAAGAGACAGGAGCTTGAGAACTTGGGAGAAAGTGGAGATCAGGCTAAGAACCAGGGCAGGAGGACACAGAGAGGTATTGGTATGACTAACAACACTGGGATGGAGCCCAGTGATACCATGTGAGCTCTGCTGGCCTCGCGCAAGGGCTGACTGAGGTGGCCCCTCACGTCCCCTCCCAGTACCCTCAGCGACATCTCTGTCCTGAAGCTGAAAGTGGACAAGTGCTCCCGGCAGGACACCATCTTCATGAAGAAGGTTAGCAAGCGTGACCTCAAGACACAGTGAACCCCGGGTGGGCCAGGCCCTGCGGACCCCAGTCTTCCAGCCCCCAAGTCGCCACTGGCCATGCCCCTAGAACCCACTTCCTCCTCTTTGACTATGCTTAGTCCGGATGACCAGCCGACCCCTCTAGGGGATCAAGCCCCCAGGTCATACTTAGCACCGAGCCAGAGTGGGGAGCATCCCTTGGCTGTGTTCTAAAACTGGATTTGGGCAGCAGCTTTTGTTGCTGGTTTCACCGGACCCACCTTCCCTAAGCACATACTCCTGCACTGCCCGATTCCACTGGGGTCTGCTTTAAAGGCATCCTGTCCCTGAGGGCGGAGGTGGGGTACACACAGCTGCGTCGCCCCCTTCAGACTGCTCTTCCCATTCTCCTTGCCCCTCCTGTCCCCACCCTGCCCGCCGTGGCCTTGCCTCCACCCTTGTCCCCCTCTCCAGCACTCCCAGCAGCTCTACAGACACATCTACCTGAGCTGCAAGGAGGAGACGAACATACAGAAGCACTACGAGGCGCTATACGGGCTGCTGGCGCTCATCAGCATCGAGCTGGCCAACGAGGAGGTGGTGGTAGACCTCATCCGCCTGGTGCTGGCTGTCCAGGTGGGGCCCCCTGTGGGCGGGACATAGGGGTTGGGATCGGGGGAGGGCACCTGTTTTGGCCAAGCACTAGTGAGAGAGCCAGGTAGCCACTGCTTAACACCTGTTCTGGAGCCCAGGAATATTGCACCCTTGGTTGGCCATCCCTCCATGAAGACCACAAACCATGGTCCTATGTGGGGAACCACCAAAGGATGCTGAATTCATGGCTTTGGCCCATCCTCAGAGTAAAGGAGACTCGGGAAACAGGGTCTTTCAAAAATATCCCTTCACCCTAGTATTCTGGGTCTCTTGCAAGGTCTGAATGAGACTCCAAGGATTGCCAAGAGGGTACCCATAAGCCCGGAGTGATCTCCATACAAACTTGTTTGTCTAAAGATTACCTAGTTCCCAAACCTGGCTGTGCTTCAGAATTGCCTTAAGCACTTATTAAAAATATATAGGGCTTCCCTGGTGGTGCAGTGGTTGAGAGTCTGCCTGCCAGTGCAGGGGACACGGGTTCGTGCCCCGGTCCGGGAAGATCCCACGTGCCACGGAGTGGCTAGGCCCGTGAGCCGTGGCCGCTGAGCCTGCACGTCCGGAGCCTGTGCTCTGCAACAGGAGAGACCACAGCAGTGAGAGGCCCGCGTACCGCAAAAAATAAAAATAAAAATATATAATCCCAGTTCTGTCCCCAAGCTTAGGGATCTGGAGATTCAACAAGCTCCCCTCGTGACTCTCAGGCAGCCAGTGTGGCCCTAGATAGGGCTTTAGACTTTCACGGTCTGCCTGGGTAGAAGTCTACTGCTCAGGTTGCTGGGAATTGGGGCGGGTCCTTCAGACCTCAAAGGCCAGGGTCAGCAGGGCCCTGAGGCTAGGTGGGCATCATGTCCCGAATGGTGGCGAACCTGGAATTGTGTGGTGGAGACTCTTCAGCTACCTGCTTGATGGCGCTAAGTCCTGCAAGGCCCACCCAGATGCCACGATCGTCCTCATTCTAGAGTTTGAGATTCCTTTGTGTCCCGATCCCCTAGTAACTCACACAGCTTTGTCAGTTGAACATATGAACCCAGCTTAGCAAGCCAGTCCAGTCCTCCAAGAATCATCCAGGGTCTGCAGTGAAGGTGACAGCATCCTAGAGGTGGGATTCATGAGGGTTTGGACAGTCGAGCTCCCTACAGCTGGAACTGCAGAGTGGGGCACTGAGGTCATCGCCTCTCCACTCAAGTATTTATGAGCCTCCAGCTCATGGATTGTTCTAAGGACCATTTGCTTCAGCTTTAATGAGGGTGACCTCTGTTCCCCAGGAAGTTACGGGGAAAATGCTGGAAAAGGCTTTGTCTTGAGTAGCGGGCCACCTCTAAAGGAGGCTGGTAGAGGGTGGCTGGAGGGTGGGGCACCAGTATAGTTTGTTCCCTCTGTGTTGCCACAGGACGTGGCCCAGGTCAATGAAGAGAACTTGCCTGTTTACAACCGCTGTGCCCTCTACGCGCTGGGTGCCGCCTACCTGAACCTCATCAGCCAACTCACGACAGTGCCTGCCTTCTGCCAGCACATCCGTGAGGTTGGTGTCCTCATGACCCTGAGAGCTCAGGAGGCCCTTGACTTGGGGTTTCCCCAGAACCACTTTTGCTTAATTGCATGAGCCCTGTGCTTAGTCTAGGCATGAGAACTAATGATGAGAAATTCTCAGCGGTAGTGACTCCTCCTGTACGACATGACATAGCAGGGCAGGGTCAGGCACAGGCAGTATCCTGTACCCCTTCCCAACCTGCTACCTGCCCTCCTCTACTTCCGGCCCCTCTATACTCCCTCCATTCCCGGAAGCGCACATACCCACATCTCTCAGGTCATCTGGGACTAAAGCTACTTTAAGGAAAGTTTTCGTTATGAAAATTTTCAAATATCACAAAAGCAATATGAGTAGGGCGGTGAACACAGCTGTCACACGAACTAAACAGTTATGAAGATTCTTCCACATTTGCTTCATCTGTCTCCTTTTCGTTTTCTTTGCTGAAATGTGTTCAAACAAACCTTGACTATCACGTCGTTTCACCTCTGCATATATCAGTATGTGTCCAAAAAATTATGGACACCTTTCTACCTAATTGCTCTGCTATTTACATGCGTAATTAAATTATTGGTTATGCCTTGGTATTATCTTATACCCGGTCTGTAATCAAATGTTCTCAGTTGCAAAAAGGCATTTTAAGACATACTGAACTATGTATAGGTAGAATGATATAATACGTAGGATTAACTTTAAAATACACTAGCAAAACAAAATAAAACTAAACAAGAAAGCTCCGGTCTCAGCTGGCCTGGGCTGGCTGGGGGCATGGAGCAAGGTGCTGTACTGCTGTGTCAGAGACCACCCTGAATGAGGCAGGATCTTCCCAGCCTTGGGCTGATCCAGGAGGGCAGGAAAAGCAATGCCCCCACATCCTCTCCAGTAAAAATAGTAGCATCGTGGCTTCCTCACCTCCTGCACATACTTTCATGCCAAGCGTCCTCCCACTTCTCAGCATCTTAATAACTCAGCTTTCTTGTCAAAACTTTGCAAAGGATGCTGAGGGAGACTCACCATGGCACTCTCCATCAGGGTGTTTTTGCAGTGCACCTGGGTTTGGGGAACAGTGAGACCTATGCTCCCTTTTTTGCATTTAAACAGAAAACAGGAATAGGACACAGGAGCAAGAAACTGAACTCTCTTGGGAGCTAAGTCCCCTGCCTTTGGAGGACACTTAATGCATGTGTGTCACTGGAGACAGCTTGAGCAGTCCTCCTGGGCTTCACAGGCTGCCCTGAGGTCCCTGTTGGTCTGAGTTTCTCCCTCAGAAGCCCAGCCGTGGGTGCTCTTCCAGAGGGTTCGTGGGAGGGAGGAAGTGCTCAGGGGAACGGGAACTCTTTCACTGGCCTGTTGGGATTTCCCTCTCCCTGGTGAACCCAGCTTTTCTCACGATTCCTCCCAAACCTCAGGTGATAGAGAGCAGGAAGAAAGAGGCTCCGTACATGCTCCCTGAGGACGTGTTTGTGGAGAGGCCCAGGTGAGGAGAACGCTGAGGACGCGCTCAAGGACAACCCAAGCAGCTGAGCGAGGAAGTGGATGGTCTGAGGCCAGGGACTCGGGCTTCTGTGGGCTCAAGGGCAGAAAGTGGACCCTACGCCTATGACCCAGAAGTCCTGGGTCAAGTTTGATCCCCTCACCTGACCATAATTCATGCCTTGAGCCATCTCAGTGTGTTGTACCGTAGAATATGGGATGCAGCCTCTGGGAACTTTGACCAAGCCCATGGGAACAAATCCTGGAGGAGCCCTTCCTGACAAGACAGTGCCACCAATCCAAGTGGCCTTCTCAGCCTGCAGTGTGTGGGCCAACATCACTTCAGCATCAGAGAGACTCAAGGGAAAGATATTCTGAAAGAAACAAAATATCCCACAATAGAGGATGGCTTTATAAATGGTGGCCCGTCCACACCCTAGACAACTGGTAGCCCATGCAAAGTGTTTTTAAAGAATAGTTCATGTGAAATATTCACTGTATAACAGGTGAATAAAATAGATCCTAGAACAGGACAGTGGGGGCCATGGGGATGTCTGTGTGTGTGCAAAAATGTGTGTGACTGAGGGACTCTGCACAAAATCTGAATGTGGAAAGTGGGACTGTAGGTGGTTTTTTTTCCTTTTGCTCCTCTGTCACTTTTGTATAATGAGTGTTACTTTTTTTTTTTCCAGCCTTGCTGTGTGGCTTGAGGGATCTCAGTTCCTGACCAGGGATTGAGCCCAGGCCACGGCAGTAAAAGCCGGGAAACCTAACCACTCGGCCACCAGGGAACTGCCTTGAGCATTACTTTTAAAATAAGGAAGGTCGGGCTTCCCTGGTGGCGCAGTGGTTGAGAGTCCGCCTGCCGATGCAGGGGACACAGGTTCGTACCCCGGTCCGGGAAGATCCCACATGCCGCGGAGCGGCTGGGCCCGTGAGCCATGGCCGCTGAGCCTGCGCGTCCGGAGCCTGTGCTCCGCAACGGGAGAGGCCACAGCAGTGAGAGGCCCGCGTACCGCAAAAAGAAAAAAATAATAAATAAGGAAGGTCATCAGGAAATCATTCTAGTCCCCCATGGTTCTCATCGGCCTCTTCCCTCCTTTGTGTCCCAGGCTGTCTCAAAACGTCGATGGAGTGGTAATTGAGCTTCTCTTCCGCCAGAGCAACATCAGTGAGGTCCTGGGGGGCAGTGGTTACAATGCAGACAGGCTCTGCCTGCCCTACATCCCTCAGCTGACAGGTAGGAGCCCTGCTTGAGGACTTCCGAGCCTGCTTCTGGCTTTTCTTGGCCAGGGCCTGAAAGGAAGGGACTTGTGAGTCCTTCGGTCACCTTCCATGGCACCTTAGATGTCACACAAGAGCTGAAAGACACAGTGGAAATCCATGGTGAGATCCTTGATTTTCCCACCTCTCCTCTTCAGTGCAGGGTCCTTGGGAGTAACTGGCCCACGGGATAGCCTGGCCTGTGCGTGGGAGAGACCCCACAGTGACGGAAAGAGCACACATGGGCTGTGGAGTCTGAGACCCAGTTCTCTGTAGCTTACTTCCTGAAGAATCTTAGACGAGCCCCTTGGCATCCCTGAGTCTCAGTTGCCTTGGCTGTAAAATAGGGATATTAGCAATACCTGCCTTAGAGGGTAGAGGCAGATGCCCGTAGTAGGAAATGCTACGCAAATGACAGCTGCTGGTGCTGTTAGCAGATGACCCTTGTGAAAGTTAAGATACGCTTTCTGGTCATAAGCGGCTTCTTTGTGCTCATCAGTAATTTCAAAATCTTAGCCCTAAAAAGCAAAACTCACCGCCCTAAGATGGGCGGTGAAGGCCCGCAGCCCTCCGTAAACTCCAGCCGTAGCCCCAGCATATAAACTCCCTCTGAACTCTCCCAGGACTGTGGACCAGGCAAAGTCAGGGGGGTTGGGAGATGGTGCTGGAGGCATGATCCTGGCTTGCTCTGCAGGGGCTGGGGACTCTAGCTTCTCTATCCTCCTTTCCCAGATGAGGATCGCTTATCCAAGAGGAAGAGCATTGGAGAAACCATTTCCCTGCAGGTGGAGGTAGAATCGAGGAACAGCCCAGAGAAGGAGGAGGTGAGTGTCTCATTCTTGATCCACTGTCCTGGTGAAGCTCAGTGTCCTCCCGGGAGGGGACTCGTCCTACCTCCTAGGTGGTCAGACACTCCACGATCTAGACTCCCTTAGCCACCCCACACATTTAAAGTTGCACAGAAATAAATTTCTCAAGTAAGCCCTGTTTTCTTACTGACTCTCATCATAAGTATCCTAGACATTTCCATCTGGAAAAAATTACCGAATCCCCCCCACCCCATACACTCCCGTGGGCATGTTATAAAAGTCAGTCTTGAAAGCCTTGCTGGTAGTCATTCCCTATTCATGATGGAGGCGGACGTGCTCCACGTTGGAAATTGGAAGGCCTCACAGAAAAGATGAGGGCAAGAATAGCTTTTACAATGTTTCTTCCAGATATGTCAAGGAAATGCTTTTTTTTTTTCGCACGGTAGTGCTTCTGCCTCAGAAAATAAAGAAGGTGTACCCACAAGTAAGGGGGAATAAAGAATTTTAGTGGAAATACCAAATTTACTCACTAAAATGAAAAAGAAATGTGGGCAGGGCAGTGAGGAGGGAGAAAGGCATCCCAGGGGAACTGAAGCCTCAGGATGTGGTACCCTTGTTTTAAATGGTAACTCTGCCAGTTAAGGGAGCTGACGGAGACAGAGACGCAGGGGAACCTTAGCAAGAAGCAGGGAAGATGCACATCTGGGTGGGACTGGGACAAGGAGACTTGTGAGATCCCTGGGCATGGACAGCCTGGAGTAGCTGTGAAGGACAGCCTGGACACCCAGCCTTTCCCCAGATGGGCCTGGAGCAAGGAGAAGTCAGTGGGGTAAAGGTCAAGCCTCCCCCTAACTGTGCCCTCAGCCATTCCAACAGCTCCTCGGTTACTAGGGCATACCTCCAGGGCAGGGCTTTTCCAAGCTTGTCTGGAACCTTCCCATGGAAGGAGGGAAGCTCTGACTCAGGCTAATTGGAGAAGCAACCTGAGGTCGAGCCAGATGTCCTCCAAGGCCCTTCCAGCTCTGCAGGGATGGGAACCTCACGTGTTAGGAGCGCAGCGTGAGTTGACTGCTATCCCCTCAATAGTTGTAATTCTTCCTTCCCAAGAGTTGAGAGACCCTTAGGAATTGATAAGTAAAGTGAAGCAGACGAAGGAAGAGAAATGCTCACCTGGGTACACAACTGCCTGCTCCCTCGTGGCCCCCCGGTCAGCATCATGGGTTCCTCCCCCTCAGAGAGTCAGCTTAGCCCGGGATGGCTTGGTATCGAAAGCAGGGGTGTGGGAGCCTCCACCCTTCTGCGTGCTGTACTTCTTTCCACTTTCAGCCCACCTTGCCCCACCCCCACCCCTCCAGAATCTCACGGTAACTCCCTGTAGCCTCAAATGCCAGCCTCATAACAGGTGATCAATAAATGCTGGTTTGGTTAAATTCCAAACCCAGTGCCTGGCATTCAGAGCCATTTGTAGTCAGGGATGCCCTCCCATTTCATTTCATCTCCCCTCCTCTCTGGCTGGTCTGCTCTCAGTCTCCCCCATGCTATCTCATTCACCTCCATGTCTTTGCTAGTGTGGAATCCCATGTCGGAATCGCCCTTCCTCTCCACCTCTACGTTCTTGAATCGCCCATTCATCAACATCCAGCCTGTGGTCCATCTCCTCCATCAGCTCCTCTCTGCCTACCTTTACCCAGTGATCTGTCTTCCTTTTTCTCCCACCACCACATGGTTTCCTATCACTTTACCCATGAATATCTGATGTTGGTCAGTGCTGACAGTGGATGGATGGATGGATGGATGGATGGATGGATGGATGGATGGGTGGATGGACAGACCTACAGAGGATGAACCTTCACAGTGAATGAATCTTCAGAGTGAATGATAGCACTCTCTTGCGTGTAATTCCTATAGTAATACATTTTGCAATTTCGACTAAGTGAATCGCCAAGAATCCTACACATAATTGGTGCTCGCTTAATATTTGTTGGATGACTTTATCCCATACCTACAACTGTGTCCATTCCTACTCGAACAAGCATTTATGGAATTCCAAGCCCAGTGAATTGTCTGAGTGTATAAAGTGAATACACTGATACACTCCCACCCAGATCAGGGACTAAAATGTTGTCTTCCAGGAGCCCTGCCTCTGTACCCCCTCCCCAGAGGGAGCCACTAGCCCAACTTATGTCACTTCTTGAGCTTTATATCAATGGAATCATTCTCTCCTGTGTCTGCCTCTTTCATGTAACATTACATTTAAGTAATGGAATATGAATAAATCATGGGTCTTGCCTCAAGGAGCTCACAGTCTAGTGGGGAATTCCTGGAATTTAGTCCAAACTCCTTCACAATTTTCAGCATCTGACCTAAGGCCACACATCCGTAGAACACCCTTCTTTGGGTTTTATTATTTTCCACCTCCTTTTATGGGTTCCCAGGACACTGAGATCCTGTGACCCAGGTCCTTGGACCAACCTCAGTATGCCTTACCTTTATTGAATACTCACATCACCTTGGTGGATAATTTAATATCAGAAGTCTTCAAAATTGTTAGTCAGGGGCTTCCCTGGTGGCGCAGTGGTTAGGAGTCCGCCTGCCGATGCAGGGGACACGGGTTCACGCCCCGGTCTGGGAAGATCCCACATGCTGCGGAGCGGCTGGGCCCGTGAGCCATGGCCGCTGAGCCTGCGCGTCCGGAGCCTGTGCTCCGCAACGGGAGAGGCCGCAACAGTGACAGGCCCACATACCGGAAAAAAAAAAAAAGTTAGTCAGTTCTTGAAATTTTCATATGAGATTATATTTGCTAACTGCCTTCTCTTGTTTCGAATATTTTCTGTTAAGTTCTCTGAAGATTTGTTTGAATTACAGTGTTTTCTTCCCAGGGAGCTTAATGGGACCCCCTGGGGGGCGAGGTGGGGAGGGGCCGGTGAGTTCTTTCAGGCCAGACTTGTGACTGGTGAGGCAGTAGCCTCCCCTCCTCTCTCTCTCCCTGCTCTCCTTCAGTTGGAGGCTCTGTGCCTACTCAGGCAGCTTCCAGAGACCCTAGTGAGAGAATGTGGGTGTCCTCAGGGAGTTTCTCCCTTCAGGACATTCTTCTGAGAAGTGAAGTGGCTGCCAGGTAACTGAGGAAGCCAAGGCTGCCTCCCCACCCCCCGCTTCCCCCTCCCCCTTTCTGAGCACTTCTGTTCCCTCTCCCTCAGCGCGTGCCTGCCGAGGAGATCACCTACGAGACGCTGAAGAAGGCCATTGGTAAGTGGGAGCCCCCGAGGGAGCGGATCACAGGACTGGGTCCTGGAGAGGCGTGTGGGTATGCGCAGCTGTCTGCTGTGAGGGGAGAGGCTGGTGGCTTCCTCTAAACTCTTCACAACTACTGGAGCTGCAATTAAAAGTCCCCCTCTCTTAACGGGGGTGGGGGGGGTGTGTGTGTCCATGTCCTATGCCAGGAACCCTTTTTCTACTGACCGCTGCCCTTAAAAGTGGTCAGTTGAGGGTTACAGCCAATCAGACAAGTAAAAAGCAATTTTTTTATTTTTTAACATCTTTATTGGAGTATAATTGCTTTACAATGGTGTGTCAGTTTCTGCTTTATAACAAAGTGAATCAGTTATACATATACATATGTTCCCATATCTCTTCCCTCTTGCGTCTCCGTCCCTCCCACCTGCAATTTTAATTTGTATAAATACCTTGACAATTTTTTGGTGGAGTGTGATACAAAAGAAAAAGTTAACCAATGAAAGCCTTCAAGAACAAATCCTATTAATATTTATTTAATAATGGCAGTAGATTTTAAAATGCAGTATTACCTCGTCTAGATTATTGGGCAATGAAGTATCCCGATAACAAATCTTTATCTTTGTTGTCATTCATGGTACACTTGCTAAACGTTCCCACTGCTCTGCCTTCTTAAACGGGGCATGATGAACATATTTCATACCCTTCCTTTTTTTTTTCATTTCGGCTACCAAGAGGAATATGCAGAAGCCTTAAACTAAATGGCCTCCGACTGCTGTGCCATAGGGGTTCTTCGTTGTCTTTTGTGGCTTTTCCACTGTTGATGTCCCTTTTCATATTCCCCCCAGAGTACTTCCTGTTCCAGGAACTTTCATCTAAGAGTCCCAGTGTCAATGCAACTACATGGGGCTTTAGCCCCACTTAAAGGTCCACTCAACTAGTTAAACTCTTAGGCAAGGAAGGGGGCTGAGCCCTCAGGCAGAATCAGAAAAGGGTCTAGCTCTCCCAGGGCCAAGTGATGACATCGCACCCTCCACGCTACCCTGCCCCTCGTCAGCGGAGTGGAGATCTGGGGGGAAATCTCAGACTGCATCACTGGGGTAGGACCTGAGGGCTGACCCGGCTCTCTGTGGCGCAGTGGACAGCGTGGCCGTCGAGGAGCAGGAACGTGAACGGCGGCGACAGGTGGTGGAGAAGTTCCAGAAGGCGCCCTTCGAGGAGATTGCAGCGCATTGCGGGGCCCGGGTAAGTGAGACGTAATGGTGCCCCTCCCGGGATCAAACGGACACTGGATGTGGGCCCAGCGCAGGACTGAGTTTCTAGGAGATCCTGGTTCTGTTGTCATCCAGAAATTAGGGTTTAGATCCCAACATTGCCTTGGCACTACATTGTTTCCCCACGAACCTAAAGGCTATCAGTCATACACCCCTCCAGAGGTCACAGTTTTCATATAAGGGAGAAACCCTGACCTCAGGATCTCCTGTACCAAATAGATAGATTATAATAATTATAATCATCAGAGCAGGAGCGGAAATAGCACTTGCTGTTCATCAGAGCATCTTATATCTATCAGCTTATCTCCTTCTCATGACAGCTCTGCGAGTTTGTTGCCATTAGGGTTGTCACATTATGGAGTGATGGGGGAAGGGGCCAGGGCACAGGAAAGATGGCCAGCGTTTGCTAGAGGGCCCGCTTCCAACTGGGGGACCCCGGCAGGTGGAATGGAACGGCCTGGCCTTGGAAAAGGAATCTGAATGAGAGGGCATCAGACAAGTAGAAAGACGAGTAGATGGCTAAGGGAAGAGCACAAACATTTCTTGAAAATGATATTCCAGGATTTGTTAGCCCCAGTGTCCATCTTCGTAACAACGAAACATAATTGTAAACATCCAAAGTCTACAAATAACTTATATTTTATTGTACTTTTTCCTCTCAATAAAAACACATGTAATTTTCTATTATATATATTTCAAATATATATACATAAACTTCTCATATATTATAATTATATATAGTAATATATTAACATGCATAAATTATATATAAAAATACATGTAAGTATAATATAGATTTTTCTGGGCCTATATTATGCTGACCTCTAGTTCCATCCTGAGAGGTAGAGGCTGCTCATTTCGTGAGCTCAGAGTTGAGCACAATCTCACTCTCTGTGTACATGGACTTAGGTGGAGCCGGAAGGGACCAGAGAGAACATCTTCCCTAATGCACCAATTTTGTACAACTGCTCCTTGGGAGTTAAGGAAAGAGCTGGAACCAGCTCTGAGCCTCCTGGCTCTGCCCAGCAGGCCCTATTGCCCCACTTGGAGGAGCTAAGGGCTCTTCCAGAACTTTTGCTGAAGTCCTTCCTGGGGTTCCTGGCCTCTGTGCTGTCCCCCACAGGCCTTTGCTGGGCGGCTCTTTCTGATCTGAACCCACCGCCAGGGTCCACAGATAAGTGCTGGAAACGAGCTCACACCGGTTTCTTTCCTAAGGCCGCAACTGCCCAGCACTTCCAGTGCATGGTGGGCAGGGGGCTTGGGAGTCAGCCCCCGGCTCACTTTCCCTCTATTTGTGTCTAGGCATCACTGCTGCAGAGCAAACTCAATCAGATCTTTGAAATCACCATCCGGTAAGTGGCAGCCCTGGGCAGGGGATCCCCACTTCTGTGGCCCAGTGTAGGTACCCCTCCCCCCAAGTCCTCCTCTCGCACCTGTCTTCAGCCCTCCCTGCCCCCAGCCTCTGTCTCCAGGGCTGGAGTCGGCCACCAAGTCTCTCCAGATAAGGAAACAGAGACTGAAGGGAGAAAGAGACAGCTCAGTGAACCCTGGAAAAGAGCCGGGGGTCCTAGTGTCACAAGCTGGTACTTTCTAGAGCCACAGAGTCGCTGTAGAGCCTGCAGTAAAGCTTGACTTCAAGCTGAAGATTCTAGAACAACTTGAAACCTGGGAACCACGGAGTGACATAATCTCTGGTCCCTGTTCAAAGAGAAACCTCAATCAGCTGCTCTGCTGCACGGGGCGGGACCCCAGAACCGTCCTCATGCCTTTCCCCTCCTTGTGTTTCTGTCCCAGGCCCCCACCAAGCCCATCAGGAACCATCACTGCAGCCTATGGCCAGCCTCAGAGCCACTCCATCCCAGTCTATGAGATGAAGTTTCCCGATCTGTGCGTATACTGAATTCCAAGACCCAGCTTCTCGGAGGGGTGGGGCCTGAGGGAGGGGCTCGCCTTCACGCCCACCCCGACGCCATGGAGATCTAACTGGGATCTCAGAGAAAAAGCACCTTGGACAGCTAAGCAAGGTGGAGCCCTGGGCCCCCTTGCCCCCCTCTCGGCCTCCCTGCTTCCTCTTTGTCTTCCCTGAGGGAGATCTGGCCACGCTGGGGCCAATAAGCATCCTACCTGTGCCCTCTGTCTCTTCCTCTGTGTCATCCTGGGGTCAAGAGTCATTGGGGGTCTCCAGAGAGAGGCTGAGGTCCCAGGAAACTCCTACTTAGTGTAGTAAGTGAAGGGCTTTCATGGGGTGTGTGTGCAGCTGCCATTCCCCCAGGAGGGAACCAGAGAGAGACACAGTTGGTCAAAGGAAGCCGTAGACTGCAATCAGGAGGAGGCAAGGCCAGCTCCTCCCGTAAAGCAGTGGCCTGTGAGAGCTGGAAGATGGGGCGCTGATCTCCTCCAGAGTGTCCCCTCCTCCTTCCCCAGTTGAGGGTCCAAAGGCCTTCAAACCTCTGGTGTCTTTTCCACTCCCCCGCTCACCCTGCCAGTTGCCTCTTCGTGAATTGTTTCTATTGTTAATTAATACTGAGCTTGTATAACGGAAGCTGGGGTAGAGACACCGTGGGGGGCAGGAGGCCACTGACAGAGGGAGCCTGGGTCCCCAGGCCGGCCGGCTGGGCCAGCGAGCAGAAGCACGGGCCGGCCTCCTGTCCAGGAGCAGCAGGCAAAAGTGGGCAAGTCTGCGTCCCTCTGTAGTATCTCCCCTCCTTTGTCCAGAGGGATGTATTTCTGACTTGAGTTCTCCCTCTTTGATGCTTTTCTTCCTGCGGCTCCCCGCGTGAGCGGCCTCTGGCAGAACCTCACCTGGGCCTCTTCCTGAGGCAGCTCCCTCTGGCCAAGAAGAGCCCTTTCCTTCTTCTTTTCCAGTCTAACTTCCCATAACTTTTCCGAGCTGATATGACTCACAGGAAGGTGAGAATAGTCACATGATTCCTTCCTGGAGAATTTGCTCGTGGAAAGAGGGAGGGTGAGTAGATTTCTTGACCCAAAGGAACCCCTTTTGAGGGTACAATTTTCAGCGTGGGGTGGGGTCAGAAGCGGGCTGATTCTGCTAAGGGGAGGGCAGTCTTCTCGGGACACCCTCGGGTCACACCTCTGTGCGTGGCCCTGCACAGATGCACTGTGAGAGCCTGATTATCAGGGCTGATAGGTGTATTTGTCCAAATTAGGAGAATCTTAACACATGGAACTTTCCTATTGCGTGTGCAATAATCTCGTTGGGTATGGGGGCTGCCTGACCCTCGTTCCTATAGTTTCCCCCCTTGGTTGCTGCCTCTGTGCTGTGGGCCTGTGGCTTCCAGAGGGTCTACGTGACTCCAGGGCCGAGGGGGCCCGGCTCCCGCCCCTCCACCACAGCCTTTGGCTCTGCTCTGTGGCTGTTGGCTAATACTCAACCCAACTTTACAGGCATGAACCGAGATTTCTCTTTACTTTAATATCTCTTTATTAAGAAACCAAATTTAAAATCACTAGAAACAGGGCTTCCCTGGTGGCGCAGCGGTTGAGAGTCCGCCTGCCAATGCAGGGGACACGGGTTCGTGCCCCGGTCCGGGAAGATCCCACATGCCAAGGAGCGGCTGGGCCCGTGAGCCGTGGCCGCTGAGCCTGCGCGTCCGGAGCCTGTGCTCCGCAACGGGAGAGGCCACAACAGTGAGGCCTGCGTACCGCAAAAAATAAATAAATAAAATAAAATAACTGGAAACAAACTTGAAGACAAATGACCTTTGGAAGAAGCTTCAGAGAAAATCTAAATTTTGAGCCACAAACATGTCTTTTCCTCACTGGATCTTCCCATCTTTCTTCCCTGCTCAGCTTTGACGCGAAGCCCTGTTTCTCTCTAGTGCTTCTCTGACTGTAGGGTCCACACGCATGGCAACTGCACCCCGAGCACTGCCCTGGGGCCCTGGTTCTGGGACTTGGCAGTCATTCCCTGGAGCCTCTTTCTAGAACCAGCACTAGAACCAGAGACCTACATGTCCATCAGCTGTCTCTCCCTCATCCCCACCCTGGGAACAGATCGAAGAAACAAGGTGCAGGATTCCCATTCTTCATATACTTCACTGCTGTTTCCTCTGTCTGAAGCAGCTTTTTCTTTGTGTCACCGCTACATAGCAAAGATGTGCTTCCTTTGGAGACATGGCCACATTTTGAGTGCCCTCCTTCTCGGTTCCAATTTAAACTTACACTCAGCAGAATATTAAGTTGCCTGCTGACATGGAGTAGAATACGGATTCTGGCCAAAGATGCCTCAGAATCAGAAAGTTCATGATGAACATTAACTGGAACAATTACCTGGTAAATTAAGCAGCCTCCTTCACCCCACCCCTGCCCTCCCGAGCCCTGGGAGAGAAGGCATGCAGAGTTTGGTGGGTACCCCAGCCTTCAGCCTAGCACCACTCTTCCTGCCTTCCAAGCCTGCTGGCGTCTGGCGGCACCGTGTCAAGCAACCAGCCCTTTTTGCTATCCCCCTCTCTGTTGTGAATTTCAGTCAGCAAGGCCACCCAAGCCAGTCGCTCCCCAAAACTGCTGAAGACTCTTCCTCGTGGGCAAGGGGTAGGGTCGGTTAGCACTCTGCTGACAGAACCCAGTAGCATGGATATATTTGGAATTGCAGTGAACTTGGTTAAGTCACATAAATGCATAAGAAGCAGATGAGAGGAGAGCCCCAGTGTGACCCTGGAGGCTCCTTCCGGTTTTCCTTGCAAAGTGGTCCCCCATGGCCTGCGCCTGTTCCCATTTTCCTCTTTTTGAAAAGTAGAAATAAGTGATTTCTTGACTGCTAAACATCTCCTCCCCAGAGAAGTAGCCTGAGTGGGTCAGAAGAAGGAGAGAAGTCCTCAGACATTCTCCTCTGTCCAGCCCTCCGCCTCAAGCATGAGAATAGATGGATGAGCAGTGAGAAGGTGGGGCTGGGACCATCTGAAGTGCTTGAAATGCAGGGGTCCCAGATGCACTGTCCTTTGCCCTGGGTGTTCTCAGTCCCAGAGGATGTGTTTCAACTGACCTAAGAATCAGAACAGCCTTGCAGTTGTTTAGACTCCTCAAAGGCCAGACCTCCTGGCTTCACTAGGGGCCCTTGGGTCATGACACCTTCCAGTTGCTATTCCATTGTCCCTGGGGCTTCTCACCTGGGTACAGAGAGTCTCACTGAGAAGTGAGGCTATTTCTCCCAGTTTCTCTTTATGACCATGAAATGGCAGCTGGCCAGCTGGGGCCTGTGGGAAAAGACTAGACCCGAGCTGTTAGGCTGAATATTAAGTTTGATGGTAGACAGGGAAGTGGGCACCTCTGAGCAGGCCACACCCACTTCTCCAGACCCAAAGACCCTGGCAGGCAGTTGTGCTGAAACAAGGCAGCTCCCTTATGTCTGGGGAGGAGGCTTAGGGCAGTGTATTACCTCTTCATCTCGCTAAGCGTAGAAATCTTCTAGTTAAAATACCCCGTATCCCAAATCCGGCCTAGGACTGAAGCCTGCCGAAGGATGGTCTTGGTGGGGCCTGCCAGCTGGGGAAGTGGGGAGGGGACACAGGCCTGTGGGAGGGGGCTCTGCGGCCTGTTTTCCGTGCTCTCCTTTAGCACCAACCAGGTTGACCAGGTCTTTTCTCCTTCAGGAGCCCTTGGGACCCCAGCCCATCACTTTCCCCTTTTGAGCTCTTCCTCCATGGCTGTTGATTCTGGCCTGTGGAGAGCAGAGCTGTAAATCCACAGTGCTGCAGCATTACACGTACATTGTGACATGTCTGTGTCCATTTAGACGTTCATGACCTGGCTGAGTGTGTGTGTGCCCGTGCGTGTGCAAATGTGTATAGTGTAGTTCATAGTTGACAGTGTATGTATATAATAGCTGACGTATTTATATGTGAGTGCAGAATTAGTGCCTGTGGCGGTTTTCTGTATTTTGAACTCATTGAATCAAATTAGTTTAAGGAATAGGAAGGAGGATGGGGGGGCGGGGTGGAATGTAGGAAGAAGGACTCTTAGCAAGATTATTCTTTAGGACTATTAGTCGTGATTTCTCAATGAGCCTTCATGATGCCCTTTTCAAATAAATGTTAATGTCACCACACGGTTGTCTATTTGATTTCTTTAAAGTAAATGGTTTTTTGAGATGCAAACAGGATCTGAAAATGCCACCAGTATTAATCACTGACATTTAGCCACCCCCGCCTATCATTATTTACTTGCCTCAAAAGGAAGGAGGGTAAGGGAAAGGATGCTACCAAGATGTAAACACAAGGCCCAGGATTCCCAGCATAGGAGCATCCTCAGATGGGAAGGCCTGGGCCGTTTCTTCATTACAGTGACTAGAATCTAGCCCCATTTCATATAACCTTCATTGAGGGAGACTTTATCTTAAAAGTCTTCCTTTCTGATTCCATCAGGACTTCCCAGGTGCATTCCAGTTTTCTTTAATTGTGAACTTCTAAGATCATCAAAATATGGGAGTAGGGCTTCCCTGGTGGCGCAGTGGTTGAGAGTCTGCCTGCTGATGCAGGGGACATGGGTTCGTGCCCCAGTCCGGGAAGATCCCACATGCCGCGGAGCGGCTGGGCCCGTGGGCCATGGCCACTGACCCTGCGCGTCCGGAGCCTGTGCGCCGCAACGGGAAAGGCCACAACAGTGAGAGGCCCGCATACTGCAGAAAAAATATATATATATATATGGGAGTAAATATGGAAGTGCCATACAGAAACGTTCCCTCTGCATCATCCCCTGGTATGTCTGATGGAATTGATGTGGAGATGTGCATCTCTGTATCAGTGTCTGTGAGTCTCTTGTGAATTGTAAATGTGTGTGACTGCAAACCAGTGGCCCCAACATTGTGAAAACATCATGGGGACATACAAAAGAAGCCCAACCCCTGGCCTCTGCCCTCATGGAGCTTAGAGTTTCCCTGAGAGAAAAGCACAAGATATGTGCAGCAAGAAACTTGCCATCTGAGCTGGTCTGCATGCCCCCCCCCCAATGCAGAGGGGCTGACTGCAGAAACCCTGAAAATGAGCAGGTTCAGCTGCAAGAGATCCCAACTTTCCCAGTGGAAGTGGACTTCAGCCTGGGCTCATGTTGAAAAAAGGGTAACATTCAAAATGGAGGGGGAATGTGGGGAATTCCAGGCAGAGGGTGGAGGAGGATGGTAGAAGAGTGAGAAGACCAGGGGAAGTGGGGTTTGGTAAGGAGAGTGAAACTGATGGACAAGGGCCCTTGTGTGTGCCGTGCCCAGTGGTTTGGAATTGATGGAAGAGTGGGGATGGGGCGATTGTTTTGTGTCTTGAGCTAGGGAATATGGAGAAAGCAAGATTTTGTATACATTAACATGAAGAATGTGTACGATAGATTGGGGAAGAAGGCAACTGGAGACAAGGACACCAGTTGGTTAGGAAGCTGTTAGGATACTTAAGGCCTGAGCTGCAAGTGCTGAGAATGAAGAGGAGGCTGCAGCTGGACATGAGGAGAGAGCTTGGGCATGACAAGGGGGAAAAGATAGTCACACCTCAAGGCTTGAGCCCTAGGGACTGGAAGAAGCATCTGTGCATTTTGTGTTGTATTTAGACAGATGTGTCTCCATGGGTGTGTGTTTATGTGGGTGAGACCCTGTGTTTGAGAATAACTGAGAGTAGTCTGATAAGGCAGTCAAATCTGAACTGATACCAACCCTCAGCTCTCCCATTTAGCCTCTCAGTGATAACATGATCCCATCCATTTTCTCTAACCCTCACAGTAGCCCTCACAGTAGCAAGGAAGAAAGGAGTAGATGAGAGAACTAAATCTTGGAGAAGTTCAGAAACTTGCCCAAGGTCCCAGATGGCTAGATTCACGGAGGCATTACCACAGCTTGCCACCTGAGCCCAGAGCGTCCTCCCAGTTTTGGTTGGGCTTCATCGGCTTCCCGCTGGCTCATGGAGTTGGATGGGAAGCAGGGTCACTTGGAGGAATCCTGCCTCTTGACACATCAGCCAGCTGAGCAGTCCTTCCCCATCCAATGGAGAGTGGGAAATGTAGCCATACTGAGCCATCACCCAAACTATTTGACCCCTTGAAGACCCATTTGTCACGGGTGGGAAATACATTTTCTTTTCATTCCCACTATATCCTATGAAACATACTACCACTTGGTCACATGGAAACCACTATCGCTCCTTCAATATGTGTTGCTCTTTATTTGATGGATATGCATTTTTATTTTATTCGCCCAGTCAATATTCAAAGTCAGAGTCGGATGTGAAACTTGAAAGGTTTTATTTCCTAACTACAGACAGCTTTAAAAGGTGGAATACCTGGCGCCATCACCGCCTGGGCGAGTCCTCACCCAGGCCGCAAGGCGGCCGGAGGGCGGGAGGTGGGGCTTTGGGGTCGACTTCCCAGGGAGAGAAGCCCTGCCCACTGCGCCCTCACTGGCCCTTCTTGTGGGCGTTCTTGATGATGGCGTTTTTGAACAGCGTGGCCAGGGGCGTATGGCTCTTCTCGGAGGTCATGAAACCGCCGTAGCGCTTGTCCTTGGGCGGGCTGCCCCAGCGGAAGTGCTCCATCTTATACGGCCCCTCGTCCTTCTCGGCCGCCTCGGCCTCCGCCACCAGGCCGTACTCCAGCTCGGCCCGGGCGGCTGCGCCCTCGGCCGGGGCCTCGGGGCCGCGCGCCGGCTCGGGCCGCTCCCCGGTCAGCTCCCTTTTGAACTCAAGGGGGAAGGCCTCGGCCGACTCGTCCTCGGCGCCATTGGGGTACACCTTCACGGGGCGCCGCTTCTTGCCCACCGGCTTGCCCCAGCGGAAGTGCTCCATGGAGTAGGAGCGCTTGTCCTCGCGCGGGCCCGGCTCGGCGCCATCGCCGCGGGGCCCCGGGCCTTCGCCCCCCGGCACCCACCCCTCCTCGCGCTTCTGGGCCGCGCCGCCGCTGCTGCTGCTGTTTCGGCGGCCAAAGCGATCCCAGCGGAAGTGGCTCATGACGTACTTCCGGGGGTTCTCGGTCAGCGGCTGCTCGTCGCCGTTGCCGGGGAACACGGGCGTCTCGGCCGAGAGGTCTGGCCTGCAGGCCCGGATGCACGCCTGCTGGAGAGCGGCGAGCGAGTCAGGCCCCCGCGCCCCGCGGCCTCCATACCCCGCCGCGGCGCCCTCACCACCCACAAGCTGCCCCTGCGCCTCTGCTCCCTCCGCACGTTGTGCGGCCCCAGTGCCCTGTGGATTCCTTGCCGAGGACGTCTGCCCACCCCCGCCTCTGGGCACCCACGGACATCTGAGACTCAACTCGGGCAGTGCCTCGTTTGTCCCCTGGTACCCCTGCCTGGCAGCTACAACAAAATCCCTGTCCCACTCGGTGGTTAACTTGTCCCCTAGCTTTGTGGGCAGGGTCAACGTCTTAAACCTTATAAGCCAGATATATAGGAATTCATCAGTAAATGGCAGGTGGGTGGTAGTTGTTGGCACTTAGTGAATCCTGAATAAATAAAACGTGGTTCATTTCGGTCTGGGAAGGGCATCGGGTTGAAATTTGGGAGAGAATCTCCCAACGTGGGAAAAGAAGTCCAGGCTTCTAGAGCCTGTATTTTCCATAATGCCTCAACCTTACCCCAGTGGTCTGCAAACCTACCTCATACCCTCCCCTAGCCATCTCCCTCCAAACTTTCCCACACCCATCTGGCACGCACTTTCAAGTCTTCTGAGCTGATCCTATACTTTCCTCAATCAGTGAGCTTTGGGAAGAGGTGTCTCACTTCCCTGTCACCTTCTGACTGGAGGGAAGGGTAGAAAGTCAGGATTATTTCCATTGCAGGGGTCATGGAGCCTGTATCTCCTCTCCCTATAACTGGACAACTGTGGCACACATTTGCTTAGGAAAATGACCTTGGGGCTGCAGCCTTGAGTTTTCAGTTACTGGGGACAACAAAGGAGAGAACAGAATGATCGCACCCACTCAGTTGAGTTGGGGATTTCATACTCCAGGGATTTAGAATTATAACACTGCAGAATATTAACAGTGGAAAACAAAAATTATCTCATACTCCTCTCCCCTGGACACATAATGACACCCAATTTCTCAGAGAGGAGAAGGGAACTTGGCAAGGTTCCACAGCCCATTGGTGACAGAGCTGGGACTAGAACCCATGGGCTCTGATCGTGGCCAGAGCTCGTTCCCTGGTGAGCTCTCAACGGAAGAGGCTGTGCAATGGGTGTCTCCGATCAAGAGTCTCTTGGGTCTCTCTGAACTAGAGCTCACAGGATTCCCTAGGCTCTTTATTTCTATTTTATATTCCACATGCAACCTGCTCTGTTTTTGAGAAAGTCTCTCTCCTCACCTAAACTCAGCTTCTCTACTGACAAAATACACAGAATGTAGTGATATGCATTGCACCCTCACCAGGCAGGTACAGGCAGAAGGATGGAACTCAGTCACAGACACCAGCAGTGTGTCTTTTGCCTTGACTTGGTATTGTTTCTCATGTATGCCTCCCGATCCAAATACACACACACACACACATAAACACACACACACACACACACACACACACACACACTGTGGTGACCTAGAGGGAGTTCCAGCCTGGCAAAAAGGGTCTTTATATGCTTCTGGAAAGGCTGCTGAAGGGTTTTTTCCTTCTCCCTCTAGAGATGGTTTATAGTACTACCTTCCTGGCTTTGTAACTGGTAGTAGATAGAAAGGGAAGAAAAATGGAATGGAAATGTCAAGTGACATGAGGTTATTTAAAAAGGAATAATCTGAGGCTTCCCTGATGGCGCAGTGGTTGAGAGTCCGCCTGCCGATCCAAGGGACGAGGGTTCGTGTCCCGGGCCGGGAAGATCCCACATGCCGCAGAGCGGCTGGGCCCGTGAGCCATGGCCGCTGAGCCTGCGTGTCCAGAGCCTGTGCTCCGCAACGGGAGAGGCCACAACAGTGAGAGGCCCACATACCGCAAAAAAAAAAAAAAACCACACAAGAGGAGGGGCTTCCCTGGTGGCGCAGTGGTTGAGAGTCCGCCTGCCGAGGCAGGGAACACGGGTTCGTGCCCCAGTCCGGGAAGATCCCACATGCCACGAAGCGGCTGGGCCCGTGAGCCATGGCCGCTGAGCCTGCGCGTCCGGAGCCTGTGCTCCATAATGGGAGAGGCCGCAGCAGTGAGAGGCCCGCGTACCACAAAAAAAATAAAATAAAATAAAAAAGAATAATTTGGGGGCTAAAAGATTGAAAGTATAGGATCAGTTGAGGGAGCAATTATTGTTATCATCATTGTTAGTATTGTTTGCTTTAATGGCACTGTCTCTAAATAGCTTAAATGGAGTGGGTCTCTATACAAGAAGACAGGACAGGAAGTAAAGATAATCAAGCAGAACTTGGGGACCAGACCCATCTCCCTGAAGCTGCTTCCTCCCTTCCTTGGCCCAATTCTGACTTCACTCTGGAGGTCTATTCCTGCCCTTGGATGACTTACCCATATCTCTGGGAATGAATTTCCCCTTCCCCATACCCCTTTCTTTGTGCTGTCCCAGCCCCAGTCCCATCTGATACCCAAACCAAGATGGCGACCACAGTCCACATACCAGCAGGTTAGTTTCCGTGGTGAGGTCCTGACACTGGCTGCTCTCCAGGCACCCACCACGCACCTCCATGGAGGCCTGAAGCAGCAAGGTCAGCAGCAGGACGCCCGAACAAGTGCTGCACAATCTCGGCATCTTCCAGGCAGGCTGGGGCTCTGCAGAGGCAAACAAGATTAATGGGACCCCTGCAAGGAGCGGAACAATGTTGGCCACTCATCAGAAAGGACCGTGAGCCAACATTAACAATACACTCATCTGTGGAGCTCAAGGCCTTTCGAGGACAAGCTCAGGGAGCAGGCGGTGTGCAGGGTGGTCGTGTGAGTTGGGAGAGAGAGGAGGGCAGTGGGACCTGGGGAAACTATGTACAATTTCTCCTTTATCTCCTATTAAAAATCAGACCCCAAAGGATGTTAGAGCGGAAGATATTTTAGGGGTCATTTGGTCTGGCCCCTTATTTGAGAGATGAGGAAACTAAGGCCCAGGGAGAGACAATGACTCAGATGTTCATGACAAGGTAAGGCTAAGTTCTCTTGATCCAGCACAGAGCTTTTCTATTTTACCATCGTCAGGAAACTATAGTTCTAACACTCCAGATCGAAGGAGTAACTTGGGAAAGGCAAAGCACTCCGAAACTCCTGCTTGAGATGGTCTACTCCTCTCCACCAGGATTCTATCATTCCTCACAAACCCTGTTTCCTATGAATAGTAGGTTTAAATAAAGGCAAATAAAATCTCTGTCCAGTTAAGCCAAAACCTCAGCCAACCCAATCTGATGTCCTGTACACAGATCACTCAGGGGATCACTATTTCTCAGGGCCCTGTAACTTTGAAGAGATTTTTTTTTTTTTTTTTTTTTTTTTTGCGTTACGTGGGCCTCTCACTGTTGTGGCCTCTCTCGTTGCAGAGCACAGGCTCCAAACGTGCAGGCTCAGCGGCCATGGCTCACGGGCCCAGCCGCTCCGCGGCATGTGGGATCTTCCCGGACCGGGGCACGAACCCGCGTCCCCTGCATCGGCAGGCGGACTCTCAACCACTGTGCCACCAGGGAAGCCTGAGATTTATGTTTAAATCAGACCCATTCTTTTAAAACTGGCTCATCTCCTGAACACATTACACGTCAGACCTCCTCTTGTTCTATGAGTCTCTCAAATGTAGTCTGAAATAGCTGGACTTGAAGATGCTGTAGGTGTGGAAGGGAAGGAGATGGTCATACAGGGCAGAAGGGAATTACCTCCCATTGTGAACACCTACCAAAGACTCTTTCTCAGAGAAGTCAGGAAATGCCACTGGTCAGATGCTGAGTTCAAGGGGTCAGGATGCAGTAAAGAGAAGAATCAAGGCTGCATTTTGCCCCATGTATCTGACTCTTTCCCCAGCTTTCTAGCTTTCACACTGCCCTGTCCCCTGTCATGAAGGTCAGCCCTCTGAAATGACCCTGAGTTCTGTCATCAGCTCACCAACAACTCCACAACCATTTTAGATTTCAGAAGATCTTTTCAACCAGCTGTTAGGAAGAAATCTAATTAGATAAGAAAAGTAATTCACATTAAGGTGTGGATGACTAATTTTCTCTCCTAATTTAAAAATATCTGCCTAAAGAAATCTCCTGTTTGTGGAGGCATGGGCCAAATCTTTTTTATAGGGAAGGCTCTGGAAGTGAAAGTTCCCCCTGGCTCTCATTGTCTACTTCAGGAAGCCACTTCCTTCTCTCTGTTCCACCCCACTCCTTCCCCCAAAAGCCGAGCCAAAAGGGCTCCCTTCTGAATGGTTGCCAAGCACAGCCTGAGTGTTTTCAGAGCAGCCATTAGGTGGTGCTGGCAGCCAACGACCTAGCCTATCAGCGTCTCAGGGCAACTGGGAGAACATTGGTCAACCTTGGTGTCCAGTTGTGACCTGGGACAGGCTGCTCCTGTTGTAGACTTTTGGTGCTCCAGTTCAAGTACAAAGCCTGAATTTGGTGGACAAGGCAATTTATGTTAAAGCTCTGAGACCACACAACGCATTTCGGTCAGAAAAAAACGCCCAGGTTTACAAGAGAAGCAGAAAAATGACAGTTTTATATCACTATGGGCAACTGTAAAATAACATATTAGTAAAGAAGGAAGTAAAATCATACAGGTCTGACAGTCCCCTCAAGTATAATTCAGTTCTTCTCAAAGTTGGCCATTCTGGAATGATTTCATTTTCTTTTTTTTTTTTTTTTTTTTTTTGCGGTACGCGGGTCTCTCACTGCTGTGGTCTCTCCCGTTGCAGAGCACAGGCTCCGGATGCGCAGGCTCAGCGGCCATGGCTCACGGGCCCAGCCGCTCCTCGGCATGTGGGATCTTCCCGGACCAGGGCACGACCCGTGTCCCCTGCATCGGCAGGCAGACTCTCAACCACTGCGCCACCAGGGAAGCCCTGGAATGATTTCATTTTCTAAAAACTTACCTCATGACTTCAGACCTTCCTGAAAAGCCTCAGAGAGCATTTCCTCTCCTGCTCCATTGGCTATGTGTACAACAGGGTGACATTCTCACTCCCCACCCTCTCAGAGCTGCAATCTCCTGCTAAAAATTAGATAGCTCCCTGAAAGCAACTTGTCTTCTTTCTGCTTCTGTATATTTTCTATTTTTCAACAAAAAACAAATATTACATTGTGTTATTTTTTAAAGCAATAAAGTAAGGGGGAGCTGTCAAGTGTGCTTTCTGTAAGTAGGGAGTGTCCAATAATTGAAAGCTTGGAAAAATAAGTAGAAATTTGGAATTTGCTAATCTTGACATTAACTTTGTAATACAACTACACTTATTAGAAATTCATTTGTGTAGGTGAATTCTCTATGAGCTAAACAAAACTTTTTTTGTTTTGTTTAAATTTTATTTTATTTTTAAAGTATTCTTTTTCATTATGGTTTATCACAGGATCCTGAACATCGTTCCCTGTGCTCTACAGTAGGACTTTGTTGTTTAGCCATCCTGTGTATAATAGTTTACATCTGCTAACCCCAAACTCCCAGTCCCTCCCTCCCGCACCACCCAAAACATTTTGTTTGTTACTATAAAATTGCACACTGGCCATGCCCTCTGTAAAGATTAGAGGAACAGAGGCACAGAGCTTTGTCCTTGCACCATGATACACACGTATCAAATCCTAAAACAGAACGTCAAAGGAACATTAAGTCATTACATAAGCCATAGTCTGTACGTATCTCAACAATGGACAGAACAAATGCACACTTTTACTTTCCTTGGCTCCTTCCAGCCATTCTGTGGGAACCACCACCTCACCATTTATTCAGGAAGAATTTGGGGAATCCAAATGCCCTGCAGACTCTCTCTCCCTCACTGGGAACCCACCTTGCCTGAGTCTCCATCTTGCCTGAGCTTCCATCGGCTCCTACGGCCGCTTCTGCTCTGCAATCTAGGGTTTGCGAGATAGAAGGTCCATTCTGAGGTCCTATTGAGGGAACAGACGGGGTGGTTCAGGACCGTGGACAGTTCCCATCCGGGCCACCTCTTTTTAACACCAGCTGCTTTTCGTAGAGGAGGCCATGGCTGTATCAGAGCGCGGCCCCGTCGGGTGCGCTGAGGCGGACAGGGAAACGAGGATTCAGAAACTTGAATCCAAAAAAGTCTGGAATGCAGGGAGTTTATTGTGACTTTTAGCCTCGTCTCTTCTGCCCCCATTTCCAACATCATATGGTATCTTTTAAGAAGTGACACCTACCCAGAAAATCAGAAGAAAACCCGAAAGACTGGGTCTCCCGAGATCTCCCCAGAACGCGGTAGGAGTCCCAGGGGCCCTAGCAGCCCCCCTCCGCGGGGGAGATGTGGCTGCCAGCTCGTGGAAGGCACCACTTTCAGCCGTCGCAGCCGCTCTCCCACCGTCCAGAGGCTGGGCTTCGCCGCCCCGCTGCCGGCGGATTCCCACGCTGCACCCAGTACAGAAAGTTTTCAAAGAACTCAGGACCGCGGCAAGTCAAAGATACCTCTGAGATCGGAGCTGCGCGAGAGCATCCCGAGGCCCCAGGGGCAAGGGGTCCGGGAATAAGAGCGAGGTTCCGCGCCGTTGCGCCCCTACCTGTCGCGGGGAGGCTGCTCTCGGTAGACTCCCGCTTCGCCGGGGCGAGGATGCTCGGCGGCCTCTCGGTCACTTTTCTTCCCCTCTTTCTCTTCCTTCGCGCCGCCTTGTCCCACTCGCTCTCCGCGGTCCTTATATACTTGCGGGGCTCGCCTGGGTGGGCGCTGGACGTGAGTGAACTTCCCGGCAGCGGCAGCGTAACAGGCAACTCCCCCATCCACAGGAAGGGGGGCCCGTGGGGCGCAGGAGGGGGTTTCCAGGTAGGGGCTGAGCGCGAGAGCAGACGTGCCCGGAAAGGGGGCTGGATCCCTGCTCCCGGAGGCTGGAATTAACACTGTCCTGCTGAAGGGCACACCTGGCAGTGGGCAGGTAAGAACTTAATTAAGGATGGTTTGGGGTCTGCAGTTAGGACGAGCGGGAGGCTTAGCACCCCGGTGTGGGGCAGGTCTAGCGCGCCCGCTGAGGTCGTTGAGGAGAGGATGAAGTTACCTGTGTACGTGCTTGGGCTGGCATCTGCCTCCTTCGCATTTGGAGGTAAATACCACCGCCCAGGGAGTACGTCTCTGATGCCTCAGATTTCCCCAGCATTTGGAAACTGTGATGTGAAAATGTCACAAGCAGTCACAATCCCTCTGTTACAGGTTGGAGAGACCAGGGGCAGAGAAGGTCAGGAGTCACTCACCTGAGGCCCAGGATACATTGCCTTCTTGGGGGTGTGAAGGTGTGTTGCACTGTCCCACTGGGGCCTCCTCTGCAAAGCCTAGTCCCTGGCAGGCTCCCTCCTGTGCCCTAAACCCCAAGGAAAAAGTGCTGTTAACCTTAGCCTATTAATGGAGGGAGGAGGGAGTCCTCTGTGAAGAGCGGCTGAAGTACGTTCCCTGTGCCAATGAGCTAACAGAGTGGTCTGGGGATTCTCAGTCTTCTCCAAACCTGGTCTTGGAGGTCTGGCTTGGTGCTAGTCTCACATGTCAGGCCAGGGAGGAGAGGACAGCACTCAAACCTGCAATGGAAGAGTCTCTACCTTTACCTGGAGTAAAGAAGCAGAAGCAAATTGTGAGGAGCGGCAGGGGTGAGCAGGAGTGTTGGGGCTAAACTGAACTTCAAGGTGCTTGTTTCATCTGTCATTTGCAGGAACTTTCTTTATTCCCAATCAGACGCCCTTTTAGACTCCAGGACTCCCTTGAGAATTTCTGGTTGGTGACATTGGCTTTATATTCAGCAATCCTTTTCTTTTGGGCCACAGGAGAGATTCACTCTCCTTAACAGTAAATAAGGTACTTTACTACCTGGGCTTGGCCTCTTTCCAGGGTCATCTCCAACCTCTCCATTTTGTGTCCTGGCACATCAACCATCCACAACATTCCCATTCCCATAAACACTATTTTCTCGAAACCCCATCTCTTTGTCCATGCTATTCCCTCAACTAAAACACCCTTTCTCCTTCCAGCCACCTGGGAAAATTAGACTCTTGCATTAAGATTTAGCTGATCCATCATCACCTGTTCCCTGAAGCCCTCCTTGGTCACTTGTCCTACCAGGGCATGAAACATGGCAATCTCTGTTTTCCAGAGAAGCCCATTCCCATCTCACCTGTACATGTAGGTTTCACAGCTGGAACAAATTCCACTCGGTCTTCCATCTTCCCTCTTCCACCCGCTACTGCCCCTACCACTGCCAGGCTTATGAGCCCTCTCAGATTGTGATTTTTAATCTCATTTTCCTCTGTATTATTTTTATAACTTTAAGAGGCGGCTGATGGTAGCAGAAAAGCCAGACCAGGAAAAGTTCAGATTGACCCAGCCTCTGTCCTCCTCTGTCAGTCGAGTTCTTAATTACATGCAGCAAAACCGACTTTAGCCGATGTGAATTGAAGCTCCATTGAACCACGTTTAGAATCACTGGGAAGGTTGGGCAACCAGGATCCAAAAGTGGGCAGAGACAAAAGGTGGCTGGAATCATGGTCACTGATTGGATCCAATGAGAAAGAAAACCAGACCACTCTTGGGACCAAGAGGTCACAAGCTGTACTGTCAACACCACAGGCATTGGACATAGATGTCACTTCTATACCCAGGTTGGGAGGTTGTCATTCCCACTTTGGCTGATATTACCAGAAAGGACTGACCACTGCCCTTGCTTCATTATATCACGAGCTCCTCTTTGAAAGCCGGGAGCAGGCGCCCCTGATGAGATGATAATATGATTTTCCCCTTTATTCTGATAATGTGGTGAATTACGTTGTTGATTTTCCTACCATGCATTCCTGGATTGAGCTCAGTTTGATTATGATGTGCTACCATTATATAGCATTGGGTTAAATTTGCTAATATTTTATCTAATAGTTTTGCTTCCGTGTTTATGAGATCAGCCTGTAATTTCCCTTTCTTGTAGAATTCCTATTAGGTTTTGGTATCAAAATTATGCTGTCTTCATAAAACAAGTCAGAAATCCCTCCACCCACCCCCATTTTTTCTAATTTAGTAGAAGAATTTGTGTACAATGGTGTTTATCTCTTCCTTATATGTTTGGGATGATTTGTTAGCGATGCTATCTAGGTTTTTAAGGTTTTTCATTTGTTGAATGGTTTTAAATTACAGATTCAATTACTTAAATAGCACTATTCCAATTGTCTCTTCTTGTGTCAGTTTTAGTAAGATGTGTATTTCTAGGTATTTGTCCATTTCACCTAAATTTTTAAAGTTTATTGGCTTAAAATTTTTATTATATCTTCTTATTATCTTTTTGGCACCTATGGAATCTGTACTTATGGTCCTCTTTTATCGCTGATATTGGTAATTTATGTCCTCTCTCTTTTTTTTGACTGATTTTCTTAGGGGTTTACCAACTTAATTAATTAATTTGTTTGTTTGTTTATTTTTTTTTGGCTGCATTGGGTCTTCGTTGCTGCACGCGGGCTTTCTCTAGTTGCAGCAAGTGGGGGCTACTCTTCATTGCGGTGCGCAGGCTTCTCACTGCGGTGGCTTCTCTTGTTGCAGAGCACGAGCTCTAGGCGCACGGGCTTCAGTAGTTGTGGCACGCAGGCTCAGTAGTTGTGGCTCAGGGGCTCTAGAGCGCAGGCTCAGCAGTTGTGGTGCGCGGGCTTAGCTGCTCCGTAGCACGTGGAATCTTCCCGGACCAGGGCTCGAACCCGTGCCCCTGCATTAGCAGGCAGATTCTTAACCACTGTGCCACCAGGGAAGTCCTATTAGTATTTTTAAAGAATGAATTTTGATGTTGTTGATTTTCTCTATTGCATGTACATTTTTTCTATTTCCAGAATTTCTACTTGTATTATTATTTCTTGCCTTCTAATTTCTAATTAGCTATTCTTTTTCTATTCTCTTGAGTTGGATATTAAATAAATGCTTTTACTTAGATAATTGATATTCAACCTTTATTCTTTTTGACATGTGTATTTATGGCTATAAATTTCTTTCTAAGTATGGCTCTAGTTGCATCTCACAAGTTTTGATATGTCATATTTTTATTACCATTTAGTTTAAAACACTTTATTTTCATTGAGATGTCTTCATTGACCTGTGGGTTATTGAGAAGTGTTCTGTTTAACTTCCAAACCCATGGGGTTTTCTAGTTCTGTTTTGAAACTAAATTTTAGCATAACTGTTCTGTGGTCAAAGAACGTACTTTGATTTTAGTCCTTTGAAATTTTGCGGGACTGCTTAATGGATGCACATATGGTCCATTTTGATTAATGCTTCCTGTAAACTAAAAAGAATATGTATTCTATGATTGTTCAAATATTCTATATCCTTTCTATACCCTTATCCTTTCTGATTATTTGTCATTTTAATCCATTAGTTACTAATAGATGTATGTTTTTTAAATCTCCCCATTCATTTCATAAATTTAGCTACTTCTCCCTTTGGTTCTGGCATAAAAACAACTCCTTCTAGAAATCTAATGGTGAATGTGGGGCAGTGGTGGAGGGTAATATAGAATCAAGGATGAAGACGGCAGAAAGCTACTAGAGCATGGTTGCATGCTAGAAATAATCCAGTAGAGAAGGGGAAATTGAAACCAAATGATCCAGGTCTTAAGTAGAGGTGAGGTGGGGTCCAGAGGAAGAACCTGGCCTCCAAACAGTGGAAAGCTTTCCTCTTCCAAGAAAGAAGCGGGTATAGACACAGGATAAGCCATGGGAAGATGAGTGACTTCTGTCTGTACCAAAGCCTTTACCTTTTGATCCAGAATTTCCTGAGGAAATATCTAACAGTTACCCTAAATAATGTTCAAGACTATTCATACAACATAGTAGCAGTAAAATGAAATAAACTAAACATCTTGGGTGTAATTATAAAGACAGGAAAGTATACTCATAAACATTATGGTAAAGCTATGCAACGGAATATTTTGCAGCCATTCAAAATAAAATAGATGTTTATTTCTAGACATAAAAAATGACCACTGATGAAATATAGATATACAGTTGACCCTTGAACTACACAGGTCCACTTACACTCAGATTTTTTTCAGTAAATACACATTACTGTCCTACATGATCATGGTTAGACCACGGACGTGGGACTGTGGATAGAGAGGGCCAACTGTGGGACTTGAGCATCTGTGGATTTTGGTATCCGAGGTGGGTCCTGGAACTAATCTCTCGTGAATATGGAGGGATACCGTAAATACAGAAAGAGATAGAAATAGAGAAAAAGATTAAGAGATACCAAAGTGTTAATAATGGTTGTTCTGGTTATCTAATATTAGATCACAAACTACCCCCGAAACTTGATGGTTTTAAGCATTTATGTTGCTCATGGATCTGCAGTATGGCCAAGGTTTGGCTGGGCCAACACGTCCCTGCTCTGCTTGGCCACAGCTTGGGCAGCTCAAAGGCCGACATCTATAAATCATCTGAAGCCGCTCACTCACACAACTGGTTCCTGGTTGGGAAGACTCAACTGGGGGCAAGGAGAGCTGGGGCTCCTCAGACATATCTATCTATCTCCATGCAGCCTGGCCACGTGACGTCTTCAGCATGCAGCCTTAGGGGAGCTAGACTTCTTACACATAGGCACAGGTCTCCAAAGCATGCATCTGGAGGCGACTTACTCTTCCAGGTAGAGGGGGTGGGTAGTTAGCAAGGGCTTCCCAGAGAAGGCGATGCTGATTTGGGCTGAGTCTTGATACAATAGGTCACCAGGATGAAGAGAGGAAAGTAATTCCAGGCAGAAGGAACAGCATGTGCAAAGGATTCAAGGCAGGAAAAACCTTATGTTCACGGAGTGCTGGTACAGGTGGTAGAGGGAGAGAGAGAAGACTGGAAACAGTCAGAGGTCAGAGGGAAGGAGGTGGGGACCATTCAGGGACTGAGTCAGAGGGGCCGTGGGACCAGCTTTCTGCAGCAGTGAGGAGAATGACCAGAGGGGAGGGAGCCTGGAGCCAGCACGGGGTGACCCAGAGCCCGACGCTCTCCTCCAGGGCCTGGAGGCCAGTCCAGCCAACAGTGGGAGCAGTGAGGCAAGAGAGGAGGCAGAGGCAGGCTCATGAAATACTAAAGAGGTGGCATCAATGTGGGAGAAGGAGTCATGAACACTTCCCCACCTGAGGTTACCGTGGCTGCGTGGATGGCAGTGTGATATCATGGTTAAGAGCACAGCTCTGAGCCAGACAGCTGGTCTTAATCCTGCTCAACCACTGCCTAGCTGTGTGGTTCTGAGCAAATTCCCAACTTCTCTGTATTAGTTGTCCCATCTGTGAAATGAGGGAAATGATTGCGGCTGCCATATGGACACAATGAGGTAATACGTGTAAAGATGGGAGAGCAGGGCCTGGCCTTAGTTATGGTTGCCCTTGTTCTTCTTATCATGGAAGTGCTGGTCCCAGGAGAGCCCACCTGGCATGGAGGGAAGGAGGGAAGGAGAGGGGCAGGGTGGGGGTAAGGGAAGGAGGGAAAGGAGGAAGGAGACAGGAGCAGACATGACTCTTTGGTAGGGAGCTGATGTGTTCATCTGAGGGCCTGGGGCCGGGGTGAGGCATCTACACCTGGCTGCTGGCCAGGGCCACGGCTGCTCTCGTCACCCCAGCTTTTCACCTTTGAGGGTTTAATTGGAAAAGCAATGTCACCAGGGTGTGAATGCACTACAAAGACAGGTGTGGAGGCAGACTCCTGGGGGAGAGGAAGTGCTGGGCAGACCAGGTGGCTGAGAGCTTTCACGGGAGGGGACACGGGCAGGGTAGACTAGGCCTCAGCTTCCAGGCCCTGGGGCCGGGCAACAGGGGACATTTCACTGGGGAAAGAGAAGACTTAGGGATGAGGCTGCCCTTTGCCTGTGTTCCGCAGACTCTGAGACAAGCCAACTCAAGCCTTGAGGGTTGGGGTGAGGGGTGGAGGTGGGGTGCGAGGGAATCCGAGCCTTCCATCTTGGCCGCTCCAAGTCTCAGTGAACAAGCCAGGGAGGCTGCCAGCCCTGCCTCAGGTCAGAACAACCGTCCCTTCTCAGGGCTCCTCGGGCCCAGCCGGGGCCTCTGCCCGAGGGAGCGCTTCATTCCTGCTATTGTCTGGGTTGCACGGGCCTCAGGCCTGCTCCGCTGGTGCCCCTTGCCGGCAAGGGGACAGCTCCCAAGTCAGTGTATGAGAAGAACTGGTGCTCAAGAGGACCTGCAGAGAGAGGGTTGGAGGGAGTGACTGCGGAAGGGAGACCCTCTGAAGCCTCCATTTGCAGAAGCTCATGCATGATCCTCTAAAACTCTCTCCAAACCTCCTCTGCAGGACGTATGAACCTAAAACTGACAGGTGATCTCCCTCCGCACAATGTGTCTGGATTAGAAATAGCCCAGCACCCGCCCCTTTATGTGTGTGCCTGCTGGGGATGGTGGGGAAAGCTCACCCCTCCCCGGCTGCAGCAGCCCAGGGACTACGGGCAGCTTTGGGGTGGCTCTGGCCCCCCATGACCCCGACCTAAGTCACTGCAGGCTTCTCGCCTTCCAGGCATCTCCGCATTCAGAGACAAGAAGAGAGGACACGGAGTGTCCTTCTGCAGGGGAGCCTCCTGCCTGGTGCGTTATGGGTGCCAGGGAGAGGGGCTTCCCGGTGAGAGAGTAAAGCAGATGTGGGGCCTGGAGTGGGCGAGGAGGGCGGGAAGCAGGACCCGGGCCCACCCTGCGCTGCAGAGAGGGGGTCCGTGGGAGGCACACAGCAGGGTGGGAAGGTGAGCATGCTTCGGGCAGGGCCTCTCTGCCCCAGCGGTGCAGGAGGGAAGGGAGGGCAAGCTAGGGAGAGAGCCTGGAGAGGAAGGGACAAGCTGAGGGACCCTGAGAGGGAGCGGCAGAAAAGGGCCACGGCCAGGCCTTGGGGTCTGACTGGATGTCGGGGAGAGAGGGTGAGAGAAGGAAGTCAGGCAGGATTTAGGCATTTAGGCGTGGGGCTGGGGGAGCAGAGGGCAGGGCTAGAAAGCCGTGTGGAGTCGGGTGCGGAATCGCTAAGACACAGTGACTTTGAAGCAGCTGCTCTTCAATGTGCCCTTTGCCCAGCGCCAGTCCCCCAGTGGGTGCTCACACAGGGCTTACTGGGAGGTGGGAAAAGTGCCGGCTTGGAGGGCCCAGGTTTTGTTCTGTCACTCATTCACTCGATGGATGTTTATTGACCCCTACATGTACCGGGACAGATCTGGTCTGTGCTACCAAGAGGACTTCAGCTCTAGGGAAACCTATAACAAAGTAGTTCACAAATCATTACAAGCTGTGATAAATACAATTAAGGAAACAGAGTGGGAGAGGGGAGGGGAAAGGCTTCTTAGCAGAAGGAAGAGGATGCAAAGGCCCTGGGGCAGAGAAGAGGTTCTCAGCACTGCTGGAGTGGCAGCAGGGGAGGGGAGCAATCCTTGGGAGGAGGGACATGAGGGGCCAGGCATTGGAGGCTATGAAGGTCGTCAGATGACGACTTAGATTTTATGCCAAGTGCAGAGGGAAACCATTGCGGGGTTTTAAGCAACAGAATGACAGGATCCAGTAGAATTTCTTAAAAAGATGGCTCTGGCTAATGTCCGGAGAACGAATCAGACAGCAAGCAACCAATAGCCTCTTTTGGGGAGTCAGAACCAATAGGACTTGGAGCAGACGTGCAAGTGAGGCAAAGGGGAGGGGGTTAAAAATGGTTCCAGATTTCTGGCTGCTGGATGAGGGGTGGTGCCATTCAGTGATCTTGGGAAGACTGAGGGGTAGCTAGGTTTGGAGGTGGAAACAATGAGCTCTGTGACCTTGAGCAAGTAACTTAACCTCTCTGAGTTTCTCTGGGCACCTCCAAAGCCCCAGCTCGCAGTGCTTAAGACTCATGAACAGGTGCAAGAAATCCTGACTACCATTAGATTCTCGTCAATAGAAAAGCTAACTACAAATTCCTCCGAGGCGAGCCTGATGGGGTTTGGGGGGCAGAGGTAGGCCTAGTCTCCAAAAAAGGACCCTGAAGCCTGGAGCACAGCGGAGGAGAAGGTCTCTGGTGCCCCAGATGGCCCAGGGAATGGGGGAGGGTCCCACTGGCCCCATTTATCCCCTGCAACACACACTCCTATTCACAACCCCTTTCCCTGCACACCCCATTCAACACTGTGGCCAGGCCACTGCAACGGCTTTCGGTTTGACCCCAAGGGCAAAGAGGAATCAATTTGTGCAGAGAATTGGAATGGAAGAGATTTCAATTGACCTTTGAATGGGGTTTTAATTTGCTTTGTTACAGCCAGAGAGGCCTCATGAAGAGACCCTTGAGACTGCTTTTATCTGCTAATGTGTGCACCGGTGCAAAGCCTGGGCCTCCGTCTGCATGCCCTGGATTGGGGGGGGGGGGGGGTGTGCGCAGCAGGGTGCAAGGCCAGAGGGGCAGGGAACCAGAGTCCATGCCCCTCCCAGGAACTGGTCCACAGCCCCCTTAGGGCCCAAAACAGTCAAGAGTGCAGGCAGAGGCAGTGGGAGGGCAGACAACCCGGGTTCCAGCCCCAGCTCTGTCGCCTGATGGCACCTCCCCTCCGGGCTTCAGTCTCCTTATCTGAACGGTGGCCTGGAGGCAGGGTGTGGATGAGATGGCCCCTCAGGTCCTTCCAGGTCTGGTGTTTTATGGTTTTGTTAGGGTAACCATTGACCGGAAACCGCCTGCCCTGGCCAGGCAAGATAGTAGCCACCTGCATGAGTCGTCTTAGAACAGGAGGTACTGGTAAGGAACGAGGAACTAACAAGCTACCACCAATGGGAAGAATTCGGGAAAGGTCAAAAGGAGAGAGGAGACACCAGTCCGTATGTCCTACCAACCTCCCAGAATCCTTCTCGCTGGAATCCATCTTGGCTGAGTGATGCAAGCACCACCAGGAAGGACCCTGAGTCAGAGTGATTGGCCAGAGACAACCCAGAAACTAATCCCATCACCATAAAACCTGAGACTGCGAGCCACGTGGCAGAGCAGTTCTCCTGGGTTCCCTTACCCTGCTGCTCTCCGCCCGGGTGCCCCTTCCCAATAAAGTCTCTTGTTTTGTCATCACGTGTGTCCCCTGGAAGGGGTCCCCCTCCTGCAACAGTTTTAAGCTCAGACCTAGAGTCAAACTCTGTAGTAGAGAACAACTAGTCTTAGAGAATGTGGCCTAGAGTGGAGAGAGCAGAGCCCGCTGGGCCAAGGAGCTAAGCCCTCTCTGTGCGTTGGTCTCTTGGGCCTCCCTCATGGCCTATTTTTCTCTAAATTTCTACTTGAGTCCCCTCACATGAGTCAACCAGTTCTCTGTTCTCTCCACTACAAATTCCAAAGGAAGCCAGTGGGGTCACTTGACCGATCACCTTCTCTTCTACTGGGCAGAGCCCTGAAGGCAGCTACGTCGGGGGTCCACGGAGCCTGCAGGTGGCCAGCCCCAGGCAAAGAGCCCCCTGTGATTGCTTCTCTACACAGTGCAACACCCCAGGACTGTGAGTTTGTGTTTACAGTCCTGTGTTAGAACTGTCAAGCTCTCCTCCCCTGCGCTCTATACACGGGTATATTGCCACATGGAACCATGTGAGTGTTCTTTCAGAGCTACTCCCTTATCCTGATCCCTTTTTTTCAAACGGAGGGTTTGTTCCTGTGCAATCAGGGCAGACTTCTTGGAGGTGGGGTCTTGCTGAAGACATGGTGGACATTAAGAACACAACAGACTCTCCAGAGCCCAGGCACCAGCAGCCACACTCTGATGCTGCGGTGGTCATAATGGTCCTTTTGTGGGGAAATGCCTTTGCGAGGGCTGCCAGCATGACAGCCACTTTTCCAGAATGATGCAGAATTCTTCAGCCAAGGGTGGAGGTAGGGAGAGTGACTCGTGGCCAGGAGGGACGCTGATAATGTACATCCATTAGTGCAGCGAGGGAGAGGCATTCAGCAGCCCCAGACTGTCCTCCTTCCTCCAGAGCCAACAATGGCTGCGTGGAGGGGGCTGAAGTGGCCTTTTTACAAGCACTCAGCTCAGGGCCATCTCTGAGCTCCGCCTGCTGGGTGCCTGACTTCCATTTCCATGCCCTCCTCAAAGCAACCAGGACAGCAAACTCAAGCAGCCAGCCTGAGGTCCAGAGAGCCCACACCACGCCCTCATGTCCCATTGCCCTGGGAGAGTGGCGCCAGGCCCGGGCAGAGCTGGTGCACAGTGACCTGTTGTGCAGCAGCTCCAAAGCCCATGACTCTGCATCTGTACCCGAACACGCGTGTGCATGTGATGTGAGCTGTGCAACGGTATCTGGAAGGTAGTTTGGTTTTTAACAAAATGGCCAACACCTTTATGTCAGACGAAAGTGACTTCCTTCAAAACATCCCCTGGGCAGGTGTCTTTAATGCCAGAGATGGGCCTGGGGCTCAAGCCATTGGTGGACCCTCTGGGGAGGCACCTCCAGGACCAGTTTCTAAGTCACCAGAGAAGACCAGTCTTCTGAGTCCTGGGTCACATTTTTTTTTAATGTATCAATTATGTTCCTTTTTTTTTTTTTTTTTTTTTCAGTATGCGGGCCTCTCACTGCTGTGGCCTCTCCTGTTGCGGAGCACAGGCTCCGGCTGCGCAGGCTCAGCGGCCATGGCTCATGGGCCCAGCCGCTCCGCGGCTTGTGGGAGCTTCCAGGACCGGGGCATGAACCTGTATCCCCTGCATCGGCAGGCGGACTCTCAACCATTGCGCCACCAGGGAAGCCCCAGTTATGTTCCTTTTATTTCTCCTTTTTATTATAGTTAGGTCTTTATGTTGAAACATTTTCTATTTATGATGGATGGGCGTGGGAAGGTCATCTTATGCATAAATTTCATTTCAAGATATTAAATTAGACCTTACAGAATATTTGCTTTTAAAAGGAAGTTTTGTGGCTGGTTGGAATGTAAAATAATGTAGCGCTTTGGAAAATAGTTTGCAGTTCTTCCCAAAGTTAAACATTGTCAAAAACAAGACAACAGGGACTTCCCTGGTGGTCCAGTGGTTAAGACTCCATGCTCCCAATGCAGGGGGCCCAGGTTCCATCCCTGGTCAGGGAACTAGATCCCATGTGCTGCAACTAAGAGCCGGCACAGCCAGATAGATAGATAATTAACTAACTAAATAAATAAATAAAACAAGACAACAGGCCCGAAATGGAGTTTCTTATGCTAAGCCCCACATCACCAGACCAAGACTTAATCTCCCGGAAATAGGATCTCAAACCAATCAGGAATTCAGGAATCACCTGACCTGCACTAGTTAGGTCATTTGCCTGATAGACCCCTGCCATCCCCTAAAGGAAAGTAAATTTGCAATAACCAACCTGCTTTTTGCTAGTGTAATCTCCTTGTTCCCAATCCCTTCTGCCTATAAAAGTCTTTTATTTTGGACAGCTCCTCAGAGCTCCTCTCTATCTGCTAGCTTGGATGCTGCCCGATCAAATCCATTTTTGCTCAGGTAAGCTCTTAAAGATTTTAATGTGCCTCGGTTTATCTATTATCGACATAGAGTTACCGCATGACCCAGCAAGTCCACCCCTAGGTATATACCCCAAAACTTATACATGAATGTCCATAGCAGCGTTATTCATAGTATCCAAAAGTGGAAACAACTCAAATGTCCATCAACTGATGAATAAATAAGCAAAATGTGGTATATCCATACAATGGAATATTATTCAGCAATTAAAAGAAATGAAGTATGGATAGATGTTACAACATGGATGAATATTAAAAACACTATGCTAATTGGAAGAAGCCAGACATGAAAACCTACATATTGTCTGATCCAATTTATATGAAATGCCCAGAAGAGGCAAATCCATGGAGACAGAAAGTAGATTCGTGGTTGCCAAGGGCTGGAGATGTTGGGAAGAATAGGGAGTGATTGCTAATGGGTATGAGGTTTCTTTTTAAAGTGATGAAGATGTTCTAAAATTGATTGTGGTGATGGTTGCACAGCTCCGAATATTATAAATGTCATTTTTTTGTACACTTTAAGTGGATGAATTGTATGGGAAGTGAATAATATCTCAATATAACTGTTATTTTAAAAGGGGGTGATTTTTTGAGAGACAGAAAAGTGACTACTTCTCTGAGAAAGCCATGCATTGTCTTTCAACATAGCAGAAGAGGAGGGAATCCTCCAGATACAAAGATGTGACATTTTACCCCTTTGTGCAAGAAAAATCACCCACTTTTCCCCTCCTCTTTCTTTCCTGTATGTTTCCTTTTATTACTCACACTGAACACTTCACTTCTGGTCACCGAATATGTGGGGGGATTTTCCCCACATCAAGCAATTCTCTACAACACCAGCCGGGCATCCTACAATTTCACTCAATTCTGATACTCTCTACCTGGAGATAGTGTCAGATCCCACAGGTTAAGGGCTCAGTCCCACAAGACTGCTGCCACCCCACTTCAGATGCCGATCGCAAGTAGTGGGTCCCCAGGTTTCCCACAACTTCCGTCCAATTTGGCTAAAAAACGGGGGTTCCTGTGACCTCCTCCTCAGGTTTAATTCGCTGGAGCCACTCACAGAACTCAGGGAAACATTTACATTCACCAGTTGATTAAAAGATATGATAAGGTACACAGATGAACAGCCAAATGAAGGGCTACACAGGGTGAGGTCTGGAAGGGCTCCAGGCAGAGGAGCTCCTGTCCCCACGGAACTGGAGTGCAGTCGCCTCCCAGTGTGCATGTGTTCACCCACCTGGAAGCTTCCAGAACACTGCACTATTGGGATTTTATGGAGGTTTCTTCACGTAGGCAGGTAACTCCATTTCCAGCCCCTCTCCCTTCTCTCAGGGATGAAATTTCCAAGCTTCTGATCATGGCTTGGTCTTTCTGGTGACCAGTCCCCATCCAGGAATCATCCAGAAGCCCAGCCAGAGTCGCCTCAGTAGAACAAGAGATGCTTCTAGTGCTCTTATCACTAGGGAAGATACAAGTGTTTTAGGAGCTCTGGCCAGGTACTGGGGGGCAGAGGCCAGTATATATTTTTTTTTCTTTTTTTTTCCATTATCTCACGCCCTTCCATGGGAACCTCCTATAGTAGCCTAAGAAAACCCATCCCATCTAAACGGGCAAAAGGAGAATTCCCTGGCGGTCCAGTGGTTAGGACTCTTCTCTCTCACTGCTGAGGGCCCAGGTTCAATCCCTGGTCAGGGAACTAAGATCCCACAAGCCGAGAGATGTGGCCAAAATAATAAATAAATAAATAACAGGCAAAAGAAAATGAGATATGGTCTAACACCTTAACGAGTTATTTCAAGGGGGTGGAGCAGTAAGGACAGAAAGATGTGAAAGAATTCTTATTGAATTTAAAAATGTATTAGGAAAAAAATGATGTTTCAGAGATAAAGATTAAGCTAGAAGAAATACACGAAAAAATAAACACAGCCATAAGAGAAAATAAACATGATTAAAAGTACAGAAAAGGAATAAAGTATTAAAAGACATAATTAAAAGAAAAGTCATATAGAAAAAAGAGAAATAAGAGGGTTCTAGAGAAAATGATACATAAAGCAGCTAGACAAGGGAGATCTGATCCACATTTTATTGGAACCCCCAGAAAGGAATACCAAAGAACAAACTAATATTTAAAATGATAATTCAAGGGAGTCCCCTGGTGGCCTAGAGTTTAGGATTCTGGGCTTTCACTGCCAGGGCCCGGGTTCAATCCCTGGTCCGGGAAGTGAGATCCCAAAAGCCATGCAGCATGGCCTAAATAACTAAATAAATAAATAAATAAAATTCAAGGAAACATTGTTATAATAAAAGATTAAAAAATATAGACATACATATATTGTAATGCTTATATTAAAAGGGCATTTCATAACTTGAAAAGTTGACTCAAAATGTTCAACACTGACAAAATTTCAGTACAATCATTGGGCTTGAATATTAAGGAAAATATTCTCTGATCATAATGCAAAAAATCCAAATCCAGTATGAATCAAAGTAAAGCAAAAGAAAATCAGACTGGCTTCGGACTTCTTGGCAGTAATATTTCAATGGAAACAGCATTCTCACTGAAAAGCGTGAACCGAAGATTTAATATTAAGTTAAACTTCTCTTCAAGTATAAAGTCCACAAGGAACCAGGTAGGAACATGCAGGAACCTACCACAGACCAAATTTAAGATGCTCTGACACTGCAGGAATAATTCAACTGACTGAAAATGGGAGAACCAGAAAGGCGACAAGTACAAACCAGAATAAGGCTTCTGACTGCCCCTGGTTATTAGGGGAGAATAAAACTATGTCCTTTGAAATGGAAAAAATCGAATGATACTTATTTCAGATTACGGAGATAAAACCCTGAGCAACAAATTAGTTGACAAAGGAGAGAGAGAGAGAGGGCTTCCCTGGTGGCGCAGTGGTTGAGAGTCCGCCTGCCGATGCAGGGGACGCGGGTTTGTGCCCCGGTCCGGGAAGATCCCACATGCTGCAGAGCGGCTGGGCCCATGAGCCATGGCCGCTGAGCCTGCGCGCCCGAAAGCCTGTGCTCTGCAATGGGAGAGGCCACAACAGTGAGAGGCCCGCGTACCAAAAAAAAAAAAAAAAGGAGAGAGAGAGGAGAAGTAATCCATAACTAATGTCACTATGGATCATTAGGAAATCAAGAGACAATATCTAAATATCTAAATAAAGAGATAACTGGGACTTCCCTGGTGGCACAGTGGCACAGACTCCACGTTCCCAAAGCAAGGGGCCTGGGTTTGATCCCTGGACTAAGATCCCACAAGCCGTGCGACACGGCCAAGAAGAAAAGAAAAGAAATACACATCAAAAAAGAAAAAAAAAGAGGGGGCGATTTGGGAGGGAAACTGATGAAAACTTGTGGTGTATTCATAAGGAACAAACTACTGGTAAATGCAACAACATGGATGAATCTCAGAAACATGAGATTGAGTGAAGGAAGTCAGAAGAGTTTACACAGTGTGTGTGGGTCCATTTATACCGAGTCCTCGGACAGGCAAAGTTCATCTCCGGTGAGAGAAGTTGGATGAGTGGTTGCGCCTGGCAGGGAGGGCTGGGGGTGGTGGTGAGGGGTTGACTGGGAAGACATATGAGAGAACTTTCGGGGGTCAGGAAAATACTCTATATTTTGATGGGTGTGGGTCACACAGGTGTATCAAAAGAGAACAAAAGTTATAGTCACCGTGTGCACAGTTCTCTCTAGGTAAATTATACCCCAGTTTAAAAGAGAAGAGAATGGTGGCTATGCTTGCCCTCAAAGAGTCTCTGAATTCTTCACCAGCCCTGGCAGAATAGGGCAGCTTTCCCTGCACATCCAGCCACGTACCCTCCACTTCCCGTCCGTGGTGACTGTGCCCCAGGGCTGCTGGTGGCCTGGCCTTGAGAACACTGGCCTGAGGACTGTCATTGAGGGGAAACAAACGTCGTCAAGGGGCCCTGGCTTTTCAGCTGAAGCCGTTGGGAGAGAGAGTGTCCGCCAGGCCCTGTCTTCCCCTAACAAAGTCGTGGCATCTCGTTGGGCAGCCGCTGGCCTGCTGCCTCCATTTCACAGGCCTAGATGGGGAGTGGGGAGGGAGCAGGGAGACAAAAACAGTAGTCAAGTCTCATCTTCCCCTTCTGCTTTTAAAAAGCTCAGGAGCTGAGAGCAGAAGTGGTTTGCTGGGCACTAAGTTGAAGAGGTCGATTTCCCAGATGGAGCTGGAAGGGAGATGAGCTCGGGGAGGGGAGATGAGCTTGGGGAAGGGAGAGGCTTTCAGGGGAGCCCGAGGGGCTGCATCAGCACTGGCAGGGGAGCCATTTGCCATTGTGCCCGTGGCCTTCAGCCCACTGTACTCCACTCAAGTGGGTGGATGACAAAGGCCCCGGAGCCCAGTGACTCTCGGCCCCCCAAATGTTTTAGACGCTAATGATGGCCAGACCAGGGTAATGGGATGTGAAGAGCAGGCGGGTGGGGGCAGGGGTGGAGGGAGGGAGGCGGGAGGCTGGGGTGCGGGTGCCTCTCAGAAGTTCTCAGGGACCCTGAGGTCTCTGCTCCACAGCCCACCTCCCTTGCTGCCTACTCGGGGGTCTGCTTGGCCATCTGAAACAACAGACTTAAAACCTCAAGGCTTATACTCGGGAGGGGAGGGAAAAGGATGCGCACCGTCCCCCTGTCCTGGACTGGCCATAGCATGGGGCCCAGAGGGGTTGGGGGGCACGAGGGCCCAGAGCGGGGGTGTCCTCTGTACCACCCCCCAGAGGGCAAGGCAGGGCCAGCGTCCCACGTGGATGAGGAGGTTGCTGCCGACCTGAGCACCCAGAAGTCTCTCTCACGGTAGAAAAATGTGTAATCACGTGGAAAGACATTCATGCTGTTATTAAGTGGTAAACAGCAAGGGGTAAATCAATATCTATGGTGTGATCCCATTTTTGCTGTTTTAACAGAGTACATAGACGAGAACTAGACCCTCCGGAAAACGTGCACCACGTGCTAGCAGTGCTAATCCGGGGATTACTGGGGAGTTTTGTTTTCTTCTTTTCATTTGTCTCTAAATTTTCCAAATTCTCTAAAATAAACATATAGTCCTTTTGTAAGAAAGCATTTTTATTAATAATAAATTTTAAATGAACAACACAAAAATAAATATAAAGCTCTCTCTTTCACATCCTGCCACAGCATCTGATACCCCCAGATCCCATAATAATCCTTCAGGTCAAGGTCTTGCCTTAAGGAGTAAGGGACGGGGCCTTGAGGAAAATGTGTCGGGGCAGTTGAGTCCCATTTCATCATACTTTGGGACTGTGAGGTGTGGCTTCTCCACCAAAGATGACTCAGTGAAGATGTGTCACCATCTGGGGGGGAGTGTATGGTCACGGAGAGGACACTGGCATGACAGCAAGAAGGACTTGGCCTCAATGGTCGGGCTCTGAGGTCTGTGCAAGGACTGGTCTTTGGAAACACTCTCATCCACGACCTTGAAGAGAGGGCGTCAAATGACATCAGCCCTTCAAGGCTATGGGTGACACAAAGCCCTACCGGCAAGTGAAATTCCGAGTTGCCCCCTGGTCCGGGAGGGTCCCACGTGCTGCGGAGCAACTAAGCCCATGCGCCACAACTACTGAGCCTGTGCTCTAGAGCCGCGAGCCACAGCTGCCGAGCCCGTGTGCCACAACTGCTGGGGCCTGCACACCTAGAGCCTGTGCTCTGCAATGAGAGGGGCTACTGAGGTTAGACACCTGTGCACCGCAGCGACGAATGGCCCCCGCTCGCCTCAAGGAGAGGGGGCCTGCACACAGCAAGGAGGACCCAATGCAGCCAAAAATAAATCAATAAAATACAAATTTTAAAAAAATCCACTTAAAAAAAACCCCACTATACACCTAACAACATAGCACGGTGTCTGGTACATGGCAGGCATTTGTTCAATGAAGGGAAGAACAAATGAACAACATAATATGATGTTATAAAGCCTTTTGGAGGAAAGAGGCTGAGGTTGGTATCACTGATACAGAGAGACCGCCACAATGTGTGGTGGGTAGAAAATACAGATCACAACCCAGCACGATGGATTTGTATATACATTTGTTTAAGCCTGGAAGGATTTACCAGAAAACAGAACACAAAGGGTCTGGAAAGGACACGCTGGAGATTTTAACAGTGCTCATTGCTAGATGAGTTACCTTACAAAGTCTTTTCTATCTGATCTTTTGTTTATATTTTCTGTAATAACTATGTTTCGATCTTATAAGATAAAACACAAGTTATATTTTTAAGTTACCATTTGACCATTTTAAAACTTTTATTTATTTATATTGGCTGCCTTTGGTCTTTGTTGCTGCGTGCAGTCTTTCTCTAGTTGCAGCGAGCAGGGGCTACTCTTCACTGCGGTGCGTGGGCTTCTCATTGCGGTGGCTTCTTTTGTTGTGGAGCACGGGCTCTAGGCACGCAGGCTTCAGTAGTTGTGGCGCACGGGCTTAGTTGCTCTGCGGCATGTGGGATCTTCTTGGGCCAGGGATCGAACCTGTGTCCCCTGCACTGGCAGGTGGATTCTTAACCACTGCACCACCATGGAAGTCCCTATGTTAAGTTTTAAAGACAAATGTGGAAGTCAAGTCCTGACCCACAGGATCCTTGAGCAGAATAGAATATAGTGATGACTTTGATGCTGCAAAATTTGGGGGATTTAGCAGTGATAAGAGCAAAACAGTGATGATACAGAAGAGTATTCAACCTTCATAGCTCATTGTTTCCAGATGCTGAATACTATTCCATTATAGAGATATTCTACAATTTGCTGAACCAACCAGCCACTGGTGGCCATATATGTTGCCAGTTTTTGCTGTTCATTTATTCAGTAAATATGTATTGAGGCTCTATTAGTGCCGGGTACTGGAAATGCTCTGGTAAACAAAGCAGGCTTTGTTCTAGAAGCTTATGTTCCAACGAGAGAAATTTAAGAAAGTAAACAATCAAGTAAATGCATAATTACAAATTGTGATAAGCACCACGGATGAAAAAAAACTGCTAAGACTCTCTAATATGGTACAACATTCAAAAATGGTCAGGGTTGGGGCTTCCCTGGTGGTGCAGTGGTTAAGAATCTGCCTGCCAATGCAGGGGTCACGGGTTCGAACCCTGGTCCAGGAAGATCCCACATGCCACGGAGCAACTAAGGCCGTGTGTCACAACTACTGAGCCTGCACTCTAGAGCCCGCGAGCCACAACTACTGAGCCTGCGTGCTACAACTGCTGAGGCCCGCGCTCCTAGAGCCCGTGCTCCGCAACAAGACAAGCCACCGCAATAAGCCCACGCACCACGACGAAGAGTGGCCCCCAGCTTGCCACAACTAGAAAAAGCCCGTGTGCAGCAACGAAGACCCAATGCAGGCAAAAATAAAATAAATAAAAATTTTTTAAATGATCAGAGTTGTGATGATAATAATAATAAACATTGCAGGGGATGACATAGGCAATTAGAAGCTCTAAGAAAAGCAAAAAGGTGTTTAAGGAAGGAAATATTAATGAAAGTGCAAACGCCGGACGATATTTCCATAGTCTGAATGACTTAACTAAATGTAAAGTGTCGGTCTGGGGATAATGGAGAAGAGGTCGCAGGGTCAGAGGAAGTTGATAGAAGTTTAAAATGGATAAATCGAAAAAGGCAGCAGTGGCGTGTTATTTAGAGAAACCGAGTTAACTACCTGGGAAACAATGGTGAGTGGTTACCCCTGAGTTAGTTAGAGAACTGGAGGAGGGGAAAGAGATGAGAAGCAGAACAGTTGTGTCTCCTTCCTTCATTTATTCATTCAACACATATCTGCTGAGCTACTTCGGTGCCAGGCCTTGTTCAAGGCACTAGGAATACAGAAATAAACAAAACAGCCAAAAATGCAGTTTATATTCTATTGAGAGAAAGGGAGACAATCAATCAGATCAGTAAAATCCAAAGTAGGATACAGAGTGGTAAGTGCCATGGGGGTGGTGTAGGGAGGGGTGAGGAAGCAGGAGAGAAGGGTGGGATGGGGAAGAAGGGTTACAGCTTTAGAGAGATGGGCCAGAACTGAAAACATAGGCACACAGATACTTGTACACAAATGTTCACAGCAACATTATTCATAACAGCCGGAAAATGAAAGCGATCCAAATATCTAGCCATCGATGAATGGGTAAACAAAATATGGTTTACGTCTATGGTATACGATGAAACCCTCATTTGGACGCAAAAAGGAATGAAGTACTGATACACGCTACAACATGGGTGAACCTCAAAAACATTATGCTACGTGAAAGAATGTCAGACACAAAGGCTATCTATTGCGTGGTTCCATTTACAGGAAATGTACAGGATAGGCAAATCCATGGAGACAGAAAATAGATTAGCGGCTGCCTAGGGCTGACGGGAGAGGGTAACGGAGAGTGACTGCTCGTGGAGGCAGGGCTCCTTTTGGGGCGATGGAAATGTTCTGGAATTATACAGTGGCGAGAGCTGCACAACCTGGTGAGTATATTGAAAACCACTGAAATACACACTTCAGAACGGCAAGTTTTATGGTACATGAATTACATCTCAAAAATAAAAAATAAAAAGGCAGTTGGCTGAATGAGACTGGAGCCACTGAGATGTCTTAACCAAGGGAGAGTCAGCGTAGAGACGGCATTTAAAACCAAGGGAACGGAGAGTCACACCCAGAGAGCACACAGAAGGGGAGAGGCCTCAAAGGTCTAGTGCCTGCAGAAACAGCCACGTCGAGAGCTTGGGTGGAAGAGGGAAAGGGCAGAGAGGAGGCCACCAGGAGAGTGTAGAGTCACAGCGTTTCCACAGGATAAACCCTGGAGGTGGAATTCTAGGTTTAAGGACATGGCACTTGTAATTTTGATAGATACTGCAAATTCTCCCTCTCACCAACATTGCATGAAAGCGTCAGTCACAGATCAAATTTATTTCTGTCCTGGATTCGGAGTGAGAGAACCAGTGGGCCTGCCAAGTGGAAAGAGGACCAGAGCTGGCTCAGGGTCCTGGGAGAACACAGCGAGGCTGGGGCTGCTGGGTGCAACCTGGCTGAGCTGGCGAGTAGCCAGAGCCACGAGCAGAACCCCAGGCGAGAGGCGATTCATACTGTGGGAGCAGAGAAGGGCCTGTCTGAGAGCCTGGGAAAAAGGAACAAAGCAGCAAGAGGTACACAGTGCAGGGCAAGAGTCCTCATTCCAGCATCCCAGGTGGCCACTAAGCTGCTGTGTGACCTTGGATGAGTCACCTCACCACCCTGGGCTTCAGATCGCTCTTCTGCCAAATTCGAGGTCTGGCCGGGCATTTCTGGCCAGGAGCCTTTCCCCTTCAGAATTCTGGTTCCTGATGGAGAATAGGAAAAAAATCTTCCTTTTTATCCCACCACAATTGGGGAAGTTTTTCCTTTGGAGGTTTTGTTCCTGTGGTGCTTTTTCCATTCTCTGTAGCAGGTCAGGAGGTCATGATTTCAAGCAAGCTCTGACAAGAATAGCTTAGTTCGATTCAGCAAGCGTTTACTGAGGGTCCCAGGTGTAAGGCCACCATCAGCTCACGCGGATGACCAGTCTCCCTGCTGCCACCTTGCACCTCTGCAGACTATTCTCAATGCAGCAGCTCAGAGCAAAAGGCAAAGTCTACAGCAGCCCACAGGGTCTGTGGGATCTTGCACCTCTCCAGAACCTGCACCCCCCCCCCCACACACACATACACATTCCCACCTGAGCACATTCCTGCCTCAGGGCCTTTGCACATTCTGTCCCTTCTGCTTTCTCCCAGATGGCCACTAGTTCTGCTCCTTCACTTTACTAAGGTCTCTGCTCAAAATTAACCTCATCGGAGATTTCCCTGACTTCTTTATAGAAACAGCATCACCAGCCCATCACTCTCAACCCCCTTTTCCTGCCTGTTTTCCTTCACAGCCCTCATCGCCACCTTCACACTCTGTATTTATTTGTCTGTACCCCCATCACCACCACCACCAAACTGTAAGCTTCACGAGGGTAGGGTCTGCTGCTTCCCCAGTGACTGGAGCAGTGTCTGTGCAGAAGAGGGACCTGGTGCATATTTGGGGAGAATGAATGAATCCTCCCACAAGCCCCAGCCACACGCACCAGTACCACTCTCTTTTTGAATGGACACACAAATAAATAAGACAGGTTGCTAAATTAAGCTCTAGACTTTTTTTTTTTTTTTTGCCAAGCTTGGCATCTTTCCAGGCCTGAGTTTCCCTGTGTGAATCTGAAGGTTAGAAGGCCTGGGACAAGCTTTGTGAGTGTAGGAACCAAGTCCTCTTCACTGCTGATCCCAGAGAAGGCACTCAGAAGGGGGCTCAGCACTCAATAAATTAAAAGCTGGTTCAGAGAAGGTGCAGGGCCCAATGGGACAGGTTGTGTTCTTCACACTTTAAAAGCTTTTGCCTCCAATCTGGGCAGCTGAGAGCTGGGTGAGGGAGAAATAGGATTGAATCCTGTCACCAGGAAGGTCCCCAGGTGTGTAACTAAACCTCCACAAGACTTAAGGGTTTTAGAAGAAACTTGGTTTGGTGGTTACAGCCCCTGACAGTAGGGCAACCCTGCCCTCTGGTGGCCACCTAGTGCGGTGCCATCTCGGAAAAGCTTTGACCAAAAAACTTAAGAAAAAATTTTTTTATTCGACAAGTTGCCTAACTCCGTTATAGACAATGGGGAAGACATCAAATAAGAGAATAAAAAGTAATCACATCACCTTAATACCCTTGATGCTACTGGAAATTCCAATCTTATGCCAATTTTATGCCTAGTTCATTCATTCGATCAAGTATCTACGGAGTACCCACCATGTCCCAGGCACTGTTCCAGTCAATGGCTGTGAACAAAACAAGTAAAAAAAAAATCAGTCACTGTATTTGTGCTGCTTGCACCCTGCCTGTAATCAATCTGTATTTTGTATCCTGATATCTTCACTTCTATCATAACTTATGTTGCCACACACGCTTCATAAAGATCTCTGCCAGCCCACTGAGTTAATGTCTTCAGCCATTTGTCCAGTATATGGGCACCTTCTTCTTGAAATTAGAATGAGGCAGATAAGTCTCCTTTTTTGCAAGAGTCAGGTGCTGCTGGCTGAACTGCTGCCACATGCCACCCGTGTGGGTTTCTTACCGTCTGCAAGTCCTCAGTCCTGGACGTCTGAGTGCTCCAGACCTGAAGTCAGGGCACACGACTTCTATCTAAATACCACCTGCCGGCATTATTCTAGGGGCTGGGGATGCAGCCATGAAAAAGGCAGGCAGGGGCTTCCCTGGTGGCGCAGTGGTTGAGAGTCCGCCTGCCGAAGCAGGGGACACGGGTTCGTGCCCCGGTCCGGGAAGATCCCACGTGCCGCAGAGCGGTTGGACCCGTGAGCCATGGCCGCTCAGCCTGCGCGTCCGGAGCCTGTGCTCCACAACGGGAGAGGCCACAACAGTGAGAGGCCCGCGTACTGCAAAAACAAAAACAAACAAACAAAAAGAAAATACACTGGATGAAGAGTCCATTCATAAGTGTAACACAAAGAACAAACTATTCAGAAAGTCACTTACCCAGAAGTAGGTAATATATATCTAAAGAAAAGCTGTAAACTTCACTGAGGGGCAAAAACGAAGACTCGAATAAATGGAAAGACACATTTTGTCTTGAACAAAAAGACAGTATTGTGAAAATGTGAAGTTTCCTTAAATTTATCTATACATTTGCCACATACATAAAATATAACCTTCTGAACTATAGGGCGAGTATATTACACTTCCCCAACTCCCAGTACCTTCCCTCCACACCACATCCCACAGTGTGATTAAATTACTTTGTAATTACATATGTCAGGTTGCTTACCCACCACACTGATAAAATAACACTAAAATTCATCTGGAAAAAAAATGAGTGCAAATGGCCAATAAATTTCTAAAACAGAACCTTACTAGGTAAAAATATATACATGATAAAGCTGGAGTAAATAAAGCAATTTGGCACACATACAAGAATAGGCAGAAAGATCAATAGAACACAATACAGAGCCCAGAAGTAGACCCAACTATACATGGAAATTTAGAACATGATAAAGCCAGAACTACATGGGGGGAATGGATTACTGAGTAAATAGTATTGGGAAAATGGCTAGCCATTTGGAAAACAATTAAATGTGGATCTATACCTCTCTCCTTCACATCAAAATAAATTACAGATGGGTCAAAGATTTAAATGTAAAAATCAAACCATGAAAGCATGAGAAGAAAGCATGAATAGATTTCTTCTGTAGCAGCAGAGTAGAAAATCATGGTACTAATTCCATAAACTGAGAAGGAAAGGATTAATTAATTTGATTCTAAAAAGCATAAAACTCTTTCATGGCAAAAATAAAGTCAAAAGACCATTGGAAAATTGGGAGAAATATTTGCAACAATACTAGAGACAGTGTGCCTATTTCCTTAACTACAAAGAATGCTTGGAACTCAAAAGCCAAAGATAAAGAACCCAGCAGAAAGAACAAGAAAGGCAACTCAGCAGAAAAAGAGATTCATGTGGATAACAGATATGTTGGAAGCTCAGCCTAACTCGTAATTTTAAAAATACAATTTAAAAGGAGTTGCCAATTTTTACCTATCCGAGTGACAAAGATATGGGGAAGTGTTGGTGAGGGTGAGGAGAAATCGCACTCAGGAAATGGAAATCAGAAGGCCATTCTGAGAGGCACTGGACAATAGCTATCAACATTTTAATTGCACGTCTCCATTAAGCCAGCAATTCCACTTCTAGGAATTGATTGCCTGCAGTGTTTTTTATAAGAGCAAATCACTGGGAACAATAGGGCAGCAGTCCTTGGATTTGGCAGTAGGAAAAGAGATCTGGCACACTTGCAAGTGAAAAATGCAAGGTGCAGGAGTCTGCATTGTTTGTTTTTTAAGGTTGCATACATACACACCTGTATACATATATATGCAATTATGTACACACACATATAAAAAAGCATTTATATGCCTCGAAAAAAATTGGAATTACACAGAAGAAACTTGCCTCTGGGAAGTAGGTCTGGAGGTTGCAGATGAGGGAAAGAGGGATCTGGTTTGGACATTTCACCATATATCCTTTATTATTTGAATTTTTACCATAAGTGTGTATTAGCTTTTGTAATAGTACCAAATTGTTTCATTGCTGTTGTTGGTGTTGTTTTAAGATCACTCAGGCTGCCATGGAGTGAACTGACCAAAGTTACAAGTCATGACTTGTGGAGAGACATCTGGCCATCCAGATATGACATGATGGTGGCTGGGATGGCGGCGGTGCAGCTGAAAAGAAATAAATGGATTCCAGATTTACTTAAAAGGCAATGCCGACCAGAAGGAAGGTGAGAAAGGAAGCCCTTTGCGCTCCCACAGCAACTCTCCTGCCCCACCTTTCTGCCCTACAGCCACTAGACTATCAGCTCTGGGAGGACAGAGCCTGGAGGAGCCCAGGAAGCCGGTGTGCCAGCACTGGCTCTAGGAGCTCAGAGCCTCCAAGTGGGAGACGCCCCGTGGAGCTAGTGCAGGGAAAGGCACAGAGCACGGGGGAACCTCGGGGAAGACGGCAGGGTCTGAGCCGGCTCTGCCCATCGACCCGCATTACACGTCCTCACAAGTACAAGCTTCGGCACCTGCTGAACAAGTATTTGCATGGGTGCCATCTACCCTAGATTCAGAAGGGTGTGTAAGCAGAGGCCGTTCCTGACAGGTACACCACCTGCCTCCTCCGCCACTCACTCCCCACAGCCCGAACCCTGGTTCCTGCCCGGCAGGAAGCATGACTTTATTGGCTGGGTGGACTTGGTCCAGGAGGAAGGGTACTCAGCCTTCCCCACCACATCCGTGAGCCCCGGTCCCCACACTCCCTGCCCTCGGCACCTGCTGTTTAGAGGAAGTGATCCTCTGGCCTACCCTGCTGCCCTTCCAACTAGGCCTCCCTCTAACCCTCAACACCTGCAGGCCCCAAATCCACTGAGCAGGGAGTCGAAACTCTGCCCTACAACCACCGGGAAAATCAGGATGACTTCTCAGAGGAGGCAACATCTGAGCTGGGCTTTGAAGCATGAAGAGGAATGAGCCTCTGGCAGATTAAAAAAAGACAAAAAGATGTGCACGGGGTATTCAAGACCCAGCAGGCTTCTTGTAGGGTGGGCCTGAGAGCTTGATGGTCTGAGTTAGAGGCAGCCAGATTGTGAAATGCTCTAGGGAGTTATAGTCACAATAGTAACCTCATACCTTGCTGGACTCCCCATGCCCTGGTGTGCTCCCTTCAGAGGGTGCTTCTCACACAGGTACATGTGTGATCCATCTTCTCTACCAGACTCTGAGTTCCTCCAGAAAGGACTGTCATCTCTGTCCAGAGTACCTCGCACGCCCTAGGGCATAGATGCACAACAAATGTTTGATGACCTAAAACGAAGGGATATTTGCAATTGTGGTGATCACACAACTATAAACATAGGTCAAAACTCAGTGGACTGTAGGCCTAAAATTGGTGAATGTTACTGTTTGTGAATTACACCACAGTAAAGCTGACAGGAGAAAGTATAAGCAAACAGCAGAGTACCTGTGCTTTGCAGTTCACCGGGCACTTTCCCATCACTCATCTCGTGTAATCCCGGCCATAGCCCCATTTCACAGATGGAGAAACCGAGGTGTCTGTCTCTTGCCCAGATCCCACAGTCACCAACCTGGGCCCCACCCTCAGAGCTTGAGGCTCACAGGAGATGAGCCCGAGGGACATTTTCAGAGGCTGTGTTTGGGAAAATCCAATGTGCTCCCTCTGCAGTGCCACTTAGTCCTCTTCTAAAATCTGAGGGGGGGGACTTCCCTGCTGGCGCAGTGGTTACAGGTCCACCTGCCAATGCAGGGGACGCGGGTTTGAGCCCTGGTCTGGGAGGATCCCACATGCCGTGGAACAACTGGTCCTGTGAGCCACAGCTGCTGAGCCTGTGCTCTGGAGCCTGCAAGCCACAACTATTGAAGCCTGCATGTCACAACTACTGAAGCCCACGCACCTAGAGCCCATGCTCCACAACAGAAAAGCCATCGCAGTGAGAAGCCCCTGCACCGCAGTGAAGAGTAGCCTCTGCTCGCTGCAGTTAGAGAAAGCCCACGCCAGCAACGAAGACCCAACATAGCCAAAAATAAATAAATTAATTAAAAAATAATAATAAAATAAAATCTGAGGGGACAGAAACAGTGACCGCAGAGGCTGGTACTGGGTTCCTGCTGTGATTCCTGCTATCTTGCTTTCCGGCCCCTACAGAGAGCTTGGGTACATCAGTTCTGTCCAGTGGGGCTCCTCAGGCCGGCCACAGAGGCTCTGGGTGACACACACTCCTGCCTCCTGCCCACCCCAAGTCCACACGAAATGTGTCACTTTCTCTGTGTGAGTTATTGGGGCTCTCAGTCAGATTCCCTCCAAAGAAAGGCATTCTACTGCAAATAGCGTTGCCAGATTTAAATAAAAATACAAGACAGAATATTTGGGACATACATATACTACACAGGGCATACTAAACAGGATATACTGACACTGAAAAACTATCTGTTGCTTATCTGAAATTCAAATTTAACTGGGCATCCTGTATTTTATCTGGCCATCTTAACTGCCCCCTCAATCGAATTAAATTAAGAAAACTTTAAATTATATTAAGACTAAAATAAAACAAAACAAATAATAATAAAGTACAATATAAAAAAGAAAGTGAAATGATAAAATTATTTTTTAAATAACATAAAATATAATACAATTTTTTTCTTTTTTTTGCGGTATGTGGGCCTCTCACTGTTGTGGCCTCTCCGGTTGCGGAGCACAGGCTCCAGACGCACAGGCTCCAGACGCTCAGGCTCAACGGCCATGGCCCACGGGCCCAGCCGCTCCGCGGCATGCGGGATCCTCCCGGACTGGGGCACGAACCCGTGTCCCCTTCATTGGCAGGCGGACTCTCAACCACTGGGCCACCAGGGAAGCCCTACAAAATTTTTAAAGTAAATATAAAATAACAAATTTTTGAATAATAAAATAAATTAATAAAATAAGATAAAGATAAAATAATATAAAATAACACACCCCCAGCGGACGAAGGTTGGCCCCTGGCGCCCCGCAGGCTGTCTAGCCGGTGGCCTTGGCGTCTCCCGGGCCGCCCGCCCCGCCCTTGAAGCGCTCACCTGCGGCCCCCCCGCGGCGTCGGCTCACTCCGGAGGGTGACGCAGAGCCCGCAGAAAGCTCTGGAAGAGCCGCTGCCCAGGGCTTGCCCTGCTGCGCCTCCCAGGCGGCGATCGCCCCGGAGAAGTGGGGGCTTGTCACTCAGGACCCCCCCAACACGGCATCCGAAGGTCGCGGCGGTTTCTCAACCGCTTTTTAACCTAAGCCAGTGTGTTCTAGAAATGGCTTTCTGCCGCTCAGAAAGAAGCGCCCGAAGAGGGAGCAAATGCCGCTCCGTTTTCCGGAAAGTCGCAGGCTCCGCCTCGCCTCTGCTGCTTTGTCTCGCTGGGGAGAAGGTGGTGGGCGCCAGCCGGGTTGGCGAAGTCCTAGGACGCCCGCCAAGGCCCCGTGGGAGGTGACGCCGGTGACAGCTCTTCTCGCTGAACTTTGCTGCCCCTGCATTCTGCCACTCACATCCCAGGTGAAGTTGTGTAGGTAGAAAAAGGTGGAGGTGTCCTTGTTTTTTTCCTACGAATCTGAATGCCGAAAGGCACAGCAGAGAATTTTCACTCACTTGGGAGAAAGCCAATCTGTAGGTTGGAAAAGACAATAATAAAGGTATCATAACATTAAATTAATAAAACACAATACAGCCACAAAGCTCCAACCTTCCTTATACCCGATGCTCCCACTCCCTGGGAACTTATGCTAATGAAATAGTTCAAAAGAATAAAAGTGCTATACGCATAGCAATGTTCATTACGGCATTATTGACAGTGCCTAAAAATTGGAAACAACTTAAGATCTAGTAAGAAGAATGGTTAAGAAAACGATTTTACACCCTCAAGATGACATAGCTAGTAGGTGATTATTGCCAGGGTTGTAGAAACACAGGAAATGTTTACAATATCATCTTAGTGTAAAATAGTGTAACATGAAATGCTACATACTCGTGGATCTCAGCTCCTTAGAAGTACTTTGTATTTAATTGATGTTTTATTTGGATAATTGTAGATTCACGTGCAGTTGTAAGAAATAATACAAGGGCTTCCCTGGTGGCGCAATGGTTGGGAGTCCGCCTGCCGATGCAGGGGACACGGGTTCGTGCCCCGGTCCGGGAAGATCCCACATGCCGCGGAGCGGCTGGGCCCGTGAGCCAAGGCCGCTGAGCCTCCGCGTCCAGAGCCTGTGCTCCACAACGGGAGAGGCCACAGCAGTGAGAGGCCCACGTACTACAAAAAAAAGAAAAATAAAAAAAGAATACAAAAAGCTACCACTTTTACAGTTTCCCCCATTGGTGACATCTTGCAAAACAAGGATATTGACAGTGATATAATCCACTGACCTCATGCAGATTTCCCCAATTTTATTATACTCCTGTCTGTGTGTGTGTGTGCATATTCTGTACAATTTTAGCACATCGGAATGGTTTTTTTAAAGAACGTGTCCATGTGTAGAACTGTGTGAAGGTGGTGGGATGTGAGAGATTTTCTTTTCAATGTTTCTCATTAATGTTGCTACGTTATCAATTAAGAGGAAGGCGTGGACAGCAAAGGCAGGTCGAGAGAGGAGGGGGCCTGGGCCAGGGCTGCAGGAGGCTGAGATGCCCGCCTGGCCGGGCCTGGCCTAGCTCTGTGATCTTGGGCAAATCAAGCAACATCCCTGGAGCTGCAGTTGTCAGCAGCTGAGTGGCGCACATTCCCTGGGCCCTCGCTCTCTAACAGGGCTGCTCTGAGGTTGTTTTTGCCAAACTCAGGCAATGTCATCCAGGGCCTGAGCACAGTCAGTTCACCAGCCCGACCAGAAGATGAGCCTGGGACGGGGTGGCAAGGGCAGCTCCCGCAGGCTTCTTACCACTCACAGCCCAGCTGCTACCAAAAAGGGAGATCTCACCACCCTCCATCTCTCCAGCAGGCAGACAACGTGCTGAACGGCTTCCCAAATATTTACTGCTGAAGAGGCCCTGTCTGTAGAATTGGACTGCCAGGCTCAAGAGCAACTCCCGTGGGGCAGCAGGAGGAAGACGGGGCCTGATAGGAAAGGAGCTCATGAAACAGTGCCCACTGGCCTCCTCCGATGCTCCCGAGAAAGTCGCCTGACTTGGGCTTTCTCCCCAGGGGGGTCCCTAAGGCGTCCAGACGTGCCCTGTGTTGCTTTGTGCTGAAGGGGTCCCACACCCTCTCCACTGGGGAGAAGAACCGAAGGCGCGTTTCTGAAGGTGTTTCAAAAGGAGATGTTCTGTGTTTTAACTCCAGCTCCTTCAGATGCCTTTTCTGTGACAGCTCCAGGCTCACAGCTCCTCAGACATCCTGACTTTCATCACGGTTAGCCTTCCTGTCCCCTCAGTCCAGGATGCCCCACAGCCCTGGCCTTCTCCTCCTGTGGATTACCCCCACCCCTGATCCTTTAAGGAGGGGACAGCAAATATTTTCTGTGAAGGATCAGATAGTAAGTATTCCACACTTCGCATGTGGTCTCTGTCACCACTAGCCACATTTATTTATGGACACTTGTTATGGGTTGAACTGTGTCCCCCAAAAGATAGGTTGAAGTCCTAACTGCCCAGTACCTGTGAGTGTGACCTTATTTAGACATAGGGTCTTTGCAGATATCATCAAGTTTAGATGAGGTCATTAGGGTGGGCCCTAATCCAGTACGACTGGTGTCCTTATAAGAAGAGGGACTTTTTTGATACGGACACACCCACAGAGAGAACACCATTTGAAGACACAGAGAGAAGATGGCCATGTAAAGATGGAGTGATGCCATCACAAGCTAAGGAACACCTGGGGCTACCAGAAGCTCAAGAGGCAAGGAAGGATCCTCCCTAAGGCTTCAGAGGGAGGCTGGCACTGCCAACACCTTGATTTTGGACTTCTAAGCCTCCAGAATCGTGGGACAGTAAGTTTCTGTCGTTGTAAGCCGTGCAGTTTGTGGTACTTTCTCATGGCAGGCCTAAGAAACTCATAGAGAGCTGAAATTTGAATTTGACGTAGTGTTCACATGTCACCAAATACTTCTTCTCCAGGTATCACTAGTCAAGCTAGAACACAAGGCAGCCTCGGGATCTGGCACAGACACAAGTAGGCAGGTAAGAGCCTGGGACGAGGGCTGTCTGGCCTTTCCCCCAAAGACCGTGCCTCTCCACTGAGCCCTCTCTCAGGGCCTCTGAGACAGCCGGCCACACCCCTTGCTAAAACAAATAAAGGCTTCAGCACCACACAGCCGTTCTCCATCCCAGCTTATTGGATTAGCAGTGACCCCCATCCAAGCCGGGCGATCAGATTCTGTCCCAGAAACCTGGTGTGGAGTGAGAGACTGGGTCAACTAGGCATGGTGCCTGGACAGAAGATTAGGAAGGTTGGGACACCAGCCCTCTAGAGGGGCCACGGCAGAGGTAAGGGAAGGAAACAGACAAGGGAGGGCCACGGGCAGCGTGCACCTGGCCCCAGGGAAGGAATGCTGGAGAGGGCCGCTGTCTGGGTGTCCCTCCGTACTCTGCTTCCTGCAGCTGGGTGTCCTGAAATGCCTGACTGCTGATTCCAGGGCCCCCTCGATGTTAAGTAGCTCAGGGGGCTTGCAGCTCGCCAAACCGGCTGCCCTGCGGCAGGCTCACAGGGAAGGCGGGACGGGGCGGCCCAGAGCAGGTCCTCAGAGCGCCTGCCCCCATCCAGGGAGGTCCCACCTGCCTTCTCGGGCTGGATGCCTTACTTCTGCCCGAGGAAGGCATCTGGGGTGACTTCTGGGAAACAAGGATCCCCCAGAAAAGAGGGAGGGAGGTGGGATTCCAGCAATTTCACTGGTGGCAGCATAGGTCAAAGACTAATTCCATAACGTTAGATCTCGTTGACTGAGAACGCATACACGTGCTCTCTTGAACACCTGGCGTACACGTCTTAATCTTCACAACAGCCCTGGGAAGGAGGCTATCAATTGTTCCCACGTTACAGGTGAGGAAACGGAGTCTTTGAAGAGGTTGAGCTGATTGCCGCACAGCTGGTAAAGAGCTGGGATTCTGACTCTGGTCTGTCTGCCTTTTCTGCTTTGCTGCACTGAATCCTTACCATTATTAAGATCCACAGTTCTAGATTTGATTCCTCCAGCTTCTGTGGCCTTGGAAATGTGAGTCAGTCAGTTGCAAGATAGGGGTGTCAGTGTTTCTATTCTAATTTTTCCAGAAGCTGAGCAGTCTCCCGGCGGTCTGAGGGCAACCAGCCATGAGTATCTTCTACTGACCTCTCTGGCCTTCCCGTCTCCCTGAGTAGCCTGTGTGTTCCGTGATGTAGACCCTCTGCCCTCTCCATCCTAGAAACCATGTGTGATGGCATCTGGTTGCTCTTGTTTTGGGTTGATCGGCCCCTTTCAACTCCATGTCCTTCTGGAACCAGGGGGTCTACCTCCCCCACCCCACTACCCTTCAGCCATATCACTCTGACTTGGCCAATCAAGGTACCCAGCTCCCTTGGACACAGTGACTGTACCCAGTAATGAGATGGTACAGGATTAAGCGGGACCAATCAGAATTCTTCCCTGAGCTAGATGGCTGTCAGCTGAGAGCATGTAAATTTAGGGCTGTCAGTGGCCATCTTTCCCCCGTCTGGAATCAGTCTGTTTACAGAGGGAAGCCAGACACAGCCAAACAAAAACAAATGATAGAAGTGGAGAGAGCTCGAGAGAGCTGAGAGAGAGAAAGCCAAAGAGAGAGACAGAGAGACAGCAGAGGCACCAAGCCTTGGCGCCGGGTCTCGAGGTCTGTTCAATGCTGTGAATAATCAACCCTGCATCCTTCCTAACTGAAAGGGTCTGTTTCCTTTTTGTTAAGCACGTGCTTCTGTAATATGTCACCATGACGAAGGCAGTATGATTCACCCCATGAGGTTCAAGGGGTGGAGGATGAGCTGATCAGAAAGTTTCTCTCGTGGTGACAGCCGGCCACATCTTCCTGTTGGAAATAAAGACAGCCCCTGTAGCTCTGCCCCACTGTTTGATCTGTCCACTCTGTCTGCCCTTTGGAATAGATGGTGTGTTCTACACAGCCAGACCTGGAGATCCAGAACACCTATCAGACCTTCCCAGTGTGGGCTCCAGCCATACAGAAACCTGGATAGCAGTTCTTGGGGCCCTGCCTCTCTCCTAAACCCCACGTCAGTCCATGCATTTCGCCTCCCAACCCTCCACCCTTCACGCCTAGTCCAAGCTCTGCCAAGCCCCCTTCTGTCAGTCAGACAGGATTCTGTTTCTTTTTGTGACCTAGGCTACCCCATTGCCATCCCTTGCCCCCTCAAGTGGGCCTCCCTCCCTGCCCGGGCCATCCCCAAGTTCCTGGACGTTCTCACTTCAAAGTCCTCTAGTCAGTGTTGCCTCCTTCCCTAGGCTCATACACAGGCCTGGTACCTCGTCTGCCCGGGGTTCACAGGGCCTGAGAGGCCCTTCCAGAAATGCGGATGAGAGAGGCCTGGCTGAGTCCAGGGAGAGCTGCTCTCGGGCTGCCCACCCCGAGTGACTGCTTCAGGCGGCACCGTGGCCTGGACGGGGGCCCAGCGTGCACAGCCCAGTTCCACAGAGTGGGCAAGACCTCCTGAAGGTGGAGGACGCCAGCTGCTGGCCACCTGCACGGAAAGCCTCTCTTCACAAAGGGCACACACGTCACGGTCCATTTTTATTTAAAAGACAAATATATATACATATATATATATATACACACACACACATACATTTAGAATTTGAGGGTTGTTTAGAGTTTATGTACATAGGTTTATACATATACACACATTTACATATGTATATACAATAGAATATATACTATATATAAATAAAAATCTAGAAGTAAATATACTAAAATGTCAGTAATGGTGGGAGTCTTAAAAGTAAAAACTTTATTGAGGTATAATTTACATACAATAACCCCACTGTATTTAAGATACAGCTAAAGTTCTGACAAAAATACACACCCATGTAACTACCACATATTTTTATTTTCTCCTTTGTGCCTTTCTTGAATTTCTAATGTTTTTAATTCGGTGGACAAGTATGACTTGAGTAATTGGATACAAACATGTACTGTGAGAGAGGGACAGAGAGAGATGGAGAGAGCTAGGTCCCAGGTCTCTGGCCTTGCGCTCTAGGGGAAGCCAGCCCTTGGGTGGGGCAGGTTGACTGGGGGTCTCAATAACCATCGCTCCCGAGGGCTCTCCACAGCCACTGTCTGAGGACCTGGTTAAAGCAGAACATTAACCCATTTTTTGGATGAATAAACCACAGCTCGGGTCAGCGACTCTGTCCCCCACTATGTGGAGAGTCAGAGCCAATAAGGGATGGTTTTGGACCCCGAGTCCCACCCTCTTTCCATAGGCCTTACTCAGCTAGGTGTGTGGAGCCTGACTGGACTTTCTCCAGGCGCGTTCAGGGGTCCCTGGCTCCCCAGAGCTGCAGGGAATGAGGCCATTGGCCTGTCTAGAGACAGCAGCCTCAGAGCCCGGCCCTGAAGGACAATGACCCCCTCTCTTTAGTCACCAATTTGATTCAGGTGGGGGATGGTGAAAGCTGGCCCATATCAGGAGACCTGCTCTTTCTGGGAACCTACTGACACCTCATCCACACTCAAAACAGGAGAGCACCTGCCAGTAGGACCCACCTCCTGTCCCAGTCCCCAGCACGGTCAGAACTCTGCTCCATGGCAGCTAGGACAGGGAGAGCAGCACCCCCTAACCCCCGCACCCCAGCACACACGTCCTCTCCGCTTCCAGGGAGAGATCCCACCACAGCTGATTCCCCTCAGGCTGCACACCCAGGAGTCATCAAGGCCCCCTCCTCTAACTCGGTTAACCTAGAAACCCAAGTGCTGAGGACTAACATGGGGGAAAGTGCACCGCAACCTAAGGCTTCCCTGGGAGGAGGCTGCAGACCAGGGCAACCTGTGCACATCCCAAACTGTGTCCATTCCTGGACACTACCCCTTCCCCCAACACACACACACACACACACACACACACACACACACACGATTGGTATATACAGCATTTACTGTGCTCCTGTATAGGCCAGCCCAGCCCTGTGCTGAGCATTTACACAACAGTTATCACCTGTAATTTTCACACTAACCCCGTGATTGCCCCTATTTTCCTAAGTGGCCGAGGCTCAGAGCATGAAATAACCTTCCTAGGGCCAGGGTTGCAACCCAGATCCTCTAGGGGCCCTAACCACCACGCTCCTGTCACCGGCCACCACCGGAGACCCCGTCCCCATCACCACACGCGGCGGCATCCAAGAGTGCTTCCTCGGACAACTGCGTGGAGACAGCCCCAAGCCCCCCCAGGAAAAGTGAGCCCCTAACGCCTCTGCCCTTTCTCCAGCTGCTGCCCCACCTGTCACACAAGCTCAGAGGGCCGGCCCTCGCGCACCCTCACGCACTGCAGATGGGAGCGCGCGGTCTCTCTGGGGCCAGTTTACTAACATAGGACGTGAGCCCTTTCAGCTGAAATTACACTTCGAACTGTTTAATGCTAGAGGGACTTCCCTGGCGGTTCAGTGGTTAAGATTCCACGCTCCCAATGCAGGGGGCGCAGGTTCCATCCCTGGTCAGGGAACTAAGATCCCACATGCGGGGGACTGGGGATGGGCAAAAAAAACCCAAAAACGTTTATGCTAGAAAATGGCCAGCTATGGGCACAAGGCTGCACATGATCCCACTAGACTGCGTGCCCCTTGCAGACAGGAATTTGTCTCGGTCATAGGGGGACCTGCGGCATCCCCGCAGGTGAAGACGCCCACCTCCGCTACCTCCCCCACCTTCCCGCACCCCTGGGCGCAAGCCCCACCCAGGTAGGGAGGGACCTCTCTGCTCTCAAGGAAGCCAGAGCTAGGAAAGTAAGGCGGCCGGCAGGCATGGAAGGCGGTGCACGCATGCGTGCGAGGCAGAGGCCCACCCCCCTCCCCGAAGTACCCGGGCTGTGCGGAGAGGCGTCTGGGGCCTGCTGGAGGAAAAGCTGCCAGGTTTGTCTGGATCGTCAGGCAACACCGGGGACCCCCCCCCCAACCCCGACCCAGCCAAGCTGCAGATACCCGAGCGCACCGCACCCCTCCCATCACACTCTGCTACTTTTCTGGTAACTATGCTGTGTTTTTTGTTTTACAAAAATGTATGTAAAAGTACGCTGATTGGTGAGGGAACACGATAGAATGCTCACTCCAACACAGTTTGATAATATTTAGCACCCTCCAAATAAAAGACAAGAAAACAATCTAAATGCCCAAACAGAGGATGGATTAAATAAATATGGTATATCTAGCAGGGAGAATAGTATGCAGCCTTCAAAAATGATGTTTTCAAATAATATTTAGTGATGTGGGGAAATGTTCACAATAAAATGTTGACAGAAAAATAATATCTGGCACACAGTAAGCTCTCAAAAAATGTTAGTAATTATTACAAAATGGTATGTTAATGAATAATACAATTTTAAATTAGTAAACTGTGTATGTATCTAATGCAAAAGAAAAATGAAACAAATTCCAACAGCAATTATCTCTGGGATATAAGATGATGAATGATTTTTTTGCTTTTTCCCTTTTTTGGTTATTTTAAAATTTGGTGCAATTAGTATAATTTTAGGCTGCAGAAGAAAAAGCGTCACGTTATATTAATTAAAAAAAAAACCCGTGGTCCACTCTCTAGGGCAGGGGTCCCCCCAAAAATGCTGGGGACCGCTGCAGTAGAGGACAAAACAGAGTCTGTTTCTGCCCTCCTGGATTTCCATTTTAGTGAGGGAGTCACAATAAATGAGTAAATAAAACGATTACCAATTGTGGTAAGAACCACAATGGAAATAAGGGGCTGAAACAGAAAATTAGGGAGGAGGGCATCCAAATCTGAGCCTGGGTAGCCTCTCTTGGGGAGGAGGTACCAGTGGGAGTGTCTGCACACAGTTGGAACTATAAAATAGGAGATCTCTCACTGAGGTACCCCTATGCCCTGGCTTCCAGCTCCTGCGTGCCCCTGACTCCGAAGAGGCAGTCCCCTGGGGCGGTGGGTGGAGAAGGAGCCAGGACTAAGCAGGGAAGGGTGAGGGGCTGCACACCCAGACCCTTGAGGAGGGAGTGGGGAGCTGCCACAGAGACCCTAGGGGACCAGCCCAAGACATGTGAGAGGCAAAGCAGGGGCACTAACTCAGGCTGCAACCTGCAGCCTTGAGTGTGCAGACAAGTTTTTGAAATTCGGATGTTGCCGCTATGCGTCCTGTGACCATGACAGAGTATGTATCCCATCTGTAAAATGGGATAATAGTACCTGGCACAGAGGGTTGTGGAGATGTTAGTACAGAATGATTTCTGGTACGTACTGAGCACTCAACACATGTTAGTGATAACAGCGATTACAATAACTACAGAACGTTTATGTACCAGACCTGGTCTGGGCCGCGGGGATCCTGCTGAAACAGGGAAAAGTCCCTGCTCTTGCGGAACTTTCATTTTAGCAGGGAAGATAAACAATAAACAGGTAAGCCAAAATAATGAGTCGGAATTTCAGAGGGTGATAGCTACAAAGATAGGGAATAAATGAGGAAGGAGTCGAAACAAGATATCCTGAGACAGAGTAGTCAGGGAGTGTTTCTCTGCCCTGAGACCTGAATGAGGGGAAACAGAGGAGGGAGACCAACAAGCTTTCCAGGTAGAGGGTGCAGCTTGCGCAAAGGCCCTGTGACAGGAAAGAGCTTGGCACGTTCACGGGAAAGAAAGCCAGTGTGACTGGGGTGCTGTCTGAGGCTGGTGGGCCTTTGGAGACCAGGGTGAGAAGGTTTCTTCTTGCTGCAGTAGAACACAGCTGATGGGAGTTTTTGAGGATTTGATTTTTAATGAGATTATTCTGTGTATTAAATGGACCGGAAGGGACAGGAAGAGAAGCAAAGAGACCTGTTGTGGTTTGATGGGGCCAGAGACCAGTTAGGAGACAGGTGATGGGGACCTGGGCTAAAGCTGCAGAAGCAGGGTAGTGAAAGATGGCTGAATGGAGGATATATTTAGAGGTGAGGACTGTCAGAGCAAGCCGGCGAACCAGATACAGGAAGTGACAGAAAGGGGGGAATCAGGGATGAGCCCGAGGGTTTTGATGGCAATTAAGCGCCGGTTACTAAGATGTAGAAGACTAGGAGCCAGTTGGGAGGAGACCAAGAATTCAGGTTTTCAGGTCACAATTCGGATTTTCAGGTCACATTTAAGGTGCCTATTTAACCTCCAAGAGCGGGGCGGGGGGTTTATCACAGCTGGATATATGAACCTGGGTCTCTGAGGGAAGTCAGGGTTGGGGCGGGTGTGGGAGTCCTGGACCCTCCCACATGCAGAGAACAGGAGGAGGAAGGGACCCGGGGGCATAAGAAGATGCGGGGCGTGATGTCAGGAGCCCAGGTAGAAGGTTTCAGGGAGGAGGGGAGTCGTCGGTCCAGCTCCTGAGAGGTCATGGGGATGGGGGTGAAGGCCCTGCCGGGGCGGTTGGAGGGGAACCAGAAGTGAGTAAGCAGAGCCGGCAAGGGCTGGGAGTGCTTTCAAGTTTTGCTGTAAAGTGGAGCAGAGAAACAGGGCATCTGGATGGGGGTCAAGGGACAGTATGCGTGTGTGAGATGATGGGTGGCATTAAGGAGATGCCTGGGGAGAAACGGAGAAGACAGAGGGAGCTATGGCCCGAGCAGGAGGGCAGAGTGGGATTCAGAGCCGGTGGAGGGAGGTGGCGCAGCAGAGCAGGTCAGCTCCCTCTCAAGACAGGCAAGAGGGGTGGGCTGGGGGAGGGAGGACAGGAGATAACAGAAGTCCTCACACTGGGCCAGGCGGGACCTCAGTGATGGATTAGGGCTCACGTAGCTGTTACATGAGCCAAGTCAGGGCCAGGCAAGGGATGGACGCCTTGTGAGAGACTGGGGTATATTTCTCTATGCTGGTATCTTTCCTTCCTCCGATGGAGTGGAGGCCTTCTGATTCCATCAGAGGCAAAGCTTCTCAAAGGCTCCGGGTTCCCTCCCTCCAGCCAAGTGCACTGACCTTGGCTAAAGCCCTGGGCTCAGGGGGGCTGCGTGGTGGCGCGTCCCACGGGCAGGGCCCCTCCCCACCCAGCGCCCATGCTGTACCCACGCTGGGGTTGGGGGTAGGGCACCCGAGGCCACATGCTTGACCACAAGACAAAACCCAGGTTTCCAAAGAGAAGACCCAGGCTCAGGATGGGTAGCTGACCTGCCCGAGGCCACACAGGATCCAGATCCGTGGGTTCTGAATGGTGGTCTTTCTTCTGAGACAGTTCAGGGCACTGGGGGCTTCGGGGTCGAGAAGGGGTGAGGGGTTGGCAGTGTCGCTCTCTGAGGTTTGAATCCATCTCTGGAAACTGCTGTGAGCTGTCCACCTCTCAGAGGCCTTCGCCCCCAAGCCCCCAGGCACTTCCAACCCAGCCGCACCCCCTCCTAGGATCCTAGCTGAGGGGAGGAAAAGGTACACTGAGGTGAATGGGCCATGGCCTTTTAAGGTGTGTTGAAACTTAAGAGAAAGGGAGCTTTGGGCTGATGCCAGGAGACTGTCCAAGGGGAGCCCCCGTGCCCCTTGCACGTGACTTCCCCGCGTCCCCATCTCCAACATACAGTTTCTTCCCCTCACTAGAGCCCCTCCTCCAACACCCACATCCCCCAGGAATTACACCCAGTGCCCATGCCTGCACCTCTGGCCCTGCTACTTATGGCTTTGGCTCCCCCAACCAGCCAGCGCCCCCAGGCAGCCTCTTCTCTCCCTCCTTCCTCTATTCCACCCCAGATCCACTGAGTCAAACATGGTGAGCCCAGGGAAGGTTCTCTTGAACCAGCCAGCCTGGGTCTGGTGGTGTGTGGCATCTCCTCCCCGCCTGGGGCCGACCCACCTGGGCAGTCAACCCTGTCACTCCCCATCTATCTTGACTCCTGCCCAGCCCTGACCCTTCCCTGTTTTTCCCAACCCCTCTACCATCAAGTGACACCTCATTTAAACCCAGGAACTTCACAGGATGGTTTTTATTAATGAAATGGCCCTAGCAGCTCCCTCCCATAAGCTCTAGCCAGACCTCCCACCCTCAGCTCTGACGACGCTGGGGTGCTCAGCCTTGGCTCTCAGAGCCAAAGGACACCGAAGATACCCTCCCATTTCTCCTTAGACTTGGAGCTAGAGTCTCAGGGATTCAGTCCGAATTCCACCCCCCACCATGCCTCCTCTAGGCTGGCACTCCAGGTGAGCTAATTTTCAAAACTTAAGTGACCAAATAGTGTTGCTTCCACCTCTGGCTTCTCGCTACAGATTTTTAGCTTCTCACACACACAAAGTGTCTTGAGTCTTTACTTTCCCACTGAGATTAACACATTTCTGAATTGGTCAAACTAAAGACTACATTTGTTTCTTTCTGAACTGAGAGTCTCAGAGCTGAAGATACACTGTTGGCTGACCTTTGGGAGGAGATCAGGCGAACATGTCAGGAGCCAACCAAAATGTTCATCTACTTTGCCCCAGTAAGTCTCATTTCTGGTAATGTTATCTTAAAGAAAAAAATACAAAATATAGGGGGGAAAAGCCAACACATAAAGATATTTATTGCAGCTCTATTTATAGCTAAAATAAAATGCATATATATATATATATATATATAGAAACAAACATCCAACAAGAAAATGCCATGCAGCCATTTTTTAAAAAAGAATTCTACATCAACATTGAAAAATATTGAGAAAAAAGTAGGATAACAGTTAAATATACATTTACAATTTTGTAAAGAAAATAAAAAGTGCCCATGAAAAAAAAGCCTGTTATTTTCCCCTTTTTCTCAAATTTCCCCCTTATAATTTCTTTCAAAGCTGCCAGCAAAGTGGTGCGGTCCTAAACCTCCCCCGAAAGCTGCTGTAGGAAAGAAACCTTGAGTAATCCTCCCTGAAGACAAGAAATCATTGGCGGGATCTGCTTGGCACTTAGGAAATGGAAATGCAGCATGGAATGCCAGGGGTCTTAGAGAGGAGATGTGATGGGAAAAGCCCAGTTCTTCTATGTGTTCAGATCAGTCTCTTAGATGGGACAACAGGGAACTAGTAACTGCCAGGCAAAGAGTCACGAGGACAAAGGGGACATCATGTGTGAACGGGCTCTTCCAACCGCAAGGCACCGTCCACTTGCAAGATACTGCTGAGGAGGGGTGGGTCAGCCAGAATGACCCAGACTTGGGGTCTCAAGGAAGGTCAGCAGGAGCCCCAGTGGCTGTCCAGCGCCTCTTAACTGACCAGGGCAGCCCTCAGACTGCTGGCCAGTAGTGAAAAAGGATCTTCTTATGCTGAGCTGAAAGAGACCAACTTCGGCCGACTGGCCCCACTTCCGCCTGCCACGTGGAACTGCCCCAAATCATCCCAGCCCCCTGGGCTCTCCCTGTCATTGTCTGCACCATTCTCTAAATTCTCCCATTTTGGGGGCCAAACACCTGTGTCTCCCAGGGTCCCTTGCACAGTCTAGACTGTCCACCACCCGGCTGCTCTCCTCTGGATGCCCTTGTGTTTTGGAGAAACCCCACACAGAGAGGAACGGTGCCCGTAACCAAAGCCCTCTAGCTTGTCTGACACAGGCACAAGGCCCACTCCTCTCCCGGCTCTAGTCTGAAAATTTCTATAGCTCAGCCTTGGACAGAATCTGCTCTTCCTGCAACCTTGCTTCACTCTAACTTATCTTTGAGCTTCCTGTCAACCAAACCACCCATTTTTGCACCCAGTTTACAGTCCCTATTGAATGTTCATGCAGGTGATGTTTTTAAAGGGAGGAACTGCACTGTCTAGACCCAGTGCTAGGACCTCCCGGTTTGGGCACTTAACCCCTCTGAAGAAGGTTGCCAACAGTCATGTCAGGGGAAAGGAGACGCAAGACAAAAGGACATTATTACGGTGCTTTTTCCGTTTTTCTTTTTTGCACAAAAACAGTCCATTTATTCAAGTGTTCTCCAGCACAAGTACATTAGAAAGGAGCTTTATTATATGCTTCTGGGCACAAAAAAAAAAAAAAAAAACCAAAAAAAAAAACCAAAAAAAAAAAAACGTGATGAAGGCGGAACTGACAGACTTTCTACATCTGCTGTACGCACTGACCTCTTTATAATTATTTCATAACAGCTATGTCACGAGCATCACTTACACAGAGATACAACAGAACACCAGGGCATGGGGGTGGGGACCCGTGCAGGGCCCTTTCACACTTGCCCCTCCCCGATGTCCCAGAACCAGACTGTGAAATGTACATTATTATTGTCAATAAATAGAGAAGCAACCCTAAAAAAAATACAGTGGTGAAAGGATGCTGGAACCAGGGAGAAAAAAAACAACAACAACAACAAAGAGTCAGAAGAGGAACTGAAGAGAAAGGAAAGAGGGCTGGGAAGGGAAGGGTCTGGGGAGTTAAGTCCTGCATTTAGCTGCGTGGAATGTGCAGTAAAAGTGCTCTCCCGCCGGGGTCAAAGCGAAATCGTCTGTAACAGTAAAAGTTATTACCAAATCAGCTACGGAGTTTATTCTTCAGTATGAATACATGATTTCCCACAAATAAGTAAGCACCCGCTACTTCAATGCCTCAGCTAAAACACATGAAATCGCTCATTTAGTTTTCAAGTACAAAGTTAAAATGCCTTTTTAATAATAATATATCAGAGTAAAATAATAGTCTCTTTTAAACTCCACTACAAGAAAACAAAACAAACAGTCATTGTCCAGACAGCAGACTTAATTTAACAATATATATTTTTAATAAAATGTTTTAGCACCTTGTTGAGTCACCTCCTCCCTCTGCGTATTCTAAGGAATTTCGGCATTTTTGTGGTTGGTTGGGTTCTAGGGCTGTGCAACCAGATCAGTCTGTGAAGTGAAATGGGACTCAGGTGATGCTTTCGGATCCCTGCTCATGTCCTCAGGCCCAGGGCTGGAGGCCGTGAGACTAGAGGCTGAGAAAGGTGCCCTCCCATGCCCCTGCGGGGCGTTTTCCAGTTACTGGAGTTACAGGAATCTGCGGGCCTCCGTTCGGGCGATTTGGCCAGCCACGACTAGCTAAGGACCTTCCATCCTTGCCCTCACTGCTTCTGACCTGCTTGTTTCTCCCCCTCCCCAGGCTCCACTGCTGAGGATCAGCTTGATAAACAAGCCAAGGCCCACTCAGCCGGGTCTCTGGAACACACCGGTGCAAGAGGGGCTGCTCTCGCTTCCTGAAGACCCCAGCCTTCCTTTACCAAAACGTAAAGACTCGAGAGCTTCTGCTAGAACAGTGGAGTCCACCCTTGATAGAAATCTATTCTCTTTCCTCTTAGATCCTCCAAACACTTGTGGTTAATCCCTGCCTCAGCAAGGAATGGCCGGGAGAGCCATTCCAGCTCCACGCAGGCCCTCCAGAGGTGAAGGAAAGAGGGCAGGACAACTCCAGTGTCATCTCTAATCACAAGCGCTGGGAGGGGCCAGACTAGACCACGCCCGATGACAAATTCAGATTCCTCATCTCCTGCGATCAAAACGGGGCCTGGCTAGAAACCCAGTTCTCACCAGCATCTTGGCTCTGCTGCTACCCTGACCACAGGCAACGACCAGCCCTCATCAGATCACAGTGCGAGGCAGGACCCACGGCCCTAACCCTGCAAGTTTCCTGAAAACGACACCTCTGAAAAATACCAGTGCCACAGCCTCTCTGCCCCAAGCAGGACAGCGACAGGAATTCAAAAGCGCCTCCAAGATCCACTTTATGTATAATGATGTCATCAGAGAGATGAAGGCTAAGAACATTCCCCAGGTGGCTCTGCTGAAATAGTTCCTTCCTTTGCTCCTGTTACAGACCTTCCTGTGCTGGAGACCGTGGGCTATTCCCATCTAATTCCCACCCCATCAATTCAGGCTTCCCCAGAATTGCCAGCTATGCAGGAAGTAAGGGGAGCCGGCCCTCATTAGACCAGTTCGATGTCCACCACCAGCCTTTCTTCCTGCTGGGTCTGCCTGTCCCAATCTGCACTCTAGCGACTCACCAAAAACCCACAGGCATCTTCGCCAGCCGCCACTCCCAGGCCCATCTCAAAAGCAAAGCGGTCCTGCGTGCTCTTTTGGGAAGTTTGCTTTCTAGAATGTTCAATAGCAGGAAGGTTCTGGGGTCTAGAAAGAAAAACAGACAGTGGCACACCTGCGTTGCCATCACTGACTGCAAGACCCCACGGGTCCTGTGCTCCTCGGTCAGCTCCCGGGAAAGGCAGGCAGCACCAGCCAGCTTGAGGCCCACGGGGCTCAGCGGCGCCGGCTGGAGACGAGCTTCCTCCTCGGGCAAGCGACCCAGGGCCCTGCGCCCTGCCGAGCCCCAGCTACCTACCCCCGGCAAGAGGCACAGGTCCCTCTGGCACCTGCAGCAAGTCGGGGGCATCATCCTCGGCCCTAGAAACCCTCGTTTCCAGGAACTTGTAAATTGGCCTCTGCTCTTCAGAAAGAAAACCCCACTGGGAACACACTCCAGAATTTTCCCTAGGCCTTCGTGGTTTCTCCCGCTGCACTGCCTCTACCCTGAGCCTCACGCACAGCAAGTGCCACGACCCCCACCTGCATCCCCGCGCGACCTCACCTCAGCCTGTCCAAGCACAGCTCCCCTTTAGAAGGGGACCTGATCACTGCCCCCAGGAGCACCCCCAGAGTTGGACAGCACCCCGGTGTGGCCAAGTTGGCACATCCCCAAGGTCCCCTGCACCCTACCAGGTTCTACTATGGGACCAAGCCCACGGGTGTGGCTGGAAGAAAAGCTGGTGATCGTTAACTCTCATCCCTTCGAGGGTGCATCTGGCCCCTTCTGGGGCCTAGTCAGGTGGCCAGACTGCGCGAAACAGGTCATCAGCCACAGCAAGCAAGCTGGCGGGCCCACGCCGAGCCCTCAGGCTCACCACATCCTTGGCTACCGAGTTGCTTCCCCACACCAAGCCCCTGGGTGGAGCTTGGGCCACTGGGAAAAGCAAACTCCTGCACACAAGCAGTGGACAAAAGGCCTCGGAGAGCCAGGAAGTCTGTCTGCAGAGGAAGAGACTCTGCCCTGACACTGGGGCTGGGAAGACCTTAGCGTTGGCCGCCAGGGGAGGGAGCACCTTGGACTGCCTGCGGCAGCCCTCCTCCCCCAGCCCTCCGGAGCAGTGCTGGTGGGCTCTGGGCCGGGAAGATGGAGCCTGGCTGGAGGGGGTGGGGTGAGCACCACAGTTCGGTACAGACTCCAACGAGGGAAGGGCCGAGGGCTTCCCCCACAGCTGCTCCAGCCCCGTGGGAGCCCACCATCACCACCTGGCATCACGGCACAGAGCTGGCAGGAAGCAACTGGGTATCATCTTAAAAACCAATCTGACAGGGAAATGAGTAGCCTGGGGTGCGGCACTAAGCACCCCTAAAAGGAGTGGGAGACCGCGGCCACCAGCTGTGAGCTTACTCCTGAGCAATGAGCACGGGATTCAAAGCCTGGTTTAGTTTTGTCACCAATTACTAATTTGCTTTATTCAAAAGATGAGGTTCACTGTCCCATTTTTTTCCAATGGAAGCCCCCTGGCCAAGACAGCCCTGGACGTCAGTTTCGTTTTGGTCGGGGGAGAATAGGTAGGGGGAGTTGAGGGCTGACTGGACTGGTGCCTAGGGTTGCAGGTCAGTGTCACAGGTTGCTAACAGAAGAGTCTTTTGACATCACCAGGGGCAAAAGAGATAGAACGCTACCTGCTAGAGGAGAGCACCTGCTGAAAGAAAACCTCCTCCTTTTCCTGCCCTCAGCACCTAGCAACTTCTGGGATTGACAGTCTACCTGCAATTAGGGCAACAGAGGTAAAGAGCTGCAGGGCCGACTCTGCAAAGTCCTGAATCCTGGGGAGAAGAGTGCTGGGAGCTCCCTGGCTCTGTGTGTGTGTGCGTGTGTGTGTGTGTGTGTGTGTGTGGCGTGTGTGTGTGTGTGTGCGTGTGGCGTGTGTGTGTGTGGTGTGTGTGTGGCGTGTGTGTGTGGTGTGTGCGTGCGTGCGGGATTGACTGATTGGTGTGGGGCCTGTCTGCAGTGGGGCCCGAGACTCAGCATTCTGAGCCTCCTTCCCCCGCTCCCCACTACAAAATATTTCTTATACGTGACCCTATCTATGTATTTATATAGCGCCTATCACCGTAGGCCCTATCTTTCTAGGGATGCGAACGTGGGACCATGTGCTTGGCAGCACACCTCCCAGCCCTGCCAGTCCCAGGAGGTGCCATTCCCCCCTCCCATTATAAAATATATATCTCTATATGCCACATTATCTACACCCCATCTACCCAGGCAGGCATCTGCCCATTGGGCCCTCACCCTGGAGCCACACATGCTGTCCCTGCCTACAGCCAACACCAGGCTGCCTGCCTCGCCGGGAAGCGGAACCAAGTGTCATGCACTTGGGGCTCCAGGTGCCGCTGACTCGAGGTAAGAGCACAGCTATCATCAGACCAAGTACTAGAAAAGAAATACACACCACTCCAATCACACACGCGAGGAGAGAGATGCCTGGTCCTCCCTCCAGCCCTGACACACGTGACTCGAGAGGAGGGAAGCAGAAGAGAAGAGGGACGCGCCCGGAAGGCCGGCCTCGGGGACCCCCTGGCCGACGCCCAGCTGTCGCAGCGCCCGGTGGCCCACCTGGCCCGAGGGGTGGGGAGCCAGGGCACCAGGGCCACCACTGACTTAGAAGCACCCTGCTCCCCGCACCTTGGTTTGAAACCTAAAGGGAGGGGGGGTTGGGTTTTTGTTTTCTTAAAGAAAATCTGAAAACAAACATAATTATAACCAGAACCATAAGAATAATTATAACAAAAGGTGTCATCAGCCTCCCAGTATAAAACTGCAGCCTTTGGAGATGACCAAAAACATCACATTCCAGGGGCCGGAAGCCGCCTTGTGCACAGAGGGTGGATGGTGGGGGCCTCATAAAAGAACACACAAAAAGCGACTTAGACAGGAAAGCACCAGTACGTTTTGTATGTTTTTTTATTTGCTCCAGGTGGGGTCTGAACTGTCACTTGCCCGCACTCTGGATTTTTTCTGACCCCACCGCAAGGAGCCCTCGAATCGGCTAATGTGAGAAATTGGGAATGAAGACCCCTCATCCTGCCATCTTGCCGAGGGAGTCTCCTTTTCGAAAAAAATCAAAAGGTTATCTCATGAGCCTGGATGGATCCCACTCTCAGCTTTCCACGGTCCCGACCACTGAATTTCACCCCCTTTTTTGGCAGGGAGAAACGGGAGAATGCTGTTCCCAAATTCTCCTCCTTCACCTTGTTAAACACCAAGGGGAAATTAAAAAACCCCACCACGGTTAACGGTTCACCTCCAAGCTGTCTCCCTTTCTCCATCCTTGGTTAAAACCCTTTGCACATAAGGCAACGTGGAAGCTGATGTTTTTACTCATCTCGCTGTTGTAAAGCACCATTATGAAGTCGGGTTGTACAGTAGTTAACAGTACCTTTTATATATATATCTCATATCTATCATATATATATAAACTGTAAACAAGAGGTAACAGCGGCTTCTAGAAACTGATTTTCTTCAAGGTTTCCTGTGTGGTAGGCACCTGAATACTGTATAAAAGGGTCTTGTGTGGTGTTCTCGTCTCTCTGCTGCTAGTTGGGTTGTGTTTTGCATGACCAGGAATGGTGCTGGCAAGACAGCTCAGTGGCTGGGAGGGAACTCTGCCACCTGAGTGTCTATTTTCTGTCCTCTGCTTGTGCTCCTATCTGATCAGGCTAGAGACAACAACAAAAAAAAGATACATAGTAAAAAAAAAAAAAAAACAAAAACAAAAAAAAACCAAAAAAAACCCCAATATATAGATTTCTATAGAATTTCCTTCTTTCCTTCACTCCCATCTTTCCTCTGCAAGGTATGTTACTATTTTTTGTTACTGATTTTTTTTTTTTTTGCTGCAATAAACCCTCTTGTTTCAGTCACAGCAAGAAACAAAAACCCAAACAAACAGAAAACCCCTCTGAAAAGAGTAGAAAACAAAAGGTTTGACCGAAAAAAAGGGGGTGGGAGGGTGGGGAGGGAGCTTGGTTTTGTTTTTAAATAGGACTGAAGATTAACATTGAAAAATCAGGAGATGATGTCCAACCCTTTTTACAAGGCAAAGCCTTCCGGTATTTCTGCCTCTGTGGGGTTTTTTTTTTGTTTTAAATTCCTTTTCCTCTTCCGGGTGCTGATACTTCTCTCCATCCTCATGTTCTTGGTATTTTGTTGTGTTTTGTGTTTTTGTGTGTCTGTTTGAACCTTGTCTCACTACCTCGGTTCGCCCTCACGTCCCTTACACACAAGCAAAATATTCCTTCAGCGGGGCGAAGAGGTGGCGGATGACGGGCACGCTCCACGACCGGCCCAGCAGTCTCTGCCTCGCCAAGCGGCTCATGTTGGAGACGTCGGTATAGTGGACAGGGAAGCCAAACACCCTGGGGAGAAAAGGCAGACAGGGCAGGAGTCAGCGCCAGCCTGGGCAATTCTGTGTCCTTAATAACCCGTTCGAGACTCAGGCGCCCGGCTACTCTCTGTGGGTCTGAAGGTATGTTAAGATGATCACTGCCTAGAGATTTCCCACACAGTAGAAACAGAGTTAGCGTTTGTGAGAAACACCTCCAGGACACGCTCCACCTGAAATTCAGACCCACGGTGGGTATCTCAACTCTGTATGTAATAAAAATACATCCCTGGTATCTTCCCCCGCAGAGAACGGAAGACTCTGCAAGGGGCCAAACCCTTGCCTGATGTCAGGAGTTCCTGCTTGCTCTGGCTGTCTGTGTAAATGATCTTTTTGTCTGGCTAAATGGCAGTTACCCCAAGAATGAGGAATCTAGCCCAAGTCCAATCTGTGCCAAAGCAGGGTGCTGAGGCTTTAAGGCCCACCTGGTCCCACACTGTCCTGGTCTGCAAAGCACATAACATCAGCAAGTGTGACGTAGGCAAGCTCCTGCAGCCGCAGTGCTTCCTTGGAGCTCAGAAGGACCGCTGGGAGCCAAGGCATCGGGGGTTGATTCCTAGACGCCCCCCTTACTTTAAACCAGCCTTACAACGCACAGGAGTCCTCCCCCAGGAATCTGCCATGTTGGGAAATGCTTGGGAAAACCCACTGCTCACGGGGTATCCGCAGGGGATCCGAGCCTGGTGCAGAGGCGGAGATCCCTCCCACCCGCTCCTGCCCGACACCAGCGTGAGTGGGTACCTTTCCATTTCAGTGCACCATAAGATGTCCTCTTTCTCATTCATGAAGACGGGGAAATGCTGGTCTTTGCCCTGCTTTATGGAGTTCGACCTAGTAGTAATGGTCCTCACTTTGCTGAACTAGAAGACGAGGAGGGGAAAAGAGAAATGAGTACTCATCTGCTCCTGCCAGGCACCTGCCAAGGACTGGTGCGTCCAAAGGTGACAAGGCCTGGTCCATCCAGGGGCCGGGGTCAGGCTCCAGTCGTGAGCCTCCACAGACCCCACTGCCCTGCTTTTCTTCCTACACTGAGGTCACCCGGCCATCCTCAGTCCAATCCCACTGGCCAAGGGCTTGACAGACAGCAGCTTGAGCCACTGTCCTTCGTAAGTCTCCTAAGAATTGTTTTTTCCCAGGGGTAGTGACTTACAGGCAAAAGGATGCCAAGTTACTCAGGGGCGCAAAGATACCCCTGGGGTGCCAGCAGTCCCAGGAGTTTTCTCCAGAGAGAAAGGGAGCTTCCACATCACAGGAGAAGCTCTGCTCTGAAGGCTCGTGCAATAGGTCCTGGCTCAATCATTCAAAAGCCGTAGCAGACGCAGGGACCTTGGCAAAGACGTCTTAAGTGTCTGCCTCCCACAGGAGCAGCGGGCGAGCTCAGCACGGAAGGGCTGCAGGCAGCAAGGATTCCTGACCTCTCCCCCAGCCCTCCAGGCTTCCCCCCCACCCCCCAGCCCGACCCTCCGGCTCTGGCCAACTGCATGCACGACCCCCTCAGTCGCATCCTCTGCAGGCCGGACACACAGCCCTGCTGCTGTTCCAGCCCATCCTGCCCTTCTCCTTACCCCCAGCAGAGGGCTTTGATGCTGGGGCTAACCTTGGCTATTCTGCCGTGCTCCAGACACTCCTGCAGCTCCAGCTTATCATTCACAGTGGATGCCAACGGCCTAGAAGGCAGAAGAGAGAGAGTAGCAACAGAGACCAGGACGACGGCAGGGATGCACCCAGGGCCCTGACCCAGCAGCCATCTGACTCACATGGGGAAATTAAAGAGGACCCCGTCACCCACGTGCGTCGTAAGCCCCTTCAAACTCCCCAAAACACATGCGACATACACTGCAGCCACTCACAGACACAAGTCCCCCAAGCATTAAGCCCTAAAGGTAAATTCAGAAGTGGTCTCAAACTACAAATGAACAGACAACGCCTGCCCAGACGGGGAAAAGCCCAATTATTTTTAAACCTGTTACTTAAAAATAGACTGAGTCTTAAAAGTACCCATCACAAAGCAAGCTTTGGCATGACAGAATGTCCTGTATTTCGACTACGGTGATGGTTACATGGGTCTGTACACTGGATGAAATTCATCAAACTGTACACCTGAAATGTACAGCTAGTTAACTAGACAAATTCTGCACAGTCCCCAGAAGACTAAAATTTTGTGACACGGAACGTGTCACTTCTCAGAAGGCAGACCAGATCACTAAATATCACCTTCGCTGCTGGCCTTTTCTGACATTTAGGATTACTTAATAAAGGTTTCACAGAGTGGTCCACCGTCTCTGCATGGGAATCACCCCTGGACCCATGGTCAAATCGCGCCTCCAGACTCCTCCCTGTTTATGCGCATATACACTCTACTTGGTCCCTCGCGGTACCTCTGCTCCTCCTGGAAGCTCAGAGTTCTAGAATTTTAGAGTTGGAAGAAGCATGTAAGAACAATCCCCCCAAGGGCTGTCAGGGTACACTGAGTTACTGGCTCCATAAAAATACTGGACTACATAAGCCAGTCCATTTTTCCCATACGCACAGACATCCATCCTGGGAACATTAGGGAGACACTGAGACAGTTTTCAGGTCAGCTGCCCACTGACCCATCTCCTTCCCAGCCAACAAGCCCTCGCAAAAGACGGCAGCTTTGCCCAACAGGTATGAGACCGGGGAAGTTCCTAAAACTTCATGCTATTGGCAGAGAGGCAGATTAGATGACCGAGGCCAGGTTAAATGATGTTCCCAATTTGTAGGTGTACCAAGGAGGCTTAAAATCCACACTCAAAACATGCTGCAAAATATTTCTTTCCGATATCTAGACCGGGTGGATCTCCCTCTGCTTTTGAACCACTAACTCTCAACCAGAAGTCCTTTCTTCACATACGCCTTTTTATAGTGCGATTATTACGCTGAGGAAACGAAATTTTCTTCATTCCTGGACATTAAAATCTCTGTGTAACCTAAACGAAGAGCATCCTTCCAAAAAAGGACTTAAAGCCCACAAAGTGTGTGGATAATAAGTGGAGCAGGGCCCTCTAAGCTGCAAGGTGCCTGCTGCTTCGAGATTCTCTCTCCTGGAGCCCGATGTGGCCCAGCTGTGGGCACCGCTCTCCTTCCCATCCCCAAACACATCCTCCACAGCTTTACCTCAGGGGACTAGGGACCAGCTGACTCTAGACACATCACCAACGTAGGAGAACCAACCACATAACTCAGCAGCACGATGAGTCCTCTTCTGTGTCAAGAGTGTGCTTTTTAAAGGTCCCATTTGGGACCACTAGTCCTTGGTTTCTCAGGCAAGTATTTTCTACACCTGACTCCCCTTCTTCCTCAAGGAAAAGGAAACAAAGAAGAACACGGCAGAGCAGCAAGCTGGTCAGCAGGGGAGGCTGGCCCCCTCCTCGGGGCGTCATCCTGCCTGCAGACACCCACCCGCGGCCACCTGGGCACAGAGCTCTCACCAACCTGTTCATACCGGGAAGGTTCCCCCAGAAGTAGCGGGCCCTGTGTGCAGCTGACACTTCTTTGGCATCAATCATCACAGGGTTGGACTATAAAACAGGACAGAGGTTAAAGATGAGTGAGAGAGAAATGTAAGAGTGCAGGAAATTGGCTAGTTTAGAGCCTCAAAGGCTCTTACTTCTCTCTCTCGAGGCCACACTGGGAGAGCCTGAAGGCCCCAGGAAAAGCTGGAATTAAACCCAGCTACGTTCCACATGCTCCCACTGGAACAGTCTAGACCCGCACAGTCCACACTGTGATGATGGAAATGTTCTGTCTGCACTGTTCCATGTAGTGGCCACTAGCCCACCAGCTGCAGATGGCGGAGTACTTGAGAGGAGGCTGGTGTGACTGAGGAATCTTAATGTCAATTTAAATACCACACATGGCAGATGCCCACCACACTGGACCACACAGCTCCAGCTCACCCGGAGGCTTTGAGAAAGAAAGTTCCAACGAGTGTGGATGTGTTCGCTGTAGTACGTCCACATTATGAGCCAAACACACCAGCTTGAGGCGTTTGCCCCCAAGACCCGGGAGCACAGGCTCGGGCTCCCAGACTGCCCACCCCAAGAAGGACTCTGGCTGCAGAAACCCTCTGTGCACAGCCCAAACCAGGCTCAGCCAAGTTGGGACCCACAAAATGGGAAATAGAAACTGAGATAAGCTGTGTTTTCTTCCCAGGTGTCATAAAGCATCCGTCACAGTGCCAGGGAGCGAGGACAAGCCATTCTGGTTGGGAAAATTGCTTCTGGTATCTCAAAGGTTCCCCCAGGGAAACGCCACACAGACCCCCAAGCCCAGGAGTCTGACACTCCACCCCGTTTACAACAGTCAGGTCCTCCAAGTGCTGAGGCCCACACCCACATACCACCTCTTACAGTGAGACCACGGGTTCTGTCCAAGGTGTGCTTCCTCCCTGTCTACTTGGGAAGCCCAGAGCTTCCCAAACGGGCCCCTTGCGAAGCGGAAGTCACCAGTCCCCAGCTCCACAATGCAGATGAGACAGGGATAAAGCAGCAGTCCAAGGTAGAAGCCATTAGTGAGCTGACCAAACCAAGGGTGCTGGCTATACCTCGAGAAATCGCGAGATGTCCCTCTTGTCACTAACGCCCATGGCCACCACATTCTCAAAGAGCCAGAAGAAGGGGCGATCATCTCCCTCCTTGGGCCGCGCATCATGCAGGAGGCGGTAGAACTCAAAGAAGAGCCGGCCAGTGCCCTCTGAGAGGTCGGAAGAGAAAGCCATCAGCTGGGGCTGTCTGCAGGAGACAGTGGTGTGGCCCGGGCACGGGGAGGGCAGGGGAGGACAGGGTCGTTGGGAGTAGCCGTCCCAGGGCAGAAATATCCAAGTAGGAAACTGACGTGCGAAAGCACCAGCTCAGAAGGCGGAGGGGTGAGTGCAGCACCTACCGTAGAGTCCCTTGCGGGCAGGGTTGACGATGGAGAGATCATTGCAGGGACTGCCCCCAATCACCAGATCGAACGGGCCCCACTCCTGGATCTGGGAGGATAAAGGTAAGGTGATGGGCCTGATGTCCGGGGACAGAGGCAGAAAGGGAGAGAGAAAGGATCTGTGAATTTGGCAAAAAAGTACTTTGGCATGGGAGAGAAGAGACCCAGCTGCTTTGAATGCTCTCTACATACACACGTACATTCATATACACACACGCGCGCGCAAACACAGTGCAGCCACGGGCAAGTCACTGAGGCTCTCTGGGCTGTTTCCTAAATAATAAAGGGAAAGGACTGAACTGGACCATCTCTGAGGCCAGTGGGGAAACCAGTGTGCCCCCAGCAGGAAAAGCAGCCACTCAGGGGGGACAGCGGTCCAGGCTGGGCAGCTGAATGAAAGGTACTCTGTGCTCTGCGCACCTTGGGCAGGTGTCTGGACCATCTGAACCCCTCCATATGCCCTTCAGGATGCCTGAGGGCCTGTAGTTCGAGGTCGACATGGATAACTGGAAAAGCAAGGGGCCACTCAGGCAGGATCCCGCCAGATCCCCCCCTCCCCAAAATGGAGGCTGGCGAACCTTTCGCCAGCAGTACTGGGAGGATGGGAACCTCACTGCAACCCACAGCGCTCCACTCGAGAGGGCCCGGAAACCAGCCAGGCCCAAGAAGCCTGGCCCCCAATTCCCACTGGAATCTGCCCCGATCCTCTAGAGACAAGGAGGGAAATGGAAGAGAAGGAGGGAGAGAGTTCAACAGGGGAGAGGGGAGAAAGGAAAAGAGCAAATGGACAAAATGAAAGGAGCTGGCGCTGTCCCCGGAGCTAAGTGACGTAGAGAAGGTGGGCGGGGCCGTGGCGGCACTGACATACATGCTTCTGCGTGACGCTGCGGACGTCCCCGACGTACATGATCTTCCCCTGGTGCCGCACCATGCCCACCGTGATGGAGTCCTCGCACACCTCGGAAGCGATGTAGCGATCCACCTGAATGCCCAAGTCCTTCAGCACCAGAAGCCCTGTGCCAGCCAGCAAAACGCACCGTCACTGGGTCACCTCCCTGGCACCCCAGTCTTTGCAGGGGGTCCCTCGGGCCAGCCGGACACATGGGTCAAAGGCAGGCCCAAGCCCTACCCTGCCCTGAAAGCCGCAGGAGACTTCTGGATCAAACTGGAGTATCAATAGCAAGGATATCAAACAGGCTGTTACGTCGAGGCTCTCTCACGCCTAATTTGATCTACTCAGAAAATAGTCAGGACAGGACAGCAGGGGGTTTCGGAAAGCAGGGACAACAACAGGCGACTCTTGGGCTTTGCTGTTTCTGTACCTTGCATACACTGGTCCTTCCTCAGCCCTTCTATCACCTCCTGCTGCAAAATTCAACCATCCGTCAAGACTCAAGGTAAACGCCACCTACTCTAGAAAGGCTTCACTGATGCCCACCCCAGCCTACAGCCCCCGGGATGGCCTCCCCCCCTCTGTAAGGCCCAGCACCTTCTGAGGTGGCACATCCTCCACCTCAGAGCAGCTCGCACGCCTGAGCCAGCCCTTCTCTTGGGTTGCAAATGTCTTCACGACAGAGTGGGCGGTCTCAGTCAGCGTGTTTCCTCCTGAACTGACTACTCACACTTCCTGACCACGGCCCTTCCCCAAAGGCTTGCTGAATTGAGGCAAGGAAACAGAACAGACCCTGTGTCAGGAGACACAGCACCATTCCCACTGCTCCCAAAAGACCTCCCCACAAGGAGCCTGCACGGCCTCTTGGAGTGTGACGGGGCTTAAGAAGGCTTCAAGGTCCTAGCCTGGGAAACCAAAGCTGTACATTAACTCCTTTAGGTTCACATGACATCAAGCACTGAGCTGGGAACAGAAGACAGACATCTGGCCCAGGTGCCTTCCCCACCCTCTGGCCAAGGTCTCCGGGCCCAGCCTGCCCATCTATCTCCCTTTGGTCCCATGAAGACAAGTTCTAAGGAGGATTATTTGTTTCCTAAGGACTGAAAAGCCTCAGCCTTGGGGCAGGGCTGAGGGGTGTATATGAGTATTCACGTCAAGAACCACATGAAATTAAAAACAGCGGCTACACGGTGACCCGGTATTCCCTAAAAGTTAATGGTTTAAGTATATAAAGTTGCATGTACAAGGATGCTTGTCACAGAACTGCTCATAGCGGTGGGGAAAAAAGTAAACAACCCAATAGGGGGTTCATTAAATAAATGATGGTAGTTTCCCTCCATAGAATCCTATGCAGCATTTATAAATAATGTAGTTCTATACTGGTTGACATGAAAAACCAGTCATGATATCATAAATGAAAAGGCACGTTACGACACATTTTACTATTTACTATGCATTTTACTATCCTTTTGTCTTACTTATCTACCTACATATGATTATATAAACACACACATGCACAGAAAAAAAATTCTGAAATCTAAAAATGTAAAAGGACATATACCAAAACACTAGTCATAGGATTACGGGCGATTTAAATATTCTTTAGACTCTCTTGTTTAGAGTTTGTTTTTTCACTGCGACTTATAATCAAAGCACAACAGGACTGCCCGTGATTTTGCTTTGGTCGCCAAGTCTGTCCTTCGAGGTTCTGTGAAAATCTTCCATAGTCTCTGACCAGCGACGGCTCTATCCTCTGCTGGAGCGCCTCCCTCCCACTGCCCCGTTCCCGCCCCCCGCCCCCGGCCTCACGTCCCCAGTAAGGCAATGCCCACCAAACGTGCTGGTTTACCACTTAGTTTTACTTTTCATTGAACACAGAAGTTTCCTCCTTATGGTAATATTTTAACAGTTGTAACGTTAACTGTCACTCTGTTTTGCCGAAGTTACGCACACACAGTCCCCTGAGCCCAGCTCCCACGTCCCAGAACGAAGATGCCAATGACTCTCACCTGTAGCGATTCCATCAAACAGGGACAGCACCCGGATAGGCTTCCTCTTCTCGGCTGGGACAGGTGGGTAAACCTTCGGAGGGTCCTAGGCAGCCAGCACAACAGGCCAGGTGAGTGTCCGGGAGTGTCCAACAGACCCGCACGCGGGGCTGGCCTCCCGGCCAACTGTGAGCGCTTGGGATTTCCAGACCTGCACAGCCCGCTCGCGACTCAGGCCCCGCTGCCCGGCGCCCGGGCCCCCGACCAACCGAAGCACTCTCGCTCTGGTGGAGTCTGCCCTCTGGCTTTGGCAGGCGGTGGGGGGGTGAGGAGCGCCACCCTCGGCCCAGCACTCACGAATTCCTGGTCGTGGTTATTGGCGAAGAACATCTGGAGCCGAGAGGGCCAGTCTTCTCGCCGCCGCAGCAGCCCGTAGGTGCCCTTGTGTCCGCACATGTAGCAGTTCCAGGGGTCTTCCTTAATGGCTGCCTGCGCAGCTCCCGGCCCCACCAAGAGATCCACACATTCAACGCAAAAGCACCTGGAAGGAAGCCCAGTGGAGCGGAGGGGACCCTCACCCCAAGGCCAGTCCCGGATGGAGGGTGACCGCGGTGCAGGGCAGAGAGGGAGGGCCGCTGCGCGCGGGGGCGGGGCCTCACCTGCAGCAATTGTTGTTCCCGCACATGAGCACCTCGCGCCCCCCACAGCAGATGGTGCAGTAGGACTGATAGCCGTCATCATCGTACTGGTACGCGCACTCCAGGAAGCAGTTCTAGGGAGCACGGCGGAGGCTCAGAGACCGCCGGGCAGCAGCCAGGCCAGCCAGGGTGAAGGCAGGCTACGAACCCAGCCTCTGGGCTTTGGCCTTGAAACCTCGACACAGAGCCCTGGAGACACGACCCCGCTACCCATCCAGCCAGGGTCCAGCCCAGACCACAGATCTGGGAAGGGGACACCATGCCTCCCCACTGCAGTGGACAAACCGAGGAGAGGCGCGTGGGAAGGCCCGGAAAAGAAGGCCTGCACCGCCCTGTGGTCCCCCGCGCCCAGGGCACGGCGACCCACCCATCAGCCTGTCCACGCCCACTTCACACTAGCGACTGTGAGCCCACATCTGGGGACGTGAATGGGGCTTTAGAGGGGGCAGGGATCTCTCAGAGGAAAAGCAACAGCAAGTCAAATGCTTGAAACCCAAGGATCCATTTTATCAGGACTCTGCTTCAAGAGCAAACCTCGGAGTCACCCTCGCAGCTATCCCAGGTGCCTGCGGCCCAGAGGCCAGGAGGTGTGGCCAGCCGGGGCCTCGCCTCTGCCGGGTGTGCCCCTACCTTGCAGTTTTGGCACATTCCTCCGATGAAAAGAGGGTGTTCCAGGGTGACGTTGAGGCTTCCACAAGAGATGCAAATGTCTGGGCAACAGAGGAAGCAGAGTGAGTGTCACAGAAGGGCCCCCTCCCCGCTTGGGCCGAAGCCCAGGTCCAGAAAAGCTATAACAAGGGGCGTGCTGGAACAGCAGCCAGAAAAGAAGGCAGGAAAGAGTCTGGGAGGGGCCCCATGGAACAGGGAGGCAGCGCGGCCCCGATCTCAGGAGCCCACTCATCTCCCTGAGCAGCAATGCCGCCTTCCAGGAAAGGCATGGTACGAGGGTTAAGAACCCGCTGTGAGAACGGGGCCTGACCCTGTGTTACTCTGGAGATGTCCTTGGTCAGTCAACCCTTAAGGCCTAGGCCCCTGCCTTCATCCTTCCTGGCCCTGAGGGCCCCGAGCTGGACACACCATCACTAGGCCAAGGGAGACAGATATGGGATGCACTAATGACCCCCAGATGTGAGAAGGTGAGGAAAGGTAAAAGGGCAAGTTCCGATCCAAGAGAGGCCACCCTTATCTGACCCACTGGAGTGTCCCAAACCCTAATGACCAGTTCCCACCACCGACAGGAAAGATCGTGGCACCGGAAGATAGATGTGTGTGTCAAGCAGGCTGGAGGTGGTGGGACATGAAGGACACATCCTGTCACCAAGTACTGATGTCCCACGGCATCGTACCTTCCTCGGTACCTATAGTACTCCGTGCCGGCCACCACCTTAGGGCCCAAGTGGAACAGACAATTGACTTCCCAGGGGCAAGGCCCAGCTGCCCCCTCAGGACTCACCCTCGATGTTCCGGCACTTCTGCCGCACCTCGTACACCAGCCGCTCTGCAGAGGGGAGGAGAGCCCAGCGTCAGAGGAGGCCTCGAGGGTCATGCCCATTCCTCTGAGCGCGGGCCTCACCCTGCCGCTCTCTCCAGAGCCAGGCCAACTACCTCTTGTGCGTTCATCAATTATCTCCTTGACCTTGGGCTTTTCAGTTGTGCTCTTTCGGGGCTTTTTGGCTGGTGGGGGCGGTGCATAGGCAGCTGCCTCGGGTTCAACCCACATGTCTGTGTAAACTTCTTTGTAGGGGTTCTTCTCCTCTGGATCGGGAAAGCATGTGATGAGGTCATGGTTACTGGCTGACGAGGAATCCCAGCTCTCTTCCCCTGGACCATCTACCTACAACGGGGTGTAGCAGGGTGCGGCCCGGTGCCCAGCTTGTTCCTAGCTCCCAAGTCTCTGGTGCCAGCAAGCCAAGGGGGAGCAGGTTGTTCAAAGTCCCAGAGTGGCACTGGCCCTACCTGGCCCCAGGGAGAGGGAGACAGCAGCCATTCCCACTGCGAAGCTTGATGGAGGAGGCCTTGACGGCCCTACCTAAGCACGGCTTTCCGAGCCTGGGCGCGGAGCTGCTGGTGCACCTGCGTTTACCTTCTGGGGGCTCCAGGCCCTTGGGGCCAGAGGGCTGGAACCCTCCCAGGGCCCATTCGATCATCTGTTTGTTCTGCACCTCCACGGCCTTGGCAGTGTCGCTCTCGTCGTTGTCGTGGCACATCGGGAACAGCTTCCCCGCTCGGCTGCTGGCCACCTGGAGGGCAACACGTGTGGGGAGAGTAGCGAAGGTGGGCTCAGGCAAGAGGTGGGAGAAGGTGCAGAAAGGAGACGAGTAAGGAGAAAAGGAGGCCCGAGGGCCTCCCAGGCAGACCCTCTGCCCAGGCCTAAGCCCTGTGCTCCAGCTTCCAGACCAAAAGTGGTCCCTGCCGTCTGAGCTCGCCCTGCTGAGTCCCTCGGAGGGGCACTGACCTGCAGTACTTCGTAGATGGCCTTGCGGTACATGGGCTGCTTGTTGTAGGTGGCCTGGTGGAAGGCGCTGCAGAAGGAGCTCAGCGGCATCAGCTTCTCCACACACACCTGAAGGCACAACCCGCCCTCGTTTGCTCCTCCTTCCACACTCACCGAGCACCCACCACTTGCCTGGCGTGGTCAGGGGTGGGGCCATTAGGGCCTGGCCTCTGCCCTCAAGAGGACTGGATGCACCAGGAAATAATTACATGACGTAAAGGAGGAGTCCAAGCCCCGGTGTCGGGGAGGACCTGAATGCAGGTGGAAGGGAATTCTGGGTACAGGGTTCCTGGAAGACATCCGACTCTTGTCTGGAGTGCAACCTAATGATCTCAAGGGCTTCCTCCAATCGCACATATACAGAGTGGAGACGAGCAGAGCCCCTCCTACCATCCCAATTCCGAACCACGCCCCCAGCCAAAACCAGAGGCCCCGGGACCAAGACCCCTTCCTCCCCGCCCTCCCCTGCCAGGCTACCGCCAAACCCCACGACTCACCACTGAGAACTTGCCATCTCCGAACCACATGACCCAACGGGTGCCTTCTGCTGCTCGGCTCCGGCCCGTCATCCACCAAGACACAATGCGGCCTGGCCACCAGGAGAAGCCCCGCAGTTTCCCCCACACCAGCTCCCCAATGCCAAAGCCCCGGCCGTCCTGGAGCCCCAAGGAGCAGAAGTCATTACATGGTGGTCACGAGGCCCTGCCACCCTGATTCCCCCCAAAGCAACCCCAGCCCTGGGCATCTGAGGGTCAGGACAGCCAGGAGGGAGCGCCATCTGAATGGACAGAGCGAGACTGGAGAGACAAAGAGGCCTGGGGTCGGGTAGAGAGAGCAGGACGGGAGGAGCTGGACGAGGCAGGTGAAGCCAGCCGCTCACCTCGTACTCCGGTTCATCATCAGCTGCTTTGGCGGCGTTCTTGTCCCCAGCGTCAGCCCCCACGGGCTCAGGCGTGGTGGCCACAGTGGGGGATGCGGGGTCGGTGGGCTGCTGCACAGCAGGAGGACTGGCCTCCTCCACCTTCTGAGACTCGGTGGACCCCTGGTTTTCTTCGACAGCATTCATTACTGCAATCACCTTGGCTTTCTTCTCAGCCTGGGGAAACAAGGAACAGAAGTTACCTTGAGCTGACACTCAAGGGGCTCTTCTCAATCTCTCCAGGGTCTGGAGACAGTGACAGAAGGTAAGGGGCTGGAGAGAGTTGTTCTTCCCTCATCAACTCAACCAGCTTGCCGCGGAAAACAGAAAGACGTGAAGTTGAGAGGTGAGCTCAGATCACTTGGCTCAATGCCAGCCTTCTCTGCCTCCTAGGAGATCTTCCTCCCTCGTCTAATCTTCCTCAATTGTCAGCATCAGCAGTTGCCCATCTTCTGATACGGAGAGATCAATTCTGTTCAGATACTAACCACGCCCCTTAGATGAGGCACAGACCTTGGCTCCAGCCTCTCCTATCTTACTCCCCGATCTAGAAATGGATCCTCTTGTCCTTTTCTCCACAGTTTTCCTGGGCAATCGACCCCTTCTCTTCCTGGTCTTGGCTTCCAGACCACAATTCTAGTTTTGTTGTGATACGTAACGAAGAAATCACTGTTTTGTGTTCAGAGCGCACGGTTCCTTCCCCATCTGCTCAACCACCACGAAAAGCCCCAGAAGAGCTTGCCTGCTCCCATGCTCACACGCCATCCTGGAGTTCTCAGGATCACATCTAATGTATGTTGTCACCAGATTCTACGCCTTCTTTCTACATGCACCTTTCAGATCCATAAATACACTTATTCTTTCAACAACTATTTAGGGAGTCCACAGTATAGCCAGGCATCCTCTCTGCCATCCCACTGACAAATTAATCCAAACCCAAGTATTCTCCCAATTTGAACAGCCTCCATCCTTTCACCGTTCACCATCTCATGCTCATCTTTCAGGCTATGACCTGCACGCCCATTCCTTCTCAAAACCTGCTCCAGTATTCCCATCACCCTGCAGAGGAGAATGAAATGCCTGATACTTAGCTCTGAGGGCCATTCAACCTAATCTCACCCATCTCACCCCAACAGCTGAATCTAGGACACGTGGCCCTCAAGCTTCAAGGCTCTGCACCCGTTTTCACCACACCAGATGCAAAGGGAAAAAAATCCCACCTTCAACATGAAGCTTTCCCTGAGAGCTTAGAGCTGTGAATACAAACCCACCCTCAAGATTACCTGGAGTATAAGACCTCTAAGCTGGAAGTCACAGCATTTATATTCCTGTCTTAGCCTTGCAACTAATTAACAGCCGACTTTGGAGCAGTCCCTTGAGTTGCTCCACCTAAAAAGGAGTTTGAACTGAAGGATTTCTGTTAACCTTTTCTGACTGGTTGAAGAAGCTGACGTATGTATGTACCAAGAATTCCAAGGCCTCTTCAAAGCCTGTCAGTGGACCCCCAGGTCCCAGGTTAAGAACAGCTCAATGGTCTATTGTCCCTTAGATTCATTTTATTTTGATCTATCTTCAAGTCTTTGCCTACTGGCCACAGACCAAATCTGCTTCTTGTGGCAATTCCTAAAACACGAGGATGGAAGTCTTAGTTCTTTCTCTGACTCAACAAATTCTAAAATGGGATAAAGCATCCTTTGCCCCCAGCCCACAAACAGCTGGGAGAGAGAGCTCCCAGGTGGGGTGAGGGTGGAAGAACGCAGAGGACCTGCTCCTCCCTCCCAAGCCCCACCCTCACCTGGGGGATTCTGCCCCACCCCTTCCTAAAATCTACCTCCTCCTCTCCCACAAGGTGTGCCTAGGTGTGCTCTCAAGCCTGTGGGGAGAGAGGTTCTCTCTCAGAATTGTCAGCTGCGGCTGCGCTATCCCAGGGCCAGATCTGCTCAGATAAATGCTCTGCCTAGCAGTCTCTGCTCCCTTCCCTCCACCATGCCTCCGTGAACTTCAGGGACGGCCGCTGACCTAGACCAGGGTGCTGCCTTGGGTGGAAGGCAGCACCATTCTGCCAAAAGACCCAGTTTCCAGGGGCGACGGGCCCCCTCAGCCAGAACAAGGTGCGCAGGTGGCAGGAGGCGGCAGGGGGAAAGGATCCCAGCAAGCAGCGCTGCGGGGGGCCGGGGCACACGCGTCGGGCTCCCCCCGGCCTCCCCCAGTCTAGAAGGCAGTCGTGCCTGACACCACCCTCCTCACTCCCCCTCAGCCCCTTTGTCTCTCTTCTCAACCCCTCCACAGTGAGTTCCTGAACATTCTTCTTCCCCCACAACTTCCCCCAGCTTGTCAGACGGTGCTGCTGACGGCTGTTAAGCGCCCCCAACCCAGTAGGTGCAGGAGAACACGCACCCAGCATGGTTTGGCAGGCAGGGGAGGAAGGGGCCTCCATCGGGACAAGGCCAGAAGGGGTGGGGGAAGGAAGAAGGGGGTGGGTTAGCAGCAGGAGGCAAGAGGAAAGGGGAAGAAGGGGCGAGAGGGTGGCTGGGTGGGGGAGGGGCTCATTAGAATAGACTTGCCTAGGGCAGTGCGGGAGGCCCCTTTTCCACGTTCATGCCAACCCCCCCCGGACAATAGGAGAAATAAGGGTTAACTCTGGGCTGGGGCTTTTGGGCTAAAGGCTCCCCCCACCCCCGCCTCAGTTCAGAAGGTCCTACCCCAGAGTAGCCAAGAGACTGGGCAGGATCAGGAAGACACCACACCAGCCCCACTACGGCGGCTCGAGGAGGCCACTTGGCCTGGAGTTTGTTCTGCCTGGAGAGCCACTGGTAACTCCACTCTGGTGGAGGCATGGCCTCCCCATCCAGTCCCGTCTCCTCGGGCAGCTGTCCCGCCTCCACCTCTCTCTGCGACTCAGGCTGCTTCCCATTCCAAAGGTCAGAGGTCCAGGGACCCACGCGGACCCCGGGCTGTCCCAGGTGCCTCTCCCATCACAGGCCGGCGTCAGGCCACCCCACAGCCCCCTGTCAGGGTCACACTGCTCCCTCCCACCCTGACACCACTTCTTTCTGGCGGCCTGACGGTGGCTCCCAGGAACAGGCAGGAGAAGAAACTGTCCCTCTCAAGAGGCCACAAGCTTGGCACAGCCTGAGGACGGCGTGGTCCACCAGCCAGGAACACAGGTCAGCAAGGAAATGCCAACAACCCATCTGCCAGCCAGCTCAGCAAAACCGCCGCTGCTAGCCCAACTCCACGGGCCGGGGCCTGCCCCCAGCCTTCGCTGACCACTGCCCCAGGCTCACACCAGGCCTGCTCTTGCTGGCCCCTGAGCCGCCAGGTCCCACCTGAGCGCAGGAAGGAGTGGGGCTTGGGGCTCCTGAGGAGGAAGTGGGTGGGACAGCAGTAACTCAGCATCTCCAGAACTCAGGCCAGGCAGGGGAGCCAGCTCCTGCGGGCCGGGGAGGCAGACTTGACTCTTCTCAAGCCCAGAGGGCTGCAGGCCCAGAGATCCTCCCACCGGCCCCGGCCGCCTCCCCGCCCCCAGTTTCCCCAGGGCTCCATCCAGGAACCTACCCATAAGGCCAGGTGCAGCCCCTCTGTGGTCCGGCTCAGGTGTGAGCCCCAGCCCTGAAGCTCTGTAAGTAGCTGCCCGTCTGGGGGGAGGGGAAGGGGGCGATGGGGCTGGGGGGCGGAGGGGGCCAGAGAGAGGGGGAGGGGGAGGTGGGGGGGAGGGATTGAACATTTTCTTTGTCTAGAACTCCAGGTCACGTGGGCCCCGCTGGAGTGCCTGGTTGGCTGCGAGCGGGCCGGGGGAGGGGGCCGGCTCTCAGACGCTGGCAGTGGGCCAGCCCCTCTCCTTCGGTCCGAGGGGCGCGGGCCGGCGCTGGGGCCTGGGGGCGCGGCTGGGCCTCCGCCCGTTCCCAGGGCCCCGCCCAGGCCAGGCTGGAGGCGGTGCCCGCCCCCTCCAACCGGCCAGCCTTCCCCGCCCCCTCTCCTCCAACTCCGCCAGAGCCCGGCGCGGAGCCGGGGGGCGAGGCCGGGAGCCCGCGGGCCGCGCGGGGAGGGAAGGAGGAGAACCGGGAGGGAAGGGTCTGCCCTCCAGCTGCGGAGGTAAGGTGCGAGCGCCCAGAGAACCAGGAGCGCAGGCAAAAGGAGAGAGGAGCTTTCGGGCCGTCTGGGAGAGACAGGAGAAAGTTGTTAAAAGTGAGTCTCAGCAGCACAACCAAAAAAAAAAAAAAAGGAAAAGCTTACAGATGAGCGAAGAGGCCCAGGAAACTGTAGGAAAACTCAAAGCACACAGAGATGGGCAGAAAGCGCCCGTACAGAACTGGGTGCGCTCCAGAACGGGAACTGGGAGCGTTGCCGGGGGGTGGGGGGGTGGGGGGGTGGTCTCCTCTGCCTTAAACGGCGTGGCGTGAAGAGGAGTTCAGGCTTTGAAAATCATTTCCTGGCCAAGTCCCTGGGTCCCCTAGGTCACTCTGGGTCAGCCTTGGATGTCTCATTTTCCTGTTTGCAAGGTGCGGGGTTGGGGGGTGGGGAGGAGGAGTTCAAAAGTACAGCAATTCCTTCATTCCCAGGCACAGACATCTGCTGCTCAAGACTGCACTCCTTCGGAGCCTCCAGGTGCAGCTACAACCATTTCAAGTTCCCTCCTCCTGAGCAGAGGCCCCGCCCCCCAAGAAGAATATATATGTGTGTGTATATATATGTCTATCTATATACATACATACATACATATACTCTCTCACTCTCTCTCTCTCTCTCTCCCTCCCCCTCTCCCTCTCCCCCTCTCTCTCCCTCTCCCTCCCGACATCAAAGAAGCAGACACTGTTGGCCCTGCCCTCAAGGAGCTGACAAATTCAACTAGACTTGGAGAGATTGGAAAAGATCTTGGAGAGATTGGAAAAGATCGTTGAAAAGCATCTATAAAGAGAACTACACCACAAATACCAACCACCCTGATGGGCCAGGATGGCTTGGAAGCCAAACAAAAATAAGTAGTATCAATGATAAATGAGGTTAAGGAGGTCAGTGTAGAGCAGAGGCTGAACCTGGAGGATGAATCAGATTTGGAATGAGGCTGGATAGGGAGGAAATAAGAGATGTTAGGCTGGATAGGGAGGAAAACACTTGCCCACCTTCACCTCCCGCCCCACAATACAACTAAAGCTAAGGGGTGCGGAGAGAGATGTTGATGGATATATCCTATCGCAGTGAAGAATAACCGCAGGTTTTCTTACATGACAGGGTGAATGGGTATTTTGGAAAGATTAGCCTGGGGACCTCCCTGGTGGTCCAGTGGGTAAGACTCCACGCTGCCTGTGCAGGGGGCCGGGTTCCATCCTTGGTTGGGGAATTAGATCCCACATGCGTGCCACAACTAAGATCTAGCACAGCCAAAATAAATATTCCTTTTAAAGAAAGAAAGATTAGCCTGGTTTGTTTGCAAGATGAATTAAAAGGAAGAGGGGCTTCCCTGGTGGCGCAGTGGTTGAGAGTCCGCCTGCCGATGCAGGGGACACGGGTTCGTGCCCCGGTCCGGGAAGACCCCACATGCCGCGGAGCGGCTGGGCCCGTGAGCCATGGCCGCTGAGCCTGCGCGTCCGGAGCCTGTGCTCCGCAACGGGAGAGGCCACAGCAGTGAGAGGCCCGCGTACCACCCCACCAAAAAAAAAAAAAAAAAAAAAAAAAAGGAAGAGCAGGGGAGCTGAGGGTAAATACTCCCAGCAGGGCAGGGCTGTTTGGCCAGCCACACTCTCAGAGGATCTGGACTGGGGTTCTGGTTCTATCACTGTGACCTTGGACAAGCCACTTAACTCCAAGAAGTCTTTTTTCACTTGTAAAACAGGAGTGATGACATCTGCCCTCCCAGGCCCTGGAATACCAGCATCACTTAAGGAGATAATGCCCCCAGGTGCCTGGCTTCCAACCACAAGCTGCGGGAACAAACCAGCTGGAACAGGTGCTGGTATAAGGAGGTCAAAAGATGGGCTGTGAAGGAGAGCCTACCTACCATCCCTCCTGGGGTTCAGCACCCTTCTGGGGGCCGTCAGAACAAGCAGGCCCCGAAAAAGGAAGAGGACTCCAAATCAGAGCGAGCCTTCTCCAAATAATACTCAGGGAGTACAAACTTCCTCTCCCCACCCTGACTGAGATCCAGAACCCATACAGCAAAGAGGAGCCGTTCCATAAAACACAGGTCCTATTCTGCTCCAAGCCATCTTTCAACTCAATCAAGGTACCTGCTTGGTATAATTTTTCAGAAGATCCCCAAGCAGAGATGAGAAGCCGTGAGTTTATACCTCCTGCCTGCTCCCACCCTTTAAGGAATATAATAAGACTTGCTTGGCTTCTCTCACTGATGCCTCCCCGGCATCCTCCCAGGCCACTTTAGACCTCACCCCAGGCCTCCTCTCAAAATGAAGTTCCTGATCTGGCTTGGCCGGCTCTTTTTAAAAACACTATCTCATCTATGGCATCTCCTTTTCCATCACCATGCGGTTAAACACCTTAGACTCTGCACTCCATGGTCTCGGGACTTCTTCAGTAAGTAATGACGCCTATGCATGCAGTCAGGACTCAAAGTGTCAGGATGGACCAGGGCCATCAGTTTCACTTTTTCTTGGCCCACTTAATAAAGTAGCCTTTCCCTCCAGCTGCCAAACTTCCTTATTCTCATTCTTTAAAATTAAGCTCAAATTGGGGGGAGGGGCAACATAAGAGTAGGGGATTAAGTGGTACAAACTACTATATATAACATAAACTACAGGGATATAGTATACAGCACAGGGAATATAGTCAATATTTTATAACAACTATAAATGGAGTATAATCTTTAAAAATTGTGAATCACTGTGTTGTACACCTGAAACTTATATTGTAAATCAACTACACCTCAATAAAAAAAATTTGCTTTAGTAAAATTAAGCTCAAATCTTACCTCTTCCACACAGCTCCCAACTGAAGCAAAAAAAGCCCAATTCAAAGGTGTCCCCTCGCTACTTAGAGCACCGCCCCTCTCCTGTAGCTACACAGACAGGTAAGGTTACCCTTTTCTATACTGTAAGTCACTCAGACTGAGATTCGTGTCCTCTTTGTACTTGGTGGGCAGAGAGAGACCTCAACGCAGAAAAGACCCCGAGATCTAGGATAAGAGGTGACTTTAGCAAAAGGTCAGGAAAAAACTAGGGCAGCCTTCTAGGATCCTCAGGTCATATATGTCCTCGACCTTCCAAAGTAACCCTCCCAGGTGGTTACTGGGATAGGTCTTTTGATTAAGATAAAGATAGTCAACCTAAAATAGCAGGGTCATGTAAAGTGAGCCAGGTTCTTGGAAATGTTCTCGAAGTATGTTGAGGAGGAACCCCTGGACGAAAAGACGATCTGGCGGATGTCAAGAGCCTAAAAGAAGCGCTGGAGAGGAAGTGTCCAGCATGGTCCAAAAGGGAGGGTGACCTGAAAGAGAGGGCACATTTCCTGTCTGGCAGGCCGATAGCAGTGATCCAGTAGGCCTGATGAAAACACCTCTTAAGGACACCTGACTCTCAGCACTTATCCCGTGTTCATCAAGCAAACTTCTAACTTTAATTACATTTTCCAGTGACTCTGATGCCAGTAAGTTGCCAGAAAACATCAGGACCACTAGGTCCTGTATCACTAGGATCTGCGTTGAAAGGACAAGTCCTGTTATAAATCTGTAAACTGAACATCCTGGTGTACGTCACACTCCTGTCTCTGAAGAGCACGATTGTAAGATGTGCTGTGAATCCGACCTTCCAGCTCACAGAGCTGACGTGAGATGCTAAGTCGTGATCCTCCACCCAAGAGCAGCAACTCCCACAGGTGCAGGTGGGAATGCCACGCCTGCCTGACTGGTTTTAACTCAAAGTTCAGCGTTCTGTGGCGTGCTCTGTCATAAAATCCAGTGCTGGTGGGAGGTGGGGAGGTTATGTTGCTTCCCGCAAACAGGACATTACCCCCGAGTCCCTGTACTCAGAATCAGAGAAGCCGGGATCCCTAAGAAGCCATCTGCAAAGCCACATATTGGGAGGACACTGCATATTTTCTGCCACATAAACATTCCCACTGACCCCAAGACCAGCGAGACCTTATCCAGGCAAAGGCTACAAGATCAAGATGGATGTCTCTTCTGATCCTGGCCTGCCCTTCCATCTGCAGCCCAAAAGCCTCAGTACTACACAGTAGACCTGTGACTACCTGCTGATTACAATCTACGCTCCTTGCATGGCATTCAAGGCCCCCACAACCTGCAGCACTTACATCACACAGCCCACACTCTGCCCACCCACTTGCTGTTTCCCAAATATGCCCTTTCCCTGCCTCTGTGCCTTTGCTCGTGCTGTTCCTTGCTCTTCCCCTTCCCCTTCCTCTGGCCAAAATCCCACCTATCCTTCTAGGCCCAATTCACCAGTTACCTCCACCAAGAAGGTTTCTCTAGACCTGAACTGGCCAATAAGAGAGCCACTGGCTGCATGTGCCATTTAATTCATTAAAATTAAATAAAAATTCAGTTCCTCAGGTGCACTAGCCATGTCCCAAGTGTCCAAGAGTCCATGTGGGTTTTCGGGGTGCTGTACCGGGGACACAGATTTTAGAGCATTTCCCTCATTGCAGAATGTTCTCTGGACAGTGCTGCTCTAGCCCCTCCCCCTGATCTTCCCCCACTGAAAAGTTACCCTGTCCCTCCTTCTCCTCCATACTCCCAGAGCACTTTGTAATCCTCTCCTAGCACTTGCCAGTCTTTGCCTGTACTAAGCTGATTGTGTACTCATCTTTCTCCTCCACAAAATTAAAAATCCTAGAGGGCAGGGCCGGGATCTTACTCAGGTTCACATGCAAGCAGTGTGGACCAGAGCCTCTTGCTGGCTGAAAAGAGGATGAAAGCAGTGTTTGCTGAACTGAATCCAACATTGTCTCAGGAGCCTCATATGGAGTCCACTGACCAAGTTCCCAGATGCGGACGGGTACTTTCCACAGCAAAGTTCCGATCGGTGCTAAGAGGTCCAGGTCCAGGGCTCCCGAAAGAGGCCAGGAATCTTTGTTTTCCTATTCCCCTGCTATCCATATGGAGGTTGCAAGCAAATGACCAGGACTGGGCTGCTGGCAATGAAGCTAAAAATAGCCACAGAGCCAACGACAAGGAGTTAGCAGGACTTGTTGCTAGGGAGACCGGTCGCAGAGAGCGCAACCAAGCAGGGAGAAAGCGTCAGACCTGCACCCAGAGAGCAGAGGCCACGGTGGGGGGAACTCAAAGTTGACAGGGGTCCAGGGATCCCACCTAGAGATGTTCTGCCTTCTGGTACCTCCTGACTAATGCACTAAGTGGGGCAAATGTTCCCCCTGTCCCTCAGTAACCCATCTCCATGGAAACCACCATTGCTGGGGTGAAGTACCAGCCCCTGGAAGGGAGGCCTCTGCCTGGAGCTGGTTGTTATGGCAACCCGCCCCCCGCGCGCCCCCCCCCCACCAGCCCATCATCCTCTCTCTCCTGGCTTCTCCTGTGGGGAAAAGGTGGGGGCCTGGTCTTGGCTTAGCCAGCATGACCAGGAAACACCGGCTTCCTGACAAGACTGACCTACAACGGGCTTTTCGGAAGCTCCTGGGACCCCAGTAAGGCCTGTCAATCCTCAGCACAGGGCAGAGCTTCCTTTCCTTCCTGTGAGGGCCTCACAGATCACCTTGCCAGGAGAATCCCATACTCATTTGGGTTTATTTGTATCAGGATCACCCGAGGAGATTTTTAAAAATACAGATTCTTGGGCCCCACCTATGCAGATCAGCTGGCTTGGGGTAGGGCCCAGGAATCTATTAAAACCTCCCTAGGTAATTCTGATACCAGCCAGGTGTGGAGACCACCAATGGCCCTGGCTGTGACAAATGAGGAAACAGGCCTACAGGGGACTCAGCCCCCCACCCAAAGGGTCAGAGCCAAAAACTAAGGAGGTAAACACACACCTGAGGGGAGCTGCCCACCTCCTGGGCCTGTCTCTCTTGCTCCCCCTTGAAACGAGAACACGCTGTCTCTGATATTGGACTGGGATTTAAAACTGAGCCTCTCAACAAACCGTCCCCTGTGGCAGAAAGTGGAAGGTAGTGGGGCTAGGCAGTCTGGTTCCCAGAGTGTACAGCATGGTGGCTGCCCAGGCAGATGATCTGGGTTGAAAGAGAAATCCATCCTCCTTCGGGAGGAAAGCTAAAGGGTCACCATGGCAACTGCAGGGTGCCAGCCCATCTGGGCTTGGTGCCCTCCCCAAACCTGGGCCCAGGAGAGGCACAGCTTTAGGCAAACGCCATGGGGCAGGGGCACCCCCCTCCCCCGCCAGTCTAGTCTAGTTTCAGAACTGTAAGGAGGCTGTGCTCTACCCTGGAGCCAACCTCTGAGCCTGCCCGAAACACACCTAAACACTAGGGTCCAGGAGCCCTAGGAGTCCCGAGCACATGCAGTAGCCAGGCCAGGAAGGACATGGAGGAGACAGTGCAGGAGATGGCCTCCACCCGCCTGTTACTCACAGCCTAATTGCGTGCCCAAGACCCACCACACATGAAACCACAGCCCTCATTCAAGACAGCATGCAATTAGATGGTAAATTATGTGGTGGAGATGCTTTCTCCATGTGCTGAAGGAAATCCGAGGTGGCCCGGATCGGGAAAGGCAGGAAGCCTCAAGGGAGGATGAGAGAGGGTGAACCAGGACTGGGCCCAGCCTCCCAGGTTTCCCAGACAGCACGGCCAGATCACTGGGGGCATCTGCAAACCGCATTAGCTTCCCAGGGAGAAGCAGGAGCACAGCTGTACGGACCCCCGCTGGGGAGGAGAGCTGCCTGGGGCCTGGTGTACCATCCGCTCAGTCACATAAATTCTGATCCAGAGCGTAAAATGCAGGGTCTGGGAGCCACCTCTTCGCTGACCCCTCACTTCTCCAACTCCCCGCCTCTGTCCCAGGCAGCCCTCATTCCTCCCTGGCTCCCCCATTCCTTCCCAGGTCATTACCACACTTCCCTAATGGGAGGGCTTGGAAGCCCCAACTCTCCAGACCTGCCATCAGGCTCCTGGAGCCTCAGCTGCTGCCTCTTCCCTCCCCGCGCCGATCCGCATCCTCTTTCCCTACAGCTCCGGGTCTGCTGCAGAGGGGGAGGCTTCTCCACAAACCCAAGTCTCCTGCCCCCAGCACTTCCATCCCCTAACCCGGAGCGAGTCGAGTGCAGGCTCTGGGCGGGGAGCAGGGGTGGCGATGGCGTTGCTGCAGGTCCCCAGACCTCACCTGCCCCTCGCCAGGAGAAAGAACAGACGGAGCAGCATGTGAGCAGGGAATCCCAGCCGACGCCAGGACGGTCAGTACGCACCTAGCTTCTCTGTATCTTAGTTTCTTGATCGGTCTAAGGGGACCACAAGTATCTGCTGAGTATTACAGATAAGATCAAAGGAAGTCCGGAGGGCTTATCATTTAAGAGGTGGAAAGAATCTTACGCACAAGCTCATACTGTCACTTTGCTTTAAAAACTAGACTCTGGAGAGAAATGTTAATTTTATACCTGGGGTGGGGGGGCGGTGTATCAACAGGAACCAGGTAAACCTGAACAGCCTGGGCTGCTTTCTCCTCCCCTCCCCCAACCCTGTCTCCAGCCTCCAGGGGTCAAAGGGAGGGACCTCAGGGACCACCATTCAGATTCAGGCATGCAGACCCTATCAAGTTTCAGGGTCCAAAGAGAAGACCCAGGAGGAGCCCAGCAGACAAGCAAGTGCGGTAAACCGTTGCTGAGAACAGCAGGACCGCCTACCATCTCCATCCCAAAGGAAAAGTTTGAATCCCCGAACCAAGTCCTTTCCGGTCTTCTCCCCCACCGACGTTTGGAAACGGTTCTCTAGCTGTGCCGGCCTTAGAGCCCGTACTTCTCCCTTGGCTGGTGTGTTCAAGGTCTGAGAGTCTCAACCCCGCTGTACATTAGAATCACCTGGAGAGTTTCAGGAATGCTCTGGGCCAGGGCCCATCGTTAAATTCCAGATGTACTGGACCCAGAGCGAGGGGCCCAGGCAGCGGTGGTTAAAGCAAACTCCCAGGTGATCCGAATGTGTGGGGAGACCCCCGATGTGGGTGACAGGGTGGTAGGTGATACAATAAATGCATTTTTGGAGGAATCTCTGCTGTCAGATTTGGTTTACTTCAAATCATCCGAAGCTTTGTGGTTCTCAAACTTTCACAAGCCCCAGAACCATGGAGACCTGACTAGAAAATCAGATTTCTCAGGAACACCACCAGAGTTTCTGCCTCCTAGTTTCAAAATGGGGCCTTGGAATGTGCCTTTTTAACGCACTGCCCGGGTAATACACAAACCTGCCCTTTAAGAAATACTGAATTCTAATAGCATCCTTGGTATATATAAAGCAAGTCCAACTCAATTTCTGGTTTTTTGTTTGCCCAATATAGTTGCCTTTTAAACAGTATCTAGATTCAAATATATAGGAGACTGCACTGTTTTATCCCTATTTTTGTTTAATCCATCTGAGTTAGAAGTGAAAAGTTAAAATATACTGCCCACTAATCATTGACTAGAGTCATATGGCATCTGTGAAGAGTTGTTATTAAAGAATGGCAAGTCAGAAAGATAGTAACATTCACACACACACACACACACACACACACACACACACACACACCGCATGCCAGCCAGCTGCTCCCAGAGGCCCCAAGTGCCTGTCGCTCCCTACCCGGGTCCTCTCAAGGCAGGGCTGCTCTCCATGCATTGGGCTCTTCCCTCCCTGCTCACCAGCCTGCACTTGCCTTCCAGGTGGATGACTCTTGAGTGCCTGCTAACCCTCTCCCCACCAACAGCCACCATGCTGGCTTCTCAAAAGCAGCTTGTCCAAAACCTAACTTAAAAGTCCACTCCCGGGCTTCCCTGGTGGGGCAGTGGTTGAGAGGCCGCCTGCCAATGCAGGAGACGCAGGTTCATGCCCTGGTCTGGGAAGATCCCACATGCCGCGGAGCGGCTGGGCCCGTGAGCCATGGCCTCTGAGCCTGCGTGTCCAGAGCCTGTGCTCCGCAACGGGAGAGGCCGCAGCAGTGAGAGGCCCGCGTACCACACACACACACAAAAAAAGTCCACTCCTCCTAAGAGAATATCTTCATGACCCTGGGGTAGGCAGAGAACTCAGAGATCACACACACACACACACACACACACACACACACACACACCCCAATACAAGAAAAATTTGGTTAAATTGGACTTTATTAAAATGAAAAACTTCCGCTCATCAAAATACATCCTTAAGAAAATGGAAAGTCCATACCACCTTCCTGCCCCAAACCTGCTCTTCCTCCCTAGCTGAGATAATGTCCCCTCACCCCCAGCCCCCAAACCCCAGGCAGGTTTCTCTCTTCCTGCCAACCAGAGGTAAGCTGTATCTACCAAGTCTGCCTCCCGCTGCCTGGACCCTCCGTCAACACCAGACGTAATGCCCTCCTAATTGGTCCTTCTTCTAACCTTCCCTGCTCTGGGCCCCCTTACAATGCGGCCACGGTTATCTTCCCAAAATACACATCAAGTTTTCTCGTATTCCAGCTCCCTCTACACAGTGAAGCCTGCATTTCTCACTATGACAGGAAGACTGGTGACGATCTGACCATCTCCCTTTGTAGTTTTCTCTCTTCTTCCTCCCCAACTCCCACACCTAGTTACCAGATCTCTTGCTGTTCCCTAAACAACCCAGAAGCTTCATGCCTCCTTCTCTTTGCCCTCAGTGGTTCTTTTTCCTGAAACACCTTCTCTATTCATCCTTACTGGAATTCTCAAAGGACACCTCCTCCATGAAACTTTCCAGGAGTTCCTGCAGAAGCTCTCTCGCCCTCCTCTGTGCTCACCAGACTCTTGGTGGCAGGAGCACAGAACTGCATCTGACACAGCAGCTCACGGTGAGCACTCCTGCCTCCTCCTCTAGACCATGTGTGCCCTGGGACTGGGTGCAGCGGTCTCCTACAGCGCCAGCATGGTGCTGTGTGTATCTAAGAAATACTAACACAAGTCCGTTCACTCCTTCGTCTAGAGCGTTGGCTCCTTAACAGAGTCCAGCTGACCCCCGCCATGCTTGAGCCTCCCTGGACCTCCTTAACGAATGGTCTGATCTTTAAAACAAAGCAGAGAGAAGGGCACCGTTATGTCTTCTCCTGTTTGCCTCGTAGCAAGGGCTATGAGGATGTTTCCGAAAGCTGAACTAAATATGCAAGAAATCTTGAGGTGCTCTAGATCCCAAACTCCTAGAGGATTTCTTGGACCACCTACCTCATGATCCCACTCAATGCCCTCCCCCCACTGTCCCTGTTAGGCAAACTCCTGTCCCAGTGGCAGGCCTGCAGGATGTCTCTTCTTGGGCAAGCTTTCCCGGGCTCCTTTGGCAGGGCAAGTTAGCCGCTCCCATGGCCCCTTTCCTCACATTTCTACTGCAACCTATTGCAGTACTTACCTGCCTACCTCTCCCAGGGTGAGATTCTCACATTCCTTTAAATGTGTTTCTTTAGTGTCTAGAAAATGTGGGAACACAGTAGAGACCCAGATGCGTATGGAGTTTTCTGAAAGCCTGAGCACAAAGTATTTGCTCAGTCAAGGTTTGTAACTCTCTAAAATAATGAACAGGGACTTCCCTGGTGGTTCAGTGGTAAAGAATCTGCCTTACAGTGCAGGGGACGTGGGTTCGATCCCTGGTCAGGGAACTAAGCCCGCGTACCACAACTACTGAGCCCGCGCACCTCAACTAGAGAGCCTGTGTGCCACAAACTACAGAGCCCACACGCCCTGGAGCCCAAGCGCCACAACTAGAGAGAAGCCTGCACGCCGCAATGAAAGATCCCGAACGCCTCAGCGAAGATCCCGCGTGCCACAACTAAGACCCAATGCAGCCAAAAATAAAATAAATAAAATAATGAACAGATGATTGTGTGACTAATGAAAAGTAGCGGTCAGGGGCAGACCTAGGAACATGGCGACCAAAGTCAGAACAAGGATGTGAGTTCCTGAGCTAAGGAAACGCCCCAGGAAGATGTGCCTGTCCGACGGGGGGGGGGGGGGGGGGGGAGGGCATTTGCAACATCAGCGTTCTTAGTGACGGATTCAAGCCCCTCCCACGCCCATAGTCAACGACGAGCTTCATGTCCCACCTTTCTGATCCTGGCCGAAAACACAGAGGAAGAAAAGGGGACCATCATGAAGAGGAAAAGAAAGCTATATTCTAGGGCTTCCCTGGTGGCGCAGTGGTTGAGAGTCCGCCTGCCGATGCAGGAGACATGGGTTCGTGCCCCGGTCCAGGAAGATCCCACATGCCGCGGAGCGGCTGGGCCGATGCAGGGGACACGGGTTCGTGCCCCGGTCCGGGAAGATCCCACATGCCGCGGAGCGGCTGGGCCCGTGAGCCATGGCCGCTGAGCATTTGCGCTTGGAGCCTGTGCTCCGCAACGGGAGAGGCCACAGCAGTGAGAGGCCCGCGTACCGCAAAAAAAAAAAAGAAAGCTATATTCTAGCACAAAATGTGAATTTTATGAAAGTTTTTTTCTAAGCATCTTTATCAAGATGCTTTATGTATGTGCCTCTTGAAGAGGCATATATGTGAAGTCTGAGAATTCACTCAAATATTTAATTTAGGATGTACGTACAAGGTCATATAAGAGACAAAGGGAGCTACAGGTCATGACTCCAGTCCTCCTCCCCCTAGATTATGCAATTTCAGAATCTCGGGGGTCGGCTAGTCTATTTGTGTCACACCGCGAACGAGGAAACTAAAGCGCAGAGAAGAGAATGACCTTCTCAAATTGATCAGGGGTAGAGGCTGAGCCCAGAAACCAGACCTCCTGAATCTCATTCCATTCACTTAAGCCAGTTTCACAACATCAAACATAAGATCATGAAAAAACAGTAATTCAAGGGCAAGGGCTCAGGACCAAATGAGGGGAGCAGGAAGTGCGGGAGGGGTCCCCAGGGTGAAAAGGACCCCAACCTGGCAAGACCCGGCAGCCAAGGTGGGGTGAGGGCGGAGGTGGGGTGAGGCAGCATGGGCAGGAGGGCTGGGCCACTGTGCTCCCTCCCACCCCATTCTGTTGTTTCAGGGGAAGCCAAGACTGAAAACCAGGAAGACCCGGTTCTAGTGGAGTCATCTGGGTACGAAACAGAAGCAGCATGTAAACTGGAGTCTGGTTTAGCCCATGGGCCTCTCCACAAGAACATCCACGTGGCTCTTAACCTCCTCACCTAGGGGAATCTTAGCTTCCTAATCGTAAAATGGGGATAAAAATTAGTTCTTGTAGTAATTGCAGATAATATACCTGTCAAATGAAAAAATATACAATTTAGTAACAAGTTTGATGTCCTTTATTCAGGGCAGAACAGTGCTTGGACTGGGGGAGTACAGCACCTCAGAGCCGCGAGCGCTCTTGACCAGGGATGCTGGGCGAGAGCGAGGTTCACCTACTGTAAGAAGGGGCACCTCGGAACAGGGCGTGATTGGCTAGGAGAGATGGAATTTCCCTAAGAGGCAGCCGGTCCTGTTTCCTAGGGGAAGGTGAGCTCGCTAAACTGAGTTGGAGGATTATGATTGGTGGATGTTAGGATTCCTTGGCAAGGGTTTCCTGTAACTGCACTAACCTAGGTTTATTTATTTTATTTTATTTTATTTTATCCTTTAAACTTTTTTGGCTGCGCCACGAGGCACGCTGGGATCTTAGTTCCCCAACCCCAGATGGAACCCGTGCCCCCTGCAGTGGAAGCACGGAGTCCTAACCACTGGACCACCAGGGAATTCCCATGCACTGACCTAGGTTTAGATTCGTGAACTGGGCTGGGCCACAGGGGTGGCCTCCATTTTGTGAATCCTGATATACAAATTAACTTTATCATCTCTTAGGACTGTGGCGAAAGTTAATGCTTTCGGCACAGTCCCTGGCATGGAGTACGTGCTCACAAAGCTACCCCTTTGGCCTAGTTCAGGCTTGGCCATGGCCGCTGGTGGACCAGACTCAAATTACGACCACCCTCCCCACTACTGTTTTCTCACCACTAAAAAGTGAGGGTTGTTCTAAGAGCTCTTCTCTCTGTGCCCCCCAGATGGAATGAACACGCCAGTGTGCAAACAGCCGGTCCATTTAAGAGACAATGGGGCGCCTCTATGATGACAGTTTCACAGCCCATCCTAAAGGCCAGCCCTGGAACTCACTACTGATTACGAGCTGTCACAGGAGTCCCTTTAAAATGTGTTCAGCCTTTTGGTAAAGTATACTTGTCATGCCTGCTCCAAATGGCATCATCTCCTTCAAGGGCGGTGTTATTTTTGAGGCCATCCTGCAAGCGTTCAGGTTTTCATTAGTTTACATATAGTGAATAAGCAAGGACCGTCTGCCAGTCGGAATCCCCTAAAACTGCTACGCACATACTTTGCTAATAGTTTGGTTTTAGTCCTTAATGGTCTACTTTGTGTTGCCATTTCTCGCATCTCCTGTACTAAAGCCCAGGAGATCACACTTAATTCATCTCCTTATTCCCAAAGCCCCCAGCACAATGCCCCCCCCCCCGACGTAGTAGGTGCTTAGCGGTTGCTTATTAAATGGAATATAGCACAGCAGGAGATGACATTCACAGGCTGGACGTTCACAGGCTGTTCTTCCCAGGGCCGACAGGAAGCACAGTCTGTTGAGACTGCAGGGTTATAAAGCAAGAGGAAGCAACATTTGCTCAGCTCACAGAAGCAGCAGCGCAAATGGCCAATAAACATATGAAAAGATGTCCAACCTCACTTATTATCTGGGAAATGCCAATTACAATCATAACAAGACGCCGTTTTCCCACCCGTTAGATTAGCAAAATATTGATGTTGGCAAAGGTGGAGATCTTCTCATACCTTGTTTACGGGAGCATAAATTGGCACTGCCCTTTTTGGAGGGCGATCTGGCAGAGACTGTATCAAATGCAAGATATACATTCCTTTCAACCCAGCATTTCTCTTTCTAGGTATCTATCTTAGAGAAACAGATGCGCAAAGAGGCATGACCCAGGATGTTCACTGCTGCAGTGCTTATGCAGTAAAATACTGTAAACCACACAAGTGTCCGCCAGTAAGAGAATGGTTAAATAAAATCGTGGTAATCCATATGGTGGAAGAGAACAGTAATTACGTGGCTTGATTGCCCAGATTTATTCTAAGCGAAAAACCAAGCTGTAAAACGAAACTACGGTGTGGTTCTATATATATTAAAAAAAGGAAAAGAAAAAAAAAGCAACTGTGAAGCAAAATTATATATTTACACACACACATAGATAGATAGAGAAAATCATGTCATATGTACACCAAACTGATAGCATTAGGTACCTCTCTGATGGGGGAATTAAAATCACTGGGAAGGGATGGGTTTATTTATTTTTTTAACAGGAATGTATTTGTGTAATACTTATGTAAAATCAGTTTTTAAAAATTATTCATTTCTGGGAATTCCCTGGCGGTCCAGCGGTTGGGACTCCGCGCTTTCACTGCCAAGGGTGCGGGTTCAATCCCTGGTCAGGGAACTAAGATCCCACAAGCTGTGCTGCTTAGCCCAAAAAACCAAAACCAACAACAACAACAACAAAGCATTATCCGTGTCCTATTATACACTAGCCCTGTGCTATAAATGTTATGTAGTATAGCTTATCAACCCACACAACTCTGAGATCCGAATTATTCATTAATTCATTCAGCAAACCTTTACCTAGTACCTCCTGAATGGCGGCCCTGGGGGCGGAGGCGCCAAGAGGGCTTGCTTTGAACAAGCTCAGGTTGGGCAGAAGCAGAAAACAAACTGGTGAGTGCTACTCCCATGAAGATGAGACATGCCCAGGAGAGCAGAGTATAGCCAAGTCTAGAAACAGCACAGGGACCTCAGCTGTGCTCAGCTGTAAGTGATGCTGAAGGTCCCACATCCAGTAAGTAGCCGAGTCAGCATCTGGACTCACCTCCAGGAAAGAGGAGGCCACGAGGGCAGCCTGTGAGGAGGGGAGGGGGGTCTGAGGGCAGGAGGGAGAGGGGAGGGGAGGAGATAATGTGATATTTGGACCACAGGTTATTCGTTATCAGTATTTAATATGTATTAAGCATCTAATAAGTCTAAGGATGCAGAAGTCCTTCCTTTCGGGTTGGGAGCCAGGAAAGAAACCAGATCCTAGATCAGCAGGACACGGTACCTTGGCTCTAAGTAATTTAGAATCAGTTGGGGTGAAGAGATTAAAGAGAGTCATAACATCGCCCGGCCATAACTGTGTCCTAAAACCCTAAGCAGTGATACACACTGGGAGTCTGCAGGCTCTCTGGCTCAATGACTGTTCCAGCTGCTTGGCCAGGCCTCTGCCTCTCAGTAATGAGGGTTAATAAAGTAACACCTGTAAAAAGCCCTTCCTAAGCCTAAAGCGCTCCCTCAGGGTCATTCTGTTCTGAAAATAGGCAGAAGGAGGAGCCTGGAACTGCCCCCTTTTGGGTGGAGGGATGCCTCGCCTCTGCCCTCCCAGCTGCCCAGGACTGGGCCAGCTCTGCCAGGCCAAGGAAGGTTCTCCTCGACTCAAGCACAGCAGAGGCCCAGTGGGAACAGCAGGAGCACAGGGTGGCGAAGACTCAGGCACTGCCTTACCCGTGGGAGCCCGCCCACAGTCCCCCAGCCCCACGCTGTTCTCCAGGTACACTTGTCAGGACCCCTGCAAACCAATGGCTTGGGCCTGAGCTCCCTGAGAAGAGGTCTCGTATTCACCCACCTCCCAACTGCTTAGTCAACCAACAGGTATTCATTGAGCCTCTTCTCCCTGCCCAAAACCAGGTTGGGCATGATTGGTGAAGACATAACATGTAAGAAAGAGTTAGTGAAAAATACTTTATGAAGTACAATTGATTGCTAAACCCAACAATATTAACAGTAAGGACTACAGGGGTGCGGAGGAGGGAAGAGGTCAGTGTGGACTGGAGAAATCCTAGAGAGCTTCCTGGAGGAGGTAGCAACTCTGGGACTCAACCCTGAAGAATGGATAGGGGAAAGCACAGCAGGAACAACGGCAAGGAGGAAGGACGTATAAAGGGGAGACTGGTCCCTCACAGGGGACCTTTCTATTACAGAATGGTAGTGAAGTGGGGTGGAGCCATCGTGGAGGTCACAGTGAGGGTTGAAGCCTTGAGAAACAACCAGAGGATTTCTGACATGATGGGGAGACAGTGGAGAACCATTGCTGGTTTTGTAGCAGGACCTGGTCATGACTAAAGCAGAGATTAATCCTTAAAAGGACTGGCAAAGAGATGCAGAGAATAGGAGATGGGACAGACACCAGCATCCCAGTTCCAGCAGGAATCCCCACTTCAGCCTCAGGGAAGGAGGAAATGCCCCACTTTCCTCATCCAATTATTTAAAATTTCATTCATTTGTGATATTCTAAGTCTTCTTAATTTCTTTTTTAAAGCCTGGGGAGGCAGATAATCTCAGATGGACAGCGCAGTAAAGAGCAGACCTCACTCAGTAACTGTGGACCGACAAGGGTGGTCACGGGAAAAGGAAACTAAGCTGAGGGGGATGTTTTGAGGGAAGAAGGCCCTACAGGTGGGGCATGTGGACCAGGTGCAAACTGGGATCAGGTGAAGCACCACAGCAGGGCACACAGGCCCTCAGGCCCCGCCCAGCTTCCCAGCCACACTCCTGCTGCTCCATCACCCACCACCATGAACTTCCATTCCTGAAAAGGCCACACTGCCTTGTGCCTCCGAACCTTTGCACATGCTGTATGTCTCTTTCTGCAGTGCCTTTCCTCCTGCTTCCCTAAATTCAAGTTCATCCTTTAAAAGCCAAAAGCCAACTCTCGCTGATTTGAGGATGACCCCAGGCAGAATTAGCCTAAGGCCCTTGGTGATGCTCTTCCTGAGGTGCCCGATCCCTCGCCCTTGTCATAGGATAACCAGGAATCCCCTAGGCTTCTGGTAGCTCCAGTGTCTTACTGGGCACTCAGACAGGGAGGGTTCTGACTGTCAGCTCAATGATGGTGCCCTGCAGGAACTTCAAAGGGCAGGCGTCACATTCTGAGGTTTGGAAATGCTGGCGGAACCTCCCAGTGGCATAGTCTGGGAAACAGCTTGTATTCGGCAGTAGGGAATGTGTCTTTTTTGGGAGTAGGATCTATGAGAGCACACAAGTGGTAAGGGGAGCAAGACTGGCTGAGGGGACTTCCCTGGTGACGCAGTAGTTAAGAATCCGCCTGCCAATGCAGGGGACACGGGTTCGATCCCTGGTCCAGGAAGATCCCACATGCCATGAAGCAACTAAGCCCCTGCACCACAACTACTGAGCCTGCGCTCTAGAGGCCAAGAGTCACAACTACTGAAGCCTGCATGCCTAGAGCCCGTGCTCCGCAACAAGAGAAGCCACCACAATGAGAAGCCTGCGCGCCACAAGGAAGAGTAGCCCCCGCTCAGCGCAACTAGAGAAAGCCCACGCGCAGCAATGAAGACCCAACACAACCAAAAAAAAAAAAAAAAGGTCTTTAAAGACTGGCTGAGGGTGGGAGCAGACATCTGGGGGTGCCACTGTCAAGGGACAGAGGAGGATGCTAAGAAGGTGCAGTTGGAGGAGATGGGAAGAATCTTGGGGACGAGGTCAGAAAGGCCTAGTGAGGCAGTTTCAGAAGAAAGGGCCAAGTGCCAGATAACTAAGGGGAAACCACAAGAGGAGGACGGTAAGCCACTCAGAAAACAGGCCTGGTGAAGACAGTTACTGCCCTTTAGCCTGAGGGGCACTTGGGAATCTCGGGAGCTACCTGTGTTTCCCCACGGTTCTTTCTGGCCGCAAGGCATGTGGGATCTCAGTTCCTTGGCCAGGGATCAAACCCGAGCCCCCTGCAGTGGAAGCACAGAGTCTTAACCACTGGACTGCCGGGGAAGTCCTCCCCAATGCTCTTGTTACCTGTAGCTAGCCCTTCCCTAGTGCCCTGGCAGAGCCCAAGAGGGGCGGGTGTGGTCTCTGGGGATGGCCCCCACGTGGCAGTAGCAGCCTGAACTCAATCCCATTCCAGCCCCTTCCCTGTGCCCTGAGTAAGCTTGTGGCCAGCTCGTAACTCTGCAGCCCCAGCCCCTAGTCTGAAATAACGGGCTCAAGGGTTCTAGCGCTTGTACCGGAAGTCGTGGAAATCTTGAGTTGTATCATACGAACAAGGAGCAACGTTACTAACAGAAAATATATTCGGGGTGCAAGTCTCTACATCTCAAGTCACGCATCCCTAAAATATTGTAAATTAAATCAACTTTAAAGTTTTTCTGTTCACGCTCACTGATGACCTTTATCAGTTGGGGGAAGCAGATGCCAAAGAAAAGCTTTTAATGGTTGTTGCACTTTTTTTCTAGAAAAGCTTTTAATGGTTGTTGCACTTTGGTGATAGGTACATGGGGGTTCATTATACTAGTCTCTCTATTTCTGTCTATGTCAGAACAGGTTCATAATAAAAAAAAAAGTCTTTTTAAATTTTAGCGGAAATTTTAAAATTGAGAAAATGTATCTATTATCTTACTTTTCCCTGTGAGTTGAGAAAAGACCTGCCTTTTTTATTGCAACTGAGAGCAGGCCTCCATACTGCTTCTTCAAGGGAGCACAGTTTGAGGATCACCAAATTTCTAGAAGCTCTTCAAGCGTAAAAGTCTTTGTATCTAGGGACTTCCCTGGTGGTCCAGTGGTTAACACTCTGCGCTCCCAATGCAGGGGGCCCGGGTTCCATGCCTGGTCAGGGAACTAGAGCCCACATGCCGCAACTAAAAGATCCCGCACACGCACCAACGAAGTCCCGGCGCAGCCAAATAAACAAATAAATATTAAAGAAAAAAAAAAAGAAGTCTTTATATCTAGCCTCTGGCCCTAGGGCTAAGGGAGAGCAGAAATACAGGCCACTCATAACAAGGGGTTAAAAGGCAAAGCCCCTCCCACAGGCCACAGGGGAATAGCCCCAGGTCCTGAATGAATTTCCATCCCAAAGACCAGTTTAATGCTCAGAGTCAAGCCTCTCTTCTCCCAGACCTTGGAAAGGCTGTCCCTTTTCCAGGCTCCTCCATGAGAGAAATTTCTGCCTTCCTGGATCCCAAAGGAACTGGAAACAATCAAGTAGCCACCCCACCCTGTACTGAACTTTCTCTAGAGCAAGTTCTCTCACAATGCAAACGGGATAACACCATCCTTTGCAGGCCTGGGGTAAAGACAAGTGAGAGTGAAGGTGAAAGGCCCCACGTGGTGGCAGTTCGCGTTTCCCTTCCCTTCCTGGTGCCGGTAGGTCAACGGGCTTCTCTCTACTAACCAGACATACAGGAGAGCAGCCCCACAATGGTGCTTCGTAAACTGGTTTCGCCCCTTGGTCTCCACGACATCACCTCCCCTCGCTACTGAAGCCCTCCCTGGGCTGGCTTTCTCCCTCCCAACCCGCACAGAAGCCTCTCTAAAAGTCACCAGCTACCTCCAGATCGGCAGGTGCAAACAGCCTGTCTCAACTCAGCCTCCGCAGGGCTGGGCGGCCACTGCCTCTGGAAAACCTTCTCCTTTCTGAGACACGGCTCTTCCTCCCTCTTCTTCCTCCCAGGCCCCTTCTCAGTCCTGCTGCTGCCATTCCCCCTCTCCACGTGGCTGTAAGTGTCGGGTTTTTGTGGACAGAATCCAGAGACACTGTCTCTGCTTTCTCCTCCTGTTTCCTACATGAGCTCATCAGTGTTCGTGGACTTAAACGCCAGGTTCTGCTCCTGACGCCTTCTCATCTTTGATTTGCAGCCTGGACCTCCCTATGCTCCAGGCTCCAGGCATCTCAGGCTAAACCTTGATTCCTTCCCATCCCAAACTCGTTCCTCCCCTAGTCTTCCCCACCTAAGGAAGTAGCACACCCATCACCCAGGTGTTCAGGCCAAACCCCTGGGAGTCGTGCTTCCATTCCCTCCCCTCCCCCACCCCGGCCATCCATCAGCAAGCCCTGCTGTTTCTATCTCTAAATCTCCGGATCTGTCCCTATCTGTCTCCATTGCTGCTCCTTTAATCCACATCAAATCACTCTCCTGCACAGAAACCTTCAATGGCTTCCCAGGACACAGCGTTAAACCAGCTTTCGGGGCAGCTTCCCCGGTGGCGGCGCGGTGGTTAAGAATCCACCTGTCGATGCAGGGGACACGGGTTCAAGTCCTGGTCCGGGAAGATCCCACATGCCGCGGAGCAACTAAGCCCATGCGCCACAACTACTGAGCCTGCGTGCTCCGCAACAAGAGAAGTCACCACAATGAGAAGGAGCCCGGGCACCACAGCAAAGAGCAGCCCCCACTCGCCGCAACTAGAGAAAGCCCGTGCAGCAATGCAGCCAAAAATAAATAAATTTATAAAACAAACAAACAAACAAAAAAACAGCTTTCGGCCGGGACCTCAAGGCCCTGTATGACTGGACCCTGCTTACCGCCCAGCTTCATCTGACCCCACTTTCTCCCCTGCTCGGTTCACTCTGGGAGTATCGGTCTTTCACGTAGCCAAACAAGTCAGGGCCTCGCTTGTGCTACTTCCTCTGCCTAGAATGTTCTCCCCCACCCCACAACTCACAGAGCCAGCTCTTCTGTTCCTTTAGGCCTGAACTTAAATGCCACCTCCTCCAAGAAGCCTCTCCTGACCACCCCACCTAAAGCAGGCCTCTGTTAACCTCTATTTCAACCCCTTGTTTACTTGTTTCCTGTCCATCTTCCCCATCAGAATGTCAGCTCCATGAGGGCAGGAATGCTATACGCGCAAAGCCCAGGACACTGCCTGGTTACACGGTAAACATCCAATAACATTTGTTGAAAGAACAAAGGACCCAGCCACTGCCTAGGGATCCAGCAGTGCCCTGTAAGTGCGAGAGGTTAACCTGAAGGGGAAACTGAGGCTCAGCCAGGGCCTGACAACAGCTGCAGACAGTGGCTGAAGCTAACTTCCGGTTTCCCAGTTCCGTGGGACAGGCTGGGGCCCAGGCCAGAAGGCACCTCACCTCCCTTTTCCAGCGTGCCAGCCACTCGTCCCGCTTGCGCTTGCTGATGTAGTAGGGGTCCCCCGCCTGGAAGGTGAGCCGCGGCATGGGCCGCTGGCGGAGGCTGGACTCCCAGCCCAGGCCACCCCGCAGCCGGCCCCGGGAGCCCTAGGACAGAGACGACAGAGACAGACCGGCATTAAGGTGAGCACGGACAGCCCCGCTGCAGGGTTTTTTCCTCCTGGAGGGGAAACCAAGGAGGCACTCACCTCGAGCAGAACACAGAGCTCTGACTCCTGGCCAGAGATGCCAGCCCTGCGAGTGCGGGCCAAGCCCCTGTCTGGGCTGGAGAAGTGAGGGATGTGGGGCAGGACATAAACTGGGAGGGGAGGTGCTTGGTCTTGAAGGGGGACCAGCTGGCTGCCTTGCTGGGGGCCTTCCAACCTCCACACCCACTTCCTCCGCTCCTCACAGAGGGACATGTAAAGAAGGGGCCAGGGGCCACCTTGGGCCCCCTCACACACACTCGCCACAGTCGGTCAGAGCGGTGGCTTTCTTCTCCTAGAATCAGGATCCACAGAGCCCCTGGGGGTTGAGGAAAACACTTGCCTCCATTTTCATGGATTCGATGTTGGTCTCCTTCTGTTCTTTGCCTGTGGAGAGGGAAGAACAAAGGGACTGTCGGCAGAGTTACAGGAGTGGCTCGGAGGCCTCACCTTGTGCCTGGGGTCCCTGCCACGGGGATAGGGCTTCTCCAACCGTTTAGTCATTCCTGTGTCAAACCTGATGGCCTACTGTGTGCCAGGCGTCATGCTGGCCCCAGGACTCAGAGCACAGCCAGGGCAGAAAAAGGACTGGGGCAGGGCTGGAGGCCCAAATCCGAAGGAACAACAGAAAAGCCAGCACTGTGGCTTCTGGCCCATCGAGTGCCTCAGGCACACAGAAGGGATCCGGAAATAGCCCCCTTGGCTGCTCCCAGTTGCGACACAGCTCCCTTCCCAGAGGAGGGGCCAGACTGCACAGCGCTCCCTGGCCCTGGAAGGGAGTATTGGCTTGTATGTGTGGGGTGCAGCAAAGATGCTCTAGAGGGAGGGGGAGGGCACAGGGAGACAGCAGCAAGACTCTGCTGAAACAACTTCGTCTCTTTGAGACTCAGTTTCCTCATCTGGAAAATAAAGATGCTGGAAATGGTTTCTAAGGTGCTCCTGAAGTTCTCAATAATGCGTTTCTGTCATGAATATCTGCTTCGGTACCCCATTCTCCGCCCATTCTTAGGTCCCTGAGTTCAGCCTTTATTCTAGAAGCCTTGGATTCCAACTGTCTCCACGTGACCTCTGTAAGCTATCCAGGCCTTTTCTTCACTGAATCAAGGTACATAACCCTTCTAATGCTTCCGGAAGGCAGCGTTTCCCTGCTCCTCTTCCCTGCAGTTCCTCAATGGGCCCTGATTCCAGTTCCTGGAAGGGAAGGCTCCCCTGGAGGCTGAAGCCCCAGCAGTACCGTCTTTAAGGGTCCGGGGCGGGGAGCACAGAATGTCCCTGCGCTCCTACCCTGGTACCTACCCACTCTCCTACCCCACCCAGCTCAGGGTCGTCACCTCTCAAACGCCCTTCCCGGGCCATCACATCCCGGAGTCTGCAGTCCTGGCCTGGCTGTAGGCTGGGTTAATTATGCCTCTGAGCTTCCTGCTGGAGGACGGGGCTGGGCTAGGGGGTGAGGAGAGTGGGAGGTGAGCCTCCTCTCACCTGGGCCCCAGAACTCCTTTGTCTGAAGCCAAGAGTACTGAGCTTGGGCCCAAAGCAGGAAGGTCACTAAGGCTGGCTCATGGTCGCTTGGGGGGGCGGGGAGGGGGGTGTGAAGGGGAGACAAAGAGCCCAAAACGGAAAAAACAGCCCCTCCTGCATCTCCTGGCTCTGAGGCAGAAACCAGCTACAGCACTGAAGGTCTCTGAATCCTCGGTCCCCGAAGAGGATGTTTCTTTCCCACTCTCTCACTGGGGAAGACCCGGGGCTCTGCTCTGGGCTTTGGCGACCTGGAATCTGGGGACGGGGAGGGCAGGGCCAGCACCTGCAGACGAGTGGGAGGTGTGGGCCCCGCGGTGCCAGCTGCCCCCAGGGGCGGGAGGAAGTGGGGGTCACGTGTACTCGCCAAGGCTGTGTACACAGCAGGCCTTTACGTCTCACCGGACTTTCTCTGTCTCCTCCTCGAGCTTCCTTTAGGCTCTCTTGTCTCACCACAGCCAGCTCCCCAACTTTTTCTCGGGCATCCTGGAGCCAGGCTTCCCCTCTTGCCCGCTCCGGGCCTCCCTCCTTCCCGGGGGTCGCCCCTCCTCTCAGATCCTCCGCGTTCTGCCCTAGTGAGGCTTTGGGCTGCCAGGAGGGGGCGCCCACCCTTGAATCAGGAGGCAGCCTGGTGCCCCCTGGGACCTTCCTTCCGGGACCCTCCGTGGCATGTGGTTTACGGGGAATCATCTATTCATTAGAATGAAAGAAAGTCGGGGCTGAAGGAATTGTAGAGATGATGGGGTACCTGTCCAGCCCTTCGAAGGGGAAACTGAGGCCCCAGGAGCAGAGAGACGTACTGCCAGAGCTGAGATCAGATTTCAGAGCTCCTGACTCCCAAGCCGGCTAGCTTATTTTACACGGCACCACCTTGATGCTCCCCCACTTCCTCATTCCCCAGCCCCCATGCTCCCCGAAACAGAATTTTTCCTCATGCGGTTTCCAACTGGCTTCTTTCTGGAATTTTCTCCCTGACATACTCTGCGCATGCCCACTTGAGTGATCTCCCTCTCTCTCTCTCTCTCTCTCTCTCTCTCTCTCTCTCTCACACACACACACACACACACACACACACACACACACACACACACACACACACACTTTCCAGCCCGTCCCAGCAAAACAACCAACTGGGCGGCCTTAGAATGCAGCACTTGTCCTGAGTCAAGGGGGGTCAGCGGCTCTCTCTCGACACTCCCTCTGCAGTCCATCTGCTCCTGGCCCAGATCCAGGGTCACAGGCTGGGCCAGGTGGCTGTGTGCCTTCCAGGGTGGCCCTGGCAGGCTTGGACATGACCCTGGGGCATCTCATGTCCTGGGGGCAGGAGAGGCCAGGGTGCTTCTAACACTTACCTGTTGATCTGAGGCTACACTCTGCCAGGGGCCACCCCCAAATTCCCTTTAAAGTGAACCCAAATCTCAATGACAGGGCTGAGGCCAGGCTGGCCTCAGAGGGCAGCCACTAGCCCAATGCTGCGTGTTCTGTCTAAGCAGAGAGGAGCTTTGTACTGACCCTACTTGGGTGCTGGTCCTTTACTGGTTGTATAATCTCGGTAAGTTACTTAACCTGTCCGAACCCTCAGTCTCCCCACCTGAAAAATGGGGGGGGGGGTAAAAAAGTCTTCCTCAGATGCTAGCAAGGATTAAATAAGAGAATTACATAAACAGCAAAGTTTAATATGCATTGAAATCGTGAGGATCTCTTTCAAATGTAGATTCTGATTCAGGAGGTCTAGGGTGGGGCCTGAGATTCTACATTTCTAACATCCCAGGTCATGCCAGGAGACGCTGCTGTCCATGGACCACTTTGAGTAGTAAGGACATAGAACACTCAACACAGAGTTAATATTCAGAAAAAATAAAATAAATAAGATAAAATAAAATAAAAAAGAAAGCCACATTACCATCGTTACTACTATCATCATGACGGCCTCAGGGCTAAGAGTGCAGGAGCAGTTCCAGGGCCACCACCTGCCTGTCCAGGTGGCTCTTGTCCTTTATTACTCATCATCTCCTCTGCTCTTCCTTTCTCCTGGTTGTACTATCAAGATCTGGGGCTCCTGGGAGGGTGCCCAGGCCAAGACTGCCTTAAAGCCCTCCATTTCTCCTGTGTAGGAACTAATGAGAGTGGCTCCGGGACAGACGGATGGGGCCCCTGAAAAGAGACCTGGAATGAGGGGAACCGAAAGGAGACCATGGCCAATTCACTTCCACCCTGGGGCCTCAGTCTCCTTCCTCGTTGGAACCAAGCAGCTGCATATGTGTTCTATGTGGCTGACTGCTGGACCAGTGGCCGAGCCTCCAGTAGGCCACTGCCCACCCCTCTAGGTAATAGCTCACCAGTCTCAGCAACCAGGCAATTCACAGTGACCTTTAGGGATCCCAGCTCTGATCCCTGCCAGCATCCCCACTACCTGAATAGCTGGGGCCACACAGGACTGCTCCAGGGCCAAATTTTGAAGATCAAGGACACGTGGGATGTTTTTGCCCAGTACACTTTGCACTAAGATTCTGAGAAGGATCCGCTCAATATGTGAAAGTCCCAAACCCAGGAGTAACCCTTGAACCATCTCTCCCCTTCCCCCTTGTGTCCCTGGCAAGCATCCACAGCTCCCCAGATCCACCCTCCTCCCCTGGGCGCCTGCAGCAGCCTCCTAATCGCTCGTCCTGCTTCCCAGCCCCTCTGTTCCATTCCAGGATCCAGATGGCAAAGGGATCTTTTCAAAATGCAAAGTGGATCACGTCAACCCCTGAGAGGGCAGCCTTGAAGCTGCGCTGGTCCTGTCTGCTGTCGCACACCTTTCTCCCTTCCTCCCCCCATTCCAGACTTGTAGGTTTCTGTCAGGTCCCTGGATACCATGCTCCCTCCCACTTGTTCTCACCTCCTCCCGGCCCTTCGCCTTCCCTGGTGATCCCCAGCTCATCCTTCAGCTTAGGTGTAACAGCCCAGGCTGGCTGGCGTTCCTCTGTTACAGCTCCTCAGAAAACCATGTTTATTTTCCCTTAGAGAACTTATCTCCGTGTATAATCACACACTTGTAAGTGTGCATTTCTCATTAACATCTATCTCTCCAGTGGACTGGGAGGTCCTCCAGGACAAGAACCAGGTTTTTGCTCGTGATGGTTTCCCCAGATCCCGGCACACACCAAATGAGTGTTTAATAAACCCCTGTTCACTGACCGAAGGAGTTCCTCCTGAGAACGAACAGAGCCGGGGAGATCCCAAACCGAAAGCAAACTCTCATGGGTTAAGAGCAGCCTTGGAGTGCTGGTTCCATCCCACCAGGCAGCAAGGGCTGCCCTGGCCCTGGGTGGCGGCTGGGGGCAAGCCATGGTGGGGCCCCAGGAGCTGCCTACTTGGTGGGAAGGGCCGATGGGTTCCCCGGTTCTGCTCTTGTACATCTGGCCGTTGTAAGGGGAGGATGGCGTTTTCTCCCTCTCCTCCAGTTTCACTCCACTCTGGCCCCTTGGCCACTCCCACCACGAGTCAGGACACACCCCCGGAGGTGCAGAGTTCAGGACCATCCCCCACTCCAAGCCCCACTCCAGAACAGCGGGGGATCTGGGAAGGGCACACCGACTGACTCGGAAGCTAGAGACCAAGATGGAATGAATTCTGCATCTGCCACTGACAGGCTTGGGGTCCCTGACCAAGTCACTTCATCTCGTTAAGGCTCAGTTTTTTTCCACCTTAAGATGAGGATAGTAATCCCTCTTGAAGAAGATTGTTTGGAAGAGTAAATAAAACAACAAATGCAGAGTGAGTACCTCAGAAAGCGCTTTGCACATGGTGGGAGCGTCATAAATAGTTGAATAATAGACGAATGAAAGATATTTTAAAATAAATTTGGGAATCTCTTTTCCGGAGATGCTCTCTACCTTGCACGAATATTAGGTTTGACTGCATGCGAAATTAAGTTATGCCAATTAATCGACTGATTCACTCCCTCACGTACACTTAGGAAGGAAGGCTTTTTGAAATCAAAATGCACATATGCAAAACAACCTGGCAGGGCCCTGGGAGGATCAAACGTGATAATGTATGAGAAAGTGCTTCGTAAACTGTGAAGCCCTGTACAAATGCTAGTTGTCCTCATTACTAACATGTTTACAGCTCTGTTGGCCCCGAAATCCCTGGCTTAACCTTAAAGAGAAAAGTGGGCAACTTTCCAGGACTCCAGGGCCAGGCCACAAAGTCCTCAGAGGAAGAGGCCTGGGCTGGGCAGCGCACACCCAACTCCCCCCCTGCTCTTCCCCTCCCCCAATCTGTCACCACCAAACTTCAGTCCAGTCCACTCAACTATGGTGGGCTCAGGACATCTGCACCGGGAAAAGCTAGCTGGGCTTTTAATATCCACAAGGACATCTGCTCCCTCGAGCGCCCAGGCCAGGGGCTACCAACGTGTGGATCCCGAAGAGCCGCAGGTCTTGCGGAAGAGTAAGCAGGCCAGGCAAAGGCTGAGGGAAAGCGAGGCACACGACCAGCCTATGGGGAGACAGCCATTACCGCAGTCCGGCAACCAATGGCATTCTGTAAACTCACTCTTGCCAGATCTAGCTGCTTTTTTCCATGAGAAGCCAAAACTCCAGATTTTCATGTGAAATTTCTTGATTCTTAAATACTGGCAACTCATTTTTTTTAATGTTTAAAATACTACATGGGCCAAATCAAAAATGTGTGCAGGCTGTATCCAGCCTGCAGGGCACAGCTTTGGCAAGCAGACCTTCCGCTACCGTGCCCAGCCCAGGCCTCCTGGGACCCACTAAGCCCCGAGGTTCTAACCCTCAGGGGGATCCCAGCCAGCCCAGCAGAGGCTGCCCTGCTTTTGCCCAGGACTTACCCTCTTCTGCAGGGGCTCCCCGGCCATCCTTGGGGGTGCAGCAGCCATTCTCCACGGCTCTGGAGGCTTCGGGCGGGGTCTCAGCTGCACCCTCTCCCTCTGCTGGGGCCCCGCCCTTCTGCCCCCCAGCGGGGCTCCCCTCCTCTGGCTGGGGCTCACTCCGCTTCTCCAAGTCCCCGTTGGGTAACAGCTCTGAGGGGCCTGAGTCTTGGGCCATGGACGGGGACTTGGAGGTCACGGCGGGGTCCTTCGGCGTGTCACTGCTTTCCACCTGGAAAGATAAACGTGAGGGGAGAATTAAGACCAGTGGTTTTAGCCCCTTTTGCATCACTGACCCATCTGAGATTCTGGTGAAAATTATACAACCGCTGTCCAGAAAACTGTGTTCACATAAATGTTTATGGAGTCAAATACACTCACAGGTGTCCTCTCAGATTCAAGGGGTTCACAGGCCTGACCCCCTGAAGTCAAGAGGTCTGTGGACTCCAGTTAAGAAAACGGGAGAAGAAACCGAGCAGGTTTAACAGCCTGGTCCCACTGCCAGCTGCGCCCCAGCCAGGCCATTCCCACTCACTGAGGTGACAGAGGGTGCCCAAGTCTTCTCTGTGGCCTCTACTGAAAACAGATCTCCTCACACTATCCCTACTTCAAACCAGGACCCCTCCTCTTGGTCTCTCGAGCTGCTGCCTGGCCAGGTGGAGTGTGAGGGTGAAGGAGGGCCTCCTCTGGGCCCCAAAGCCTAGCACAGGTCCCTCCCTCGGCTTTGGCCCAGAGCCTTTCCTGGGCGCTCAGACCCCAGGAGAGCCAAGGCCCCAGCCAGCAACCGCAGTCTCTGCAGGAACCCTCCCTAGCACGCGGCGCCATGCTCCCCTCCAAGAGGAAGTGTCTTGCTTTGTTCCCAAGAGTCTCAGAACTGAGCTTGCTACAAGAATCACACTGAGATTTGTCATAACCGTCCTTCGTAAGTGTCACTGCATGGTGGGCAAAAGCTCCTCACCCGTTACCCCTCAGAGCCACTCGACCTCCCTGGGGAGGCTCTCAGAGAATTTTGTGATTAGCTTGAGGCCACACACTTTGTGAGGACAGAGCGTGGCCAGCACTTGGTCCTTGGTCATCTGGGGGCAGGTAGGCCAGGACACAGCAGAAGGAACGAAGGTGTCCTCTTGGGGCAGGAGAGACAAGAGTCCCCTATACTTGGCGCTCTGCCACATCCGCGGGCACCAGGCCGCCCCCAGCAGCCCTACCCATCGGCTCCCCTGCAGATCAGCCGCCTGGAGAAGGGCGGGAGTGGCACCAGCTCAGCAAACACCTCAGGAAGGTGCCGCTCAAGAGGGCGCCTCAGTTTCCCCACCTGTAAGGTGAGATGACTAGGCTAGACCAATGGAGGGTTTCCTTCTTTTCAAGTTTTTTTTCTGTTTATAAAAGTCAGACACACATATTATAAAAACTCAAACCACACAAAAGTGAGTAGTATTAAAAGGTTAAAGCTCCTATTTCACTTCTGTGCCTCCAAAATCACTCCCCACAGGTGAGCCATTATTAACAGTTTGGGGCTTCCCTGGTGGCGCAGTGGTTAAGAATCCGCCTGCCAATGCAGGGGACACGGGTTCGAGCCCTGGTCCGGGAGGAGCCCACATGCCGCGGAGCAACTAAGCCCGTGCGCCACAACTACCGAGCCTGCGTGCCACAACTACTGAGCCTGCATGCCGCAACTACTGAAGCCCGCGCACTCTAGAGCCTGTGCTCGGCAACAAGAGAAGCCACTGCACTGAGAAGCCCACGCACCACAACGAAGAGTAGCCCCCACTCGCTGCAACTTGAGAAAGCCCGCACGCAGCAACGAAGACCCAGTGCAGCCAAAAACTAAATAAATAAATTTAAGAAAAGATTTTTTTAAATTGCTTGTTAACAGTTTGGCAAGTAGCTTTTCTCGACTTTTTTTCTATGCATCTACAATCATGTGTAAGTTACATGTTTATACACATGTATTTATACACACATCCAGATCCAGGTTTTTTTTTCCCCTAAGAAGGGATCATACGACTTATCCTGTTCTGCAACTTGCTTTTTCACTTAGCAAGCACAGCGGGCATCACTCCATACCAGTGCATATGGATCGGGCTCATTCTGTCTCAGCTGCTAAGCGTTCTATCGAATGGATGCTCCTTAATTTATTCCAACCATCTCCTAATGGTGGGCCTTTGGGCTGGTTTGCTTTCTCCTGCAGTGAACCCCTTGCACTTAACAGCTCTGTGCACCTGTGGATTTCTGTAGGCCAGAGTCCCAGAAGTGGACTGGCCGGGGGGAGAGGGCCTGCCCATCCATGTGTGAGTAGATCCTGCCAAATTCCCTCCAGAGAGTTGTATCCCTGAAGCACCCCCCAAAGCCTGAGAGAGCACTGGTTTCCCCAGACCCTCCCTGCAAGGCCCGGCCGCCTTCAAGGCTGCTTCTGCTCCAAGGATCTACGATCTCAACTCTGAGCCCACTGTTGTATGGTGAGGAAACCCCCGAGGTGGCGAATAGGGACGTGGGCCTTGTTAAAAAATAACAAAAATAAAAGCCAGCGTCCTCCCTGGACGAGTCCCTACACGGAGAAGCTGAGGGCGAGCAGAGGGAACGCGCGGCCTTGCCAGCCTGCTCTCCTGGCCGTGTGGAGGGCTGTGTGGGACGGCCGGGGGCAGGCCTGCTTCCAGGAAGAAAACCTCCCACAGAAAGCTACAAACGTGTGCGCGGCTCAGCAGCAGGGGTGGGGGCCGCAGCAAGGGGAAGACGAGGCCTCTGGCCTCTGGCGGAAGGGAGAAGTCCTCCACTAGGGTTGGGCACTTGGGGCCGAGGCCGGCAGAGCCAGGAGGCCAAACGCAGGACGGCCAGGGGAGCAGCCAGGCCCTGTCTTTCTCTTCAGCTGCCATCCCCAGGTGTCAGGACCCACACACCCTGTTCAGGACTCAGAAGGTCTTTCCCACCTCCCCGCTCAAGCCAGCAGGCTCCCTAGAATTCCCCTCCCTGGATAAATCCTCTCATTCCTCGAGGCTCCAGTGTGTGAGAGGGTCAGGTGGCCCAGGCAACCCAGAGAGCCAGGCATGCCTGGGCCCCCACTGCTACCCTCAGGCCCGGCTGTGCCAGCGCCACAGAGCCCCAAACGCGGCACTCCCAGGGAGGTGGGTCGGGGATCCCGCTGGCCAACGCAGGCTGAGAAGTTTGGGCCAGTGCCAATCTCTTACCATGGCCGTGGTCCTCCTTTCCTCTAGCCACTTGCTTCCCCACAGACACCTCAAGTCGAGGCAGGCTCCCAGCCTCACAAACTGCTCAGACAACTCCGCTGTCACTCACTTCCTGCCCGGGGACCACACGGCCTCTTCTCACCCTGGGACTCACTTCCTGTTGACTGCCAGCTCCATAGCATAGAGACCCAGGAGTACCTGCTCCGAGACTCAACCCAGCCCCAGGGTCCCAACCCACCCTGATCGGGCACCCCTCCCAGGCCTGCCCTGGAGGACCCGTCTGCAGCATGAGACACGCCATCCTTCCCGAGGTGGGCGGATGAGGGGTAGGGGAGCACCCTGCACAGCTCCAGCCCCGGGGGTAGCTCAGCAGGCTGAAATCTACCCCAATCTCACGAGTCCTCTCCCTCCTTTCCTCCCGACCAGCCCATCCCCCATTGCCCGCCCTCTCTGGTTGTGGATGACCCTGAGTTGACCAAAGCTCTGGGCTTAGGGGAGCTGCTGACTCTTGCCACGGTCAACCCTTGATCCATCTTACCCATCAAGAACCCCCCACACACATGGCCAGTAGTGGCCCCTCACTGGCCCTCTCTGGAGTTCAGGGTAACTGGGCAGGTCAGATCCACCCAGAAGAAACCACTGAGAGGAGGAAGGAAGGAGGTCCACAGGCAAATGGACTGACGCAACTCTAAATCTCCAGGGAGGAGCCGGGTGCTCCCTAAAAGGGCATCTCAGGTGAGAAGAGCAGACCTGGAAGCCACTAGGAGTGGCCACCCCAGCCAGGCCTGTGCCCTCCTTTCCCCCCACCCCCCATTAGCTTGTCACCTCCTAGAGGCAGGGACTCGCTTTATTACGTTAGACTGGGTGCGGAGTAGGGCACCTGGCGGGTGTTCAGTAGTCATAATTGATCCCTTAATGCCAAAGACCAGGTTATGAGTGAGAGCATCCAGTTCACACGTCTAGAGGGAGTTTCAACTTTGTTCATGTCAAGTGTAACTGTTAAAAATCCTGTTTCTGTTTGCTTTTATTCTTTACAGTTGCCTTGAAAGGAGACACGGCACACCCTGAGACACTCATTGTTCCCGTGGCGGGGAGGGGTAGCAGCAGAAGCCCCTGGTCCCTGTAGAAGGCACCGCCAGCAGCTAGAGGTGACAGTTTGCACTCCCCTTCTTCTCACCTGTGGGGTACGGGAAGAGGGCGGGAGTGGAGGCAGAATGGGAACGGCAGCCACGGGCCCCCTCACTTCTCCTCCCTGGGGTGGTGGACACAACGGATCACGCAGAGTCTGTTCCCACCGTGCGCCTAACCCCGCCCGGGCCCACCTCCCGGGGCCCCTCAGAGTTTGCCGATCCTTGCCTTCCTTCCAGGCAAGACCCCTCCACGCCAGGGAAATGCCTCCTGCTTCTCTGTTGCCCACCTGCTCCTCGGGCCCCTCCTGCGAGCAGCTCATTCCAAGCAGTGAAGGCAGTGGTTCTCAGCTGGGGGCAATTTTGCCCCGCAGAGGACATTTGGCAATGTGTCTGAGACGCTTTTGGTCACCGCACTGTGGTCTGGGGGGACAGACAGTGGCTTCTGGTGGGTAGGGGACAGCCCTCACCACAAAAATTATGCAGCCCCAAACGTGGATGGTGCTGTTGTTGAAAAGCCCTGGGCTGAGGACGGGGGTGCAGACCGGGGACTTTTTCCAGGGACCATTTTTTTAAAACAAAAAAAAGTTTTGGTAAAATATATGCAACATCAACCCCACCATTTTACCCGTTTTCAAGTGTACAATTCAATGAAATTAAGTACATTCACACTGTTGTACAACCATTAACACTGTCCATCTTGAAAACTTTTCATCATCCCAAACTGAGACTCTTGTACCCATTAAACGAAATTCCCCACCCCCACCCCCACCCCCACGCCCCTGCAACCACTATTCTACTTTCCGTCTTCTAAGGAACATTTTAAAATCTGTCTGTCCGTCTGTCTGTCTCTCACACACACCACCCCGGGTGGTATTTGTGCCAGGCCCTGGTCTTTGGAACCCTCAGCCTTGCCCCCAACACCCCCAAAGCCCCTGTGGAGCCTGGCCCTTAAGTTCACCCCAGCATTCACTCACATCCCCTAGCCCACCGCATACCACATTTGTTTACAAAGCACTTTCACACCCTATCTCATTAGAGCACTCCTCACATGTTACCTAATTATTTGTTTACTGTGTGTCTCCCTCCTAGACTGTGAGCTTTGCCTTATTTAACTTTTTATTTCTCTTCCTTCCAACCACTCCACTGACAGCTCCCCGGTGCTAAGCAGAGGACTCGGCATAGCTATGCTTATACAATTGATCGACTTAATTATCCCAATTATCCTGATGGGTTGGTGTTACTCTCACTTTTCCAAGGAAAAGGTCTCCAAGGTCTGCCTCAGGTCACACACCTTCTAAGTGGTAAAGCTTCCAAAATGACCCAGGTACAGGAGAGGCATTTGAAAGCTAGCCACCCGCTCTGGGTTGAGTCTCAGGAAAAGCCCAACCTCAAATCCCAAGGGATCCAAGGAGGGAAAAGGAGGCTTTGATGTGCCTGAGCAGGGCCAGGGAAAGGCTGCAGCTGTTTCCCAGGCAGCAGCCACCACAGGGAAAGGCCAGAGGCACAGCCAGAAGGAACCTCCTGCAGTGAACCTGTCCAGGCCAAAGCCAGTCCCCCAGCTGCCCACCCTGCCCCCTTCCCCTCCCCCTTTTCTGGATGTCTGGACCAGACCCCAGAACTCCAACCCTCCCTCAGGAAGGGAGGCCTCGTCTTCCAAGGTGGGGCAGAGTGCCGGGGCTCCAAATAGGAAAGGGATTTTGAGGCCTGTTTGACAGGTATGATACCTGCACACGAAAGCTAAGAGGCGAGGAAAATGATACAAGGGAGACAGGGCCCCGGGTCAGCTCTCCAGCACAGCCCAGGGCGCAGGCTTACCTGGGCCCAGGTGTGGAGGGGGGCGACCTGGGACCCTGTGTCTACCACTGCAAGGCCCTGGAGGTTGGAGCCACGTTCTGGCCTGGCTCTGGGCACCTGACTCACCCTCTCCTCCTGTGCCAGGAGCGGCCGCTGAAAGGGGTCTTTGCCCCCAGACCCCAGGGGAGCTCCGGCGGGGAGAGGCCCAGAGGCTGGCAGATGTGGGATGGCCTCACCTCGCCCTCCCCAGCCTTCCTGCCCTCCCTCCTCCCCCCTCATCGCCATTGTGCCTTTAAGGCACTTGGAACGCTCAGCTCTATGCCAGCCGGGGACCCTGGCGTCTGGCCAGCTATGGCCTCTTGATTAAAGACACACAGAGACGCAATCACATGCACAGACACACAAGGGGTTCACCATGGCCCAGAGACACCCGCTCACCAGCCGCAGAGATGTGCTCAGATGCCCCAGAATGATGTCAACAAAAACACGCAAACAACCCCCTCCACCCGCACCCTCCGTTCACTCCCGTCCCTCGCAGACCCTTCAGCTCGCCGCCAATGCCCTGGATTTTCCCAGGTTGACTCTCGTTTCAGGAAACAGCCAAACCGTCCACATAAGTGGGGCAGCCCTGTCCCCTAAGCGTTGGCATTGGGCCCAGGCTCCCCAGTCTCCTCTGCCCCAGGCCTTCCTGCAGCCCCTTCCCCTGGCAGCCCACTGCTCTGATCGGCCGGAAGTGGCCTTGAGGCAGGGAGAGCCAGAGAGGTCCCCCACGCCCACTCCCAAGAGAGGCCCACATGCCTCCCTGCTCAGCCTTCCTGGGGTGAATGGAGTCGGACCCCAAGACTTTGGAACCAGGACCTTGACCCTTCCAATTTCCTTTTCCCTAGTGGAGTGGCCAAAAGGGCCACCAGTGGGGTCAAGGGACAGAAGGACCAGAGGCCAAAGAGGGCCAACTCTGGCAAGTCTGACCCCAGCTTGGGTATGACTTCTAGGTGCCACCATTTCTCTCACCCCTGAGGCTGGGAGCTTCTTTCCCACCCTCCTCTCCAGAGATCTCTCCAGCGTGTGTGTGTGTGTGTGTGTGTGTGTGTGTGAGAGAGAGAGAGAGAGAGAGAGAGAGAGAGAAGAGGGACTCAGGACTAAGGAGAGAACTTCAGGGTGTGGCGAAGTCTTAGAGGTCACTCAGTCGGGGCCCCTGCTAGCTGTGACAAATGGATGCAAGAACTAGCATGCCTGGTGAGTGGCGGCCCATCCGGGGTTCCGCTTCCAGCAGGGACACCTGTCCACCTGGAAGAGAGCCTGACTGTGCTCTTTGAAGTCAACCTCAAAGGATTTCAGGGTGAGCTGGAGCCTCCCTTGAAAAAGCCATTATGTAGAGAAGATCCAGGTCGTATTTAAGTAAACCTCTTTCGCAGTTTTTTTCTGTTTTCAACCTCTACATCCAGGCCTAGGGTGACAGGCTGGGTGAGAAGGGAACTCAGCATGGAAAATGGTGCTTTCTTGTCTATGCTTCACGAACCTTTCTAAAGTTTCTGATGTGTGTCTCCCCACCCCCGCCCACCCCCGCTGGGGCAATGCTCATCCTGCCCCACCCTACAGTGTGACTTCATAGCTTTAATCACATCCCCGCTCAGCTTCGTCTCTCCAGACTGGAGAGCCATAAGCTCTCTTGTCTGTCCTCACTAGGCTGCCTTGCCTTCCCCTTCATCGATTTAGCTGCCCTTCCCTGGAGCTTTTCCATCTCTGTATATCTTTCTTGAGGTGGCAGGACTGAAACGCACAAAATTCTCTAGGTGAGGATGATGAAAGAAGACCGACGTCAATAACTCTGCCCAGATGTGTGTGCGGAAGGTCCCTGCAGCAGCGGGAGAGGGGCAGGTGCAGCTCGGGCTCCGGAGACGCCCACGGGGTCCTAGGAAGCCCACGGGGCTAGGGACCGGAGGGAATGAACCCCTCTTGCTGGAGAGGGCCTGGAACATGTGGCTCTGGGGAAGGGACCGGGGAGGGATGAAAATAAACAGGGGTTTTTGGAAAAACAAAATGGAGAGTCTGGGATTTCACTCAGATGCTCCCCCAATAAGACCAGATAAGTAGATCAGCCTCTGGAAAGGGCCCCTGCCAAACCTGCTCCCTTCCAGAAGTCTCCATCTCTGACAATACCACTGCCACTGGCCCTGGGGGCTGGCAGCACCTTCCTCCCTCTCCCTGGTCCGCAGCCCAGGACTGCAGGCCCTGCCAATTCTGTCCCATCATGGCCGCCCCCCAACAGGCTCTGGGGGCATTTTTTGGCCCCAATGTACCCCATCCTATCTCCCTGCATTCTCTTGTGCTCAACCCATCATGCTCACGGATGCCAGAGTGAGCTTCCCAAAACATGACGCCCATCACTTCACACCTCCCACCGTCTCAAAAATCCTCCAGATAAACACAGCACATTTTTGAGAGGATAAAATATAAACGCTCAGGCTGTCTGCAAACTACCTCTCCACCCAAGATCAAAGGTTTTTGTAAATGAAACCCTCGTCCACTCAGCCAAGCCAGTCTGCGCACGGTCTGGCCTCCCCCAAGCACACCCATCCCCGCGCACATTCGTCCCTGCATACGCTGCTCAGGAAGGTCCTAGGTGGGGAAACCTCCCACTTTCCCCTGCCACACGTCACCTCCCTTCGAAGGCCCAAGTCCAGCCCCTCCCACCAACATGTCTTCGGCACTTCAGGTGCAGACCACGGGCCAGGCTCTTGGGGTACTGCATGGCTCTGTGAGCGCACTTCAGGTGCAGACCACGGGCCAGGCTCTTGGGGTACTGCATGGCTCTGTGAGCGCACTTCAGGTGCAGACCGCGGGCCAGGCTCTTGGGGTACTGCATGGCTCTGTGAGCGCACTTCAGGTGCAGACCACGGGCCAGGCTCTTGGGGTACTGCATGGCTCTGTGAGCGCTGGTTTGACGTGATCAGCTGCGGGAATGGGCAGAGGAGTCTGCATGGCACAGTTACAAGGCAAGTCTCTAACCTCGCGAGATGTCTGACAGCCCTGTTTTCCCCACACCTTCAAAAGCATGACGACACAGGCGAACAGGCAGCAGTGGGCCCACGCAGGTCACAGGCAGGGATGCCCCGTGAGGGGCCGGGGCCCAGGAATGGGAGATGCCCTTTCAGGAAGTTTCGTGCATAAAAACAAGGGGCACCAAGTCACCGAGTCAAGGTTCCAGGGGTTAGTGAGGGAGCCCTTCTAACCCGGACACAAAGAGGGGATTTGAGTTCTGTCTTAAGAATCGAACGGTCATATTAGTTGGGAAAATGAGCCAACACTGCAAAGGCCGAATAACTGAGTGAGACGATACTCGGCTGGCTTAAGCTGCAGTGGAACGGTCCCCCGGCTTCACACAGCTTACAGCACAAGTCTTCTGCTTTGACGTGGAGCCGTTTGGCCCTCAGGAACTCACTCACTCAGGCGTTACGACGGAGGCTCAGCCTCCAGCGAGGAGTGAGGAGTGAGTTACGCAGCAGCGGGTCTGGCTGAGCTCGGTGCCTGCTCCCAGCCCTCTCCCCCTCCTCCCCTCCCCCTCCCCCCCTTTCTGGGTTATTCTTAGCAAGAGGTGACCTCAGAGTGCTCCCACTGAGCAAAAATAACCCTGGAGGAAGTTGATGAATATAAATTTTCAATGAATAAGTGCATATACCTAGTAAACAGGGCAGGGAGCCCTGAAAGGCCGGTCCCCACCCCAGGGTCTGGCGGGCAAGGGCAGATACTGTCCCTCCTGGAGCCCCAGCGGTAACCAGCACATAGGACAAAGGCGGTCGCGGGGCAGTCTGGGTCTGTGAGCAGGCAGGAACCGGCTTCGGACACCCTCACTTGTTACTCAGCAACGTCCTCGGAGCCGGTGAACAGGAAGATGCCTCTTCCTCCCAGCCGACGCTCACACCCACACACAGGCCCACACTCTCTGGCCAGCAGGGACCAGCCCTGCAGGCTGCTGTCCCGTCCTCTGGTTGTGGGTACTGGCCAGCCAGCAGGCCCTGCACCCAGGTGCCAGCTCCCTTTCTAGGCTCCGCCCAGCCCTGAGGCCGGCTTCCTGTTTCCTGTTGCTGCTCCGCCGCTGAGGCCAGTGCCACAGACCAACCCCGCCGCCCGGTTGAAATGGGCCCACTGCTCACTCCTCAGACCGCTGCAGCCTTCCCCACGTACCTGCAGGCTCCCTGGTATTTGGGTCAATTGCCCTGCTCAGTTCTGTTTTCTCTGGATGCTTTTTGGACCAGGTCTACACGCTTTTTCAAACAGCCCTGCCTTCATATGTTATCTTAAAGCGAATTGGGGATACCCAGTCTTCCAGACGGTGCGGCTGGAGCGGCAGGGGGGAATGAGCACCGTGGGCCCTGCAGTCGGGAGGTGTGGAGTCCAGGTCCAGATCGTCCTCTCTGAACCTCAGTCTCTTCGTGTGAATGTGGGGATGGTAATGCCAGCGGCCTCCACCTACCCCACACAGGTTTGTCGCTGGCATCAAATGAGGTCACGGTGCAGAAAGCCCTTGCTGGCAATCGACTGCTGCACCACCCTGAGCCTTTCTTCGTGGTCGCTGACCTCAGTGAGTGGGCAGACAGTGCAACGGGGGTGCCTCTAAATGGCAGATCTGGTGGAAGAGACAAGGTCTCTCCACCAGCTTTTCTGTGTGAAAAGCCAGGCTTTGGTTTAGGTTTTTTAAAACTCCCAATCCACCAGGAAATGGTACTTTTGGAAAACACAACATCATGACTGTGGATGTGGCGACAGTATCAAATTGATATAAAGGTTTCTAAATGCTGATTCTCAAGTTCTGTACAGACAGGTAGCAAAACAGTTCGCAGATTGGTGCTTCGCAGTCAGGCGTGTGGACCAAAGCCCGGGATTGGTGGGCTGATACCTTGTCTTACTTCTTAGTGTTCATTTTAATTTCACAGTCAGTTCAAAAGGGAGAGCTAGCGTGGGTCACGATGGCTGCCCTGGGCTTCATTTGCAAGACAGGCCTTGGTGGGCTGTGATACCGGGCAGGTAGAGAGAAGGGAAGGCTGCAGAACAGCTTACGAGGCAGCGGGACAAGCGTGCTTGGGGTGATCAGGGAGCAGCGAAGAGGCGGGGTTTCCTTGGCAAAAGAGGTGGACGCTGAGCGGCAGTGCAGAGGCAGGAGGGGTCACATGGGGGAGGCAAATGGAGGGCTCCAGGTCTCGTCCCAGGAGAAGAAAGCTCCTAGGTGAAAGCGACGTGCCCCGGGCTGTATTTAGTGTAACCGCAAGCGGCCTCCCCTCTAGCACACTAGGTGGAAATAAGTCTTATTTATCTGGCAGCTGCTCAGTAGGTGTAATGTGTTTGTCACCGAAAAAGAGAGGGCCGGGGGTTCCAGAGAGATGTTGGGGGCAGGTGGGGCCTGATCTGGGTGAGGGCGCAGCTAGGAGGCTGACACAGGAGCAGGAGAAAGTGGAAGGCACTCAGGGACAGGCAGACCTGGGGGAAATTCTGGAGACGATTTCACAGCCTCAGGCCGGGGGATGGTGAGGACACCACTGGATATACCTCGTCCCTCCCCGTCCAGCAGTGGATATGCAACATTTGCACAAATGTTTGCACTCCCAGCACTGCTCCCTCTGTTCCACCTGCCAGGATTTGAGCCAAGCCCACCCTCCCACCCCGTTTCCAGGCTTAGCTCGATGACACACACTCAGCTGCTTTAAAGCTCCCTGGTCAATCTGTTCCCAGGGCCACAGCTGCGCCAGGTCCCCTGAAGCCCTCCCTGCTGTGCTCCTCGGCTGGGGAGGGGTGGAGGCCTGGGCCAGCACCTGCTCCACAAGTGAACCAGGTGGCCCGAGGCCCAGGAGACCGTGGGCTGGCCCTGAGCTGCAGCACGAACTTCCCCCACGTGGGCTCCCTTGGGGTCCACGGGCCTGCTGCCGGGGAAGATCTGCGGGCTGTTCTCTGTTCCCCTCTACGTGCAAGGCGTCCCTTTCACGACAGCTGCCTCAGCCCCATGCCTCCCCACGCACTCTCTCCCTTCCCAGGGCCTCACTTAGGACTGGACCACATCCACACTGACCTGCATGGGATGCGCACCGCTGCCCACTGGAGCTGCTGAGAGGCCGATGCCAGGCTCCCACCCGAAAGGCCTTGCAGACCCCTGGCCCACTGGCCCCTCCGGGGGTGGGGATGCCGGTTTATGACGCTGCTGGCCCTGTGCATTTGGAGCCCACTTTGCTGTTTGCACAGCACCCCTGGAGGTGGACAGGGCAGGTATTACCAGTAGCCGTATTTTACCAATGAGGAAGCAAAAGTTCAGAGAGGTTCAGTAACTTGCTAAGGTCACACAGCTGGGAAGCAGTAAATCCAGGGCTGCTGCTTCTGTTTCGGGTAAGGGCAGGACCGACCTTTGCTGACCACTGGCTCTTTGGTGTTTTAACCCATTTAATTCTCACAGGGGTCTAGGAGGAATGCATTTTTATCATCTCTGTTTTTCAGAACGGGAACCCAAGGTTCGGGCAGTGACTTGTTCAATGTCACACAGGTGGTCTGTGGCGGAGCTGGGATTTAAACCCAGGTCTGTTGGATTTTAAAGACAGTGCTTTTCCTTCCATGCTGGGCACTGTTCCAGGCCAGGGGTGTATGACCCACCGGGCCGTGCCCCTCTTCCCTCTCATCGTCCATCTCTGGACGCACTTCCACACTTACCCCTGATTTCCCTGCACCCTCTGATCCTGGGGCCCCACCCCACCTCTCAGTGATGTTCCCTCCCTTTGGTTCCAGGGACTCACAAATGTGAGTCAAAGGGCTGCCAGGTCCCATTTGCTACAGGTGGTGGCTCCCATCCCCAGCACCCGAGCCAGGGAAAGGCGGAGTTTGCGCTGCAGATCTCGATCTCGAGCACACGTGCAGCTCAGATTCGGAATGACAGGTGGGCTCTGACTCAGCCTGCACTGTGCCCCTCCACCTTCTCCCGCCAGGTGCCCTGTGAGGGTGGGGAGGAGAGTGGAGGGACCCCCGGGAACCTGGGAGCGCAGCCTGGAGTCTGCTGCAAGCTGAAAATTCCTTTGAAGTCCCGTTTTATCTTTCAACTGCATGTGAATTTTTCATTCCAGGCCATAAAATATCCATGTCTGCTTTAATATTAAAGTGTTTAAAATTACTTACCAGTTAAATGACTTAGCTTCTTCCCCCCTCCCCTCCAAATCTCCAAGCAGAAGTGGCAGTGGTGCACTTCAGTGCCCTGCAGATTCCCAGAGCTCCCGACTCCAAGAAGCCCCCCTCACCTCCAGCTGGTGCAGCCCGCCCTCCCTCCCTCCGCTGCCCCTTTCACTGCAGCCACGTTCACCCTGCTCTCTGCCCCGAGGAGGAAAATCCTGCCCCGCTGAGAACATTTCCTTGAAGGGCTGAGTTACAAATGCGGGGCTCCTGGCTCCTTTTACCTTCTTGCTCCAAGTTCCCCGTTCTCAGCTGGAAGGGACGAAAAGAAAGGAACCAGCTGTGGCTGCAGCTGGCAGATAACTATTGTTCTGCCTCTGAGTTTAAGGCATAAGGAAGGCACGTTCCTGCCGCCCACGGGCCTTGCCCTCCGGAGCACGCCTCATCTTGGGCAACCCCAGAGTCCCCCCCACCCCGATTCAGAGGCAATGGCACCCGGAAGCCCGGGGTCTACACTTCCACTGGACTTCTACAGTGCCCAGCCCTCCTCCTCTCTTCACAGCCTGCGTCTCTTCCCTACTCACTTCGATCGGACTTCCAGACCTCAGTTCCCTCCCTCCAAGTTCTCCAGGTGGGGCTGAGGCCCAAGGTGGGTGTCTGGATGGGGAGGGAGGGGCCCATGCAGGCAGGCTAGGGAAAAACAAGTCCCACTCTCTTGCTGCCCTTCCAGAAAGAAGCTGAGAGTCAGGCGCCTGGTTCAAGTCCCACAAGACCCACAGCGCAAGTCCCCTGGCCTCTAGGGGCCTCCAGTTCGATGCAGAAAATAGGAAAGTTTGGGGGTGGTTTTGGGGATCCAGTGAATGGGGAATGGAATTGGGCTCTACAGCTGGAGGGGTACACTCCATGCCCCGTCTTGGCGTGCCCAGGTCCCTGCAGGACACATCACGGGCGTTTACAGTGTGCGCAGGCGCGTGCGTGCGTGCGTGCTGTTAGCGTGTGTGCGTACGCGTGCGTGCGCCTGCGCGCGCACCTGGGCTGGGGGTACGCCACCTCACTCACCGGAGGGTGCTTGCGCTTCCTCCCAGGCCGCCCCACCTTCCGGGCAGTTGTGCTGGGCTCCTGCCGCTCCTCCTTGCCGCGAGCCTCGTCCTGCTCCTCTCCCTCCTGTGGGCACAGACACAGCCTGTAAAGCCGGGGCTGGACCCCAGCGCCCTCCCCAGCGTCCCACCCGCAGGGCAGCCACACTCCCAGGGTTGTGCCGCGCTGGTCCCCCTGGCAGGGATGGTCTTCACCCGCTTTCTGACTGGCAGAGCTGGGCCACCCCGAGGGCCGAGTCAACTTCATCCTCAGGGGACTTCAGAGCCGCCCCGCTGCCCCAGCAGAACGCAGCTCTCCCTTGGGTGGACACGTTCTCTGAACCACAGAATCATAACACACGCTCTGACAAAGAATTTGTTTCTGGATATGAGTTTATTTATATGAAAAAAAATCTAAAACAAGTACCAAAATGATTAATGCTGTCTTTAATGAATCACCTTTATTGAAGAGAATAAAATCACAGGAAGAGAAGCATGACATGTAGCGATGTCTACTGGAAGTACACGCAACCCTTGGAAGGAGGCGTACCACAGACCACGGAGGGCATTACAGCCCCTGTACATACACCTGCCCTGAAGCAGCTGCCACATCGCGTAGGCACTGCATGTGCCTGTCACCCCGCGGGAGCATCTCAGGGACCGTGTCTTGGTTCACCGTGATGCCCGTCCTTCGCTGAATTTTGGACCAGAGTTTGGTTTTGTTACCACCCTTCACCTGGCACATGCCAGGGCCGAGCCCTGCAATGCTTGTCTCGTGGGGCAGACACATAAACCTAGAAAGTCCTCCTGCCTCACTGCTCCAGCCTGGCCACAAACCACCCACAAGCTGCTTCTGACTCAGCCGGCTCCAGCATGACTAATCATGAGCGAAAGCTGTGCTGGGGAAGGAGCGAGAAAGGGACCCTGGCCCAGCAGAGGCCCCTCAGGCCGCCTGCCGTTCGTGCCCTGCACGACGTCGGCAGCCGCAGACATCTTCACAGTCCTCCCAGGGGAGGGCGCCAGCCCAGAGCCACGCTGGTGCCACAGAAAAGGGGAGGGGCACAGATTCCCAGGGGATTGAATCGAGGTGGCCCTCAATGTCCCACTCAACTTTCATTTTTTGTGATTTCAAAATAGCTTGTGGTTTGCCACATTAATTTTCAGGTGACGGTGGGACATGCAGATGGAAACCTACTGCGACCCGTCACAGACATGAGACCAATGGGAAGAGTGGCACTGGCCCGCTCTGTCCATCCATCCATTCAAGGCACATCTGGGACAGACCTGCCCGGGAAGGAGATTTAGCATTGCAGCTGAGAGTCCGGGAGCCCTCCGAGGACATATGGGTGGAAGATGACAGAGGCCCCAGGCCTTAGCACTGAGGGGAGACTCCAGTCAAGTTGCGGGAGGTGGAGAGAGTGTTCAGAGGAGCAGAAAGGGGACGCCGGTGTATTGTGGGTACAAGAAAAAAGGGAGTTGCCAACCCAAGAGGCAAAGTCGACAGATGCAAAGAAGTCGAGCGCAGAGAGATTTGGTTAGGGGTGGAAACGGTCAGCCTCAGAGGGAAGCTGTGCAGAATGACACGGCAATGAGGACCAAGGGGCCGGAGAGGGGCTGGAGAGACAGTTTAAGGAACCCAGCCGAGAAAGGTCTGGAAAAGAAGCCAAGGACAGGGAGCCTAGTGCCGGCTGCGGACAGGAGGTGAGGGTCCAGGGTGGTGAGAGAAAGGCTGCCCCAGGACCAGAGACCCTTGAGAGGCTCTTTTCAGGAAAACATGGCAGAGAAACTGTGAGGGCAGAAAGGCCGAGGTGGGGGACAGCCAAGTGGCGGGGAGGCCTCCATGACAGCTCTGTGGGCCTGGACTGGAGGGGGGCCCAGGGCCACATGCGCCATGGTAAGCCAGGCCTGCTGGTGCTGGGCTGTCTTCTGAGACCCCACAGACACCCCCATTTAAGAAACAATCACTTGGATCACACAGAGAGAAAATATTACCAATGCAGCTTAACGCTGGTGAAAGTTCCAACTGAATCTACCCAAGTATAGTGGATTTCAGCTGAGGTGGTGCTTTTGGTCAGGTTACACCACGGCTAAAAGGGCGCCGTCTTGATCGTGCCAACCGGGTAACTCGGCATTTACAACACATTTGGAGGCCACGCAAGGTCGTGGAAAGGCACGGGGCTTAAAGCAAAGCAAAATGGGTATGAGCCCGGCTTGTCCATGTGCTAGTTCCAGGACTGTTCTCTCTGAAACTCAGTTTCCTCATCCATAAAATGGGGGTAGGAAGGTGTCCATTCTGCCTGCTTCTCGGGTTTTTAAGAAGACAGATGACTAAGTGGTTCATACCCTTGCCTGTTTTGTTCACTGCTGAATGCCCAGAGCCTAGAACAGACTCAGCAGCACTTAGTGGGTCTTCCATATGCCCCTCGATGAGAGGACTTACATATTCCCCGGCAGCAGGAGGCCCACCCAGCCCCTGTACTTGCCTGCAGAGCACTAGGCCACACCTAGCCAAGCCTCTGACCATTGCTCGTGGCCGGGCCCACGGGCCTGGAATGCACAGGGAGCAGCCAAGAGGGGGTGCCGAGGTGGGTCAGGACCAGCCTGGGTGGCCATGGGGTCTGAAAAGACTCCTACCACCCAGAAATTCTGGGCTCTGAACTATTTCTTTAGCACACTGCATCTCTTACAGAAGAGATTCATCTGATTTTCTAACTTTTGCTCTGAACTAATCAGAGACGGGAAAGCCAATCAGAGCCTCAGATCAGCACCAAGGAACCACAATTACCAGGCTGCCTGTGCTGACTAAAAACAAAGACACCTGCTGTTTCAGGACCGCCAAGCCCCAGCTTCCATTAGCATATGGAGAAAGCCTTTGGGGGCCCCTGATAGGCAACCCCTGTGCCATCTGGAGACTTGCTGTCATTCCTCACCTCCACACACGTGCTCTGCCTGACACACAGGAGATGCTCAGCACATCCTTCCCTGTTGAATTTAGTTCAATGCAACACCCCCAAGAGGAAGAGGTGGAAGACCTTGATGCCAGACCATCTGTCCAGGTCCTGATGTATTGAGAACGGGGAGCCCCCAGGGCCATGTCCTGAGCCTATCCCTCAGGGCCCAAGCGGGGAACGGCACCTGATGCCCAGTCCAACACTCTGCCCTCCGGTACCCCTGGGGTGTGCTTCGGAAACCGAGTCTCCACGAGAGTCCAGGTGGGGAGTGGCACCGAGGTCTGAGCGACTCTGGCCCATACCCTTTCCATCTAGCCCTGAAGCACGGCTTTGTGAAAAGCGTGCCGTTTTCGGTCAACACGTCATTCTTCCGTGATACGGCGACATCGCGGGGCAAAGGGAGGTGGCGATACCTTCAGCTCTGGGTCTGCCTGCATTCACACCCACAAGGGAGAGGGGTAATACACTGAGAAGGGTGAGCAGATGGCTCGGGGCGTGCCCCTCAAGGAGGCGTATCAAGCGGTTCACTCTCGCATCTGTTGTGGGGCCTGTTTCATTCAATATCTTTGCTGATGGGCTGAGCAAAGGAATGTAAAATATGCTTATCAAATCTGCCAGTAGCACTGAGCCGGGAGGTGTCACTAATACCCTGAAAGGGAAGAGTCGCATCCACAGTGACTTGGAGCAGCTGGAAAACAGTAACAAATTTAGCAGGAAGAGCCTTGAGCCCAGGTTGGTTTCCTCATCTGTCAAGTGAAGGGGCTGAATTCGTCAGTCCTCCCAGTGGGAGGGGGCAGGAATGGGCAGAAATTCTAGTGAGGTGGGCTTTGGGGCAGGGAGGGGGCAGGCTGGACTTTTTGCTCTGCTATTTACTCCCTAGTCCCTTCGAGCTATTTAACCTCTCTAGTCTAGCGTTCCTCACCTACAAAATGGGGATAATAGTATCTACTTCACAGCAATGGTATAACAATTAAATGAGGTAATATATGGAAAGCTGACACATGAGAGTCACTCAAGAATTGCTGACTTCCTCCGCTCCCAGGTCCCGACCAGAACTATTCACAAACGTGCATCCCTCCCTCCTCCCCGTCCCTCCCCACCCCCATGCAAACCCCAGCTCACTGCCCCAGCCATCACTCAGTGCTACAGACAAACCCCAACATCTGGCTGGTACCGCCGCAGTGAGATACTCAGGAACGCTGGGGCTCCGTGATCCTTCCAAAATGCAAAGCTGATTACGTCACTCCACAGAGCTTAAGCCCTTGCTGAGGGGGCTCCCAGGGCCCTGCAGGATCAAGCCAAGCTCCTTAGCCCCGGTGAAGGAAGGCCCTAGGATCTGGCGGGCACTTCCCACCCATCGTAAACCGACCGCACCAGGTGCAAATGTGGGCTGCTCCCTCCCTGGGACATTGGCACAGACCCTTGCTTCTGCCTCACTTTTCCAACCTCACTTCCTAGATTCCCTTCCCCTGGGCCCCTCCTTCCCATACCCCACCTAGACTGAGTCTATGGGTCCTTCCTCTCCCATAGCACCCACTATCCAGCACTGCAACTACCAGCTATCATCATGATCAAGCCAGAAGCCCCTCGAGGAAAGGAACTCTGTCTTATTCACCTTGGCTTCGTCCCCAGTGCCTAGAGCGATGCACCTGGCACAGGGCAGGCACTCAAAATACTTGACGAGTGACTGTCACATAGTAGATGTTCAATAAACAAGTCCATACACACAGAGAGAGGCACGGGTACAAATCCACAAACGTGCACAAATACAGCCAAGCAGGAGAATCCAGTGCCGTTCTCATCTTTATGACTCAAAGTCAGGAAACAGGATGACCAAAACGTATTTTCTCGTCTTAAACGTAATCATGTCACTTCAATTTATGTAACTCTTTACAGTTTTCAAAGCCCCTCTACATTTGGTGGCCTGTCAGATTAGGTGGTTACCATCAGCCTCTCCCAACTTCTGAGGCTATGATTTGACCTACATTTTAACACAGCTCACTGGATGGATTATTTTAGGCCACACACAGCTTCGCATTCTGAGGAGCTGGGCCATGATGACAATAATCTCACGTTGGTACAGTACATGGTAATTAACAAAGCATTTTCACGTACGTTATTTCATTTTACTCTTATGCTTTACAGAAAGTAGAGCTGGTTTTATTTTTTTCCATTACGCAGGCGGGAAATCTGAAGCTCAGAGTGGTTACCTAACTTTCAGAGATCAGAGAGCCAGCAAGGGAGGCCTTTACAACCAAAATTTAAATCTTTTGATTCCCAGCCCTCGGGTCTTTCCACAGCAACATGCCACCATACCCTACGATGCCGTGTGCCCCTGACACGTGTACATATGCACGACGATGAGCAGGCAGGCAAGCCAAGGTAAAGGTATGCTCTGGCATTCACACGCATACATCCACACGCAGTTGTCTCAGGGGCCTCATGCCTAGACGGGGACCCCTCCCGCTAAGAGAGACACATCCCACGAGGCCCTCACCCAGAGCCAGCCGGCCAGCCAGACATACGTGCCCCCTTCAGAGCGTACACCGGATGCTACTGACCCAGCATCCGCTGAGCAGATGTCTCAAGTTGGCGTTTGAGTCAAGGGGATGAACTTGCCGGATCTAGCCGGCCACTTGCCCGGGCCCCCTGGGACAAGAAGCACGTACAGCCTTTGCCAGCTGGCTGGCTGGCCTCCCAGGGCCTGTCTGTGGTCGTGGAATTCAGTGAAACGAATTGGCTTCTCTGGCAGGCAGAGCCCCGTTCTGGGTGCCTGAGTACCAGGC